>NC_081196.1:43458092-44058092 GCF_902713425.1 Acipenser ruthenus | reverse complement strand
AGCAAAATACACGTTCAGTGGAATATCTATATATCTGACTGATAAGGTTGTGTGACTATAAAATAAATACATGAATAAATAAATTACTACTACTACTACTACTACTACTACTACTACTACTACTACTACTACTACTACTACTACTACTACCACTACTAATATAATTAATAACACGGTTACATTCATCACTGTTAATCTTTGAATTGAAGTTAACCTAAAAAAAACGGATTTCATATTTTTTGCTGACAGGGTAAGACTCATCGGGAGAATAGACTGCCTTGCAGATAGATAGAAGGCTTGGCCTCATCCCCAAGGACCAGCCCTTACCTCCGTTTTGGCTGCCCGGTTTAGAAAAAAAATACTAAACATTAAAAAAGAGTGCAGAGGAAGCGCATCCCAAGACACAAAAAGGCACAAGTGCCTAATCAGGCAGTGCGAAGTTCAAAGGCAGGTTCTTTGAAATTCAAACTACTGCTTTTATGGTACATCAACATGGAGCGTTAAGATTGCCATGGCAATGAGCCCAGCAAAAGCAAGCTGCATTCAAAACAGTCCACCTCAATTCGAGACACTCTATTAAGATACAGTTGCATTGACCTTTAGTTTCATGCCATGTTAGTTCAGTCAATTTTCACTTCGGCAGGATCTCCCTTATATTTACTTTTTACCCACCTTTCAATAACCCTCCTCCTTACATTATCATATTTAATTTAATATGATCCCTGGTTGTTTTCCCTTTTCGCATAAGTGTTCCAATTTGAGAGATCATTGATTATTCTTTGTTTATTTAATACAAGTGCTCTGTGAATGGTGAAAAATAAACAGGATGAAAAATAACCAAACAGATGATTCCTCCGAGTGAAAAAAACGGGACTCAATAAAAGGGTGAAGCAGTCACCGTTGAATGAGAAATCCTTTGAAGTGGAACTTATTATCTGAGGAATACTTTTTGGTTGTCCTAACGACGCAGCTGAATTGAAAGAGCTCTCCTTTGTCAGCGATTTGTTCTCCTTTACTGTGATGCCCGTAGAAATTACTTACACGGGCTGCCTTCTGCAGCCTGCAAATCAGTAACTTTCTAACTCAGACTTGCAGACGCCACTGTCCTAAAGACAAAACAAAAAGTCGTGGTGAATAAACCGTTAGGTCTCTCACTCTTTATTTCCCGGGTGTTGGTTTTAGAATGTTCCCAGAACTCTTTTTTTTTTCTCCCTAAAACAACCTCAAAGCCAACTTTATTTGAAAAATTACAGATTCATAATCTGTGGCAATACACAGTTTCATACATTTTGTGGAAGACATTAAATATTGAAGAAAACACATCTCAATGCCATTAAACATAGGCTATGTCGTTTAAGTTATATACTCTATTTAAATCATATACAACCATTTCTCTTCATGTAATAGCCATTTATTTATGCTTTTTTTTAAAAAAAAATATCCAACTCTGTAGTGTTGTTGTCACTTTCAGTCAGTTACACTTCCAAGACGAACTGAACACCCACACACCAAAACACTCGCCAATAATACCCACAGTATAAAACTTACTAAACCGTGTAAACACTCATTTGCATGGTTTGCATTGCTTACTTGTAAACTGCGGTCTCTTAAAATTTCTGTGCAATAGGAGAATGCAGTGAGTACATTTTTTGCCATATACCAAGCAACCCAAATAATATTGGCAATGCTTTAACATTTCTGACTCATGAAATATAGTAAGTTCTGACATCATAAAATTAAAAGGAGCGCTCTTTTAAACAGAGGCTATAACATGTCATATATATTTTTTTTGGTTCTGTTTTTACTTTTTATTGTGTCGTGCCTATCTATTAAGTGTCTATCTTAAACAACATTCTTCTTATCAAATACAACAATCTTCTGAATGTGTTGCCTATGGGCTTTCTTTGGCTATGAACACTGGAATAAAATGTACTTGCTGAGAAAGGAGCACCAGTAGCAGCATTACAAGAAGAGTGCATTAAATATTGAATGACACCAGGAAGAGGCGCTTGTCAATGGGCGCTCATCCTGAAAGTCTTTCTTTAACTTTTTTGTCTTCAGTTGCCTGTTCGACTGCTTAAGCTGGTGTTAATTAAAGCTGCTTGTAACCGAGTTAGGTCCAGGCTTTGTCTATTTTCCCACTTTTACCAGTGAAAGGAAATCTTGTAACGGTAGATTTATCTGCTTTTTGGTCATGTTCTTTCTTTTATTTATAGCCATGAGAAATTAAGAAATAAACACAGCTACATTCGAAATGGATCATGCTCTATTGGCACGATCCAAAACAAACAAACAAACAAACAAAAAGGAACTTTGACTTTGGCTTGCATTGAAAAGCCAGCGGATGAGCAAAGATGAGGGCATGATAACGAAACAATTGAATAAGGCTACTGGAAAAACTCCCTTAATACCATATGAATATTATAATTATTTTTTTACGCAATTGTTTAATGCACTGTATTAGCTGTAGCCTATTGATGTGTGCCCAATATACTTACCTGTGCAAGAATGTTTATCATTGTTGGTATATTTGCATTCATATTTGCAGACAATAAGTCTATTCGTTTTTTAAAAATAATGAATACAAAGCAATTGTTTTTTGGTAAGGTGGTGTCGTTTTTTGGAAGAATGTTGTAACTAAAATATTCAGTGCAATCTTGCAACCACAATTTATGTAAAGGAAACAATATACTGCACAGCAATCACGCTAATTGAAAATATACAGAGATTTACACTTCATCAAGAATGAATTACTTAACCAATTGGAAAAAGTCCCCTGAATAAAAACAAAATACAATTAAAGATGACAGGCCTAGATAATGAATGTGTACCCATCATTTTCGAAGCAGTTGAAAAAAAGTGTATTTTTGATTACCATTACTGTTGTCTGTATATTTTGTATGCTGTATTTTTTGTTGCATAGGGCAGCAGTGTGGAGTAGTGCTCAGGGCTCTGGACTTTTGACCGGAGGGTCGTAGGTTCAATCCCAGGTGGGGGACACCGCTGCTGTACCCTTGAGCAAGGTACTTTACCTAGATTACTCCAGTAAAAACCCAACTGTATAAATAGGTAATTATATGTAAAAAAAATAATGTGATATCTGTATAATGTGAAATAACGTATAATGTGATATCTTGTAACAATTGTAAGTCGCCCTGGATAAGGACGTCTGCTAATAAATAAATAAATAAATAAATACATAATGATAATAATAATAATAATAATAATATGCTTAACACTGAAGTCAGGCCTGTTACCGATCAAATATAACGACAACGTGTAGCTATAGCCATAAACGTGTTTGTATTGAGAGAAACGACTTTTGACGTGAGCACAAAAGAATAGGGTACGGGAGACTGGGAACATTTGTAACCGGGGACAATTGTAATATGGGACAGTTGTAGCATCTTGAATTTCTCCAAATCAGAAGAGTGCCATCACCCACTCGGCATATGCTCAGTATACCCCCCCCCCCCCCCCCATTTTCTTTTTGTGATATATACCTGTGTGTTGCCCAATTTATGGATCCAGGCTTTTAGCATTCTCATCCCTGATCTCTGTACTTATAATTGACACAATTGACTGCTCTTAATTTTGTTGTTTCTGGCTGGAACACGAGGTTTAATAATGGCTCCTTGGGTTGGGGACAGTTGTAACACGTGTTACAATTGATCCCATACACCATTAGCTCAACTGTATTTGGGCACATGAATCTTGCACTGAAGGAAACAAAATGTTCTTATATCACAATTGTGACTCAGAATGACATATTCTTCCTTGAAAGGGCATCCCATTTTAGCGATGTTAAAAAGTTTTAAAAGTAGGACAACAAAAATGTGCCTTATGTGAACATTTTTATTTTACAATAAAGATATTCCGTTTTTGAGTAAAATAAAAAAAAAAAACATTTGCTGTGAAAATTGATCTTATTCAATGAAACGTTCAATTCTTGAGTTAAATTAAGTGTGTTTTTACTTATTTAATTATTCTTCACAGAAGGTTACATCTGACCCCACCCCCACCCCCGTTACAAATGAACCTGGCCAAGGGGTCAATTGTAACATCGGACACATTACACTTCAAGCGTTCTTGCTGTATGTATATCAGTTCTTAAAACAGGATAGTTATGGGCATTGGTAGAGGACAGATGTACGTTGTTTATATGAAAGTGGTCAAACTAGCTCAAGTCGCCTGTGCGTAATGGCGAGAAAGTTAAAAAAAAAAAAAATGTTACATCTGTCCACGGTCTCACCTACAATAAGGGAAAGTGACAGACACATCGGATAACCCCGAACCAATAAGTAATAAAGACATACATAACTAATTCCAAATAAACATACTATAAAGAATTTGGCAGTTTCCTAAAAGGACACCCAGATCTTTAAGTTTTGCAAAGTGTTCAAAGGCAAACCACAAATTCACAAGAAAATCGAAAGGAATTATATTTACATAAAATATATGTCCTTGTTTTAGAGCTCCACGGGGTCTTTTGTACAAGAAGTACATCGAAAAAACTAGGCACACATTCATTATCTAGGCACTTTGCCAAAATCTTCCAAGCACCCTACCTGGCTACTAGCTTAAGTTTCCTGAATATGTGAGAAAGATTTACAATCCAGTTGCAGTTGTACATGCTACTTCCCTGGTCAAGTCTTCTCCTAAAAATCAAGATTCTCCATGGAAATGGAAAGTTTACAGAAGTATGGATGTGAACTTTTTATCTCAGTACACTGTAAGTGTAGAATACCGACTTATTTTTAACTTCTGGTGACTAATCCAAAAGAAATGAGCGTCTGGGTAAAGGTTTTGTCAGTTGGGTGGTTTGCACGCTGTCTTGAATGGTTGAAGTACTTTGTGCGCTATTTAGAATCACAAGTGCAGGACAAGGCTGGTGTCCTGTTAGATTAGGACTGGATGAATGAATGGACTTGGTCAGTAAGGTTTAACAGCGGCTCGTTCTTCTTGCAGAAGTCCGACTCGAACAGCTGTGATTTCACCTATTAGCCCCGATGTCTTTCCGAGGAGATTGGTGGAGTTAAACATCCGACAATGGGCGCTCTGGGGCGCCTGTCGCCTGACCTATACCCGTTTTTAATAGTTTCATAGGAACTTCATTAAATCAATTACTTAGTGAGCACATCATAATTTATTTGTAATTAGCTATGAAGAGCTTGATTTTTGCAACAGAACACAGAAGAGATCCCAGCGGGATTTGTTATGTACTACAAGCACCTTTGTTTGCTTTTGACTCGTTGTATTATTTGCCTGTTACAACAAAAGTGTAATCGTAACGTCTTAATCAGGTATTCACTATTACGATTTGAAAGTGACAGTACTTGTTGGGTTGAAAGTAATTGTTCTATTTTACAATCACCGTCTGCACAGAAGCGCGGGATTAGTTTGTGAGATGGACAGCGAGAAGTAAATGAGGCACGCGTTTTGTAGTGGTAGCAACATACATAGACTAATGTATGTTTTGTACACTGGAAAGTAAGTAATAATCGATAGATGAGACTCTTTACAGAGCAAATCTATATAGTCTCATTTGAATAATAATAATAATAATAATAATAATAATAATAATAATAATAATAATAATAATAATACAGAATGTTTTCTAAATGCAAAATTTTTAATAAGAATAGATTTTATATTATGTTTACTGAAGTGCATAGAAGTGAAGAGAAAAAAAGCGCATCTTTTACATTTTTTTTTTTTACTTAGGAAGTTAGTTTATTAACCTAAATGTGCACATCAGCACTAATACAATTTAAAGTTATACAGAAAAACTATACATTACTATGACGTGGGATGAAAAACAGAAATGACATGCAGCTGAAATCTGCCTATTTGGATTACAGAGATGCCCTGGAGAACAATGACATCTCGTGCCAATGGTCAATTTACGAAAAATGGCATTGTCTAAAATGTTGTCGAAAACCTGCATTATCTAAAATGTTGTGAAAAACTGCATAATACTCATCTACTATTTCGTTATCTATTCCGGTATAATAGTGGAGCAGCATGACCACATTTGTGTGTGTGAAACAAACACAACTAAATATGATTGTACAAAACTTGATATAATAATAATAATAATAATAATAATAATAATAATAATAATAATAATAATAATAATAATAATAATAATAATAATAATAATATAGGTAAACACGGTCATATAAGGTTGACAACACCAATCGTGCAAGAAACAAAAGCCTAACATACCAACACATAACAACTGACAGCTGCTGAAATTGTATATCATTATTTGCTTCCCTCCCTCCCTTCCTTGACCAGAAAACTGTTTCAGACATTCATAAGAGGAGATAATACTCCAAATTGAAAGTAGCCAGGTTTGGGGGAAGACGCTGTTGAAGTTCTATTTTTAGTTACAGCTTTGTTAACTGCACATCCTCTGTAATGATAATATGTTTTAAATGTGTACTTCTTTATCAAAATATTTCAGCTTGTTTCTTGAAAATGAAATAATAGTGTAGTTATACATTTAGCCCGTGCGTGTTTTTCTGTTTATCCTAATAAAACTTATTTTATATAGCCTGTTTTAGAATTGTCATCTGGATGGCACTTCTCTTTAATTATCTACTATTTGCATTGGCTTTGGTTCCATTCACTGTACACTGAACATATATGATATAGGCTATATATATATATATATATATATATATATATATATATATATATATATTATATATATATATATATATATATATATAGTTTTATTATTATCAGGCCTATATAACCTGTAGAACGTAGAACCGTTACCTTTCTCCCATGACTGCGTGATGATGAGGAATGCTACATAGGATAGGTTTACAACGACTTTTAGCAAGGCAGAATGGTAGATTATCTTCACATAATGCAATATTCTGTCAGGCACTTCATTTATTTTTAATGAAGTGCGTTATAGAAAGTGGTGCGGCCCAAAGCTGTTCCTGGCAGTTTTGGCTTGAAAAACAGTGCTATACCATGCAACCTGATCTCACAACAAAAACATTATCGTGGTAACGTTTTTACTAGGCTCTGAATTTCAGCGTTTTTGCTGCATCAACCACAATACTTTGCAGGTGAAATGGTGATGTTTTCAAAACGTATATTCCAATTGTTGCATTTATACCTTGATGTTTTCAAAAAGTATATTCTAATTGTTGCTTGTATACCGATTATTTATTTGATTTAGAACTATCGATTAGTTTACTTTTAAACCAATTCAATTATTACAAAAAATGACTATTCTATGTCCATTCATTTTAATTCAGTAGCCTACATTGTCTTTTATACAAGTGCTAAAATATAGGTCTACACTTCCTTTTCTTTTCTTTTTAGAGCGCGTCTACCGAAGAAAATAAAATTATGGGTAAAAACAAAACAGTATTTGGTACAACAGAGACAGTCAGTAGCTTAAAAACAAATAAGCTGTTTAAACACCTTTGAGCTAAGTGCTCCCTGTTTCAGCATAGTTTGAAATTTGAATTGAAAAGAATTTTGGGAAATGTCGTTTTATAACCTTGAAATATACCTTAACTTTGATGACTCGATCCCACATATCCCACAATTCTTTTCAACGTCAAATTCTAATGTCAAACTAGGCAGAAACACTGAGCACTTAGCTTATTTGTTTTGAAGCCACTGACTGTCTCTGTTCTACCAAATAGGCTACTGTTTTGTTTGTACCCATATTTTTATTTTCATCAGCAGAGGAACTCTGGATGCAAGTACAGTGCTGACACTCCTACAGTTATATTAAACGAGGTTTCGTGTAAATGTATGAATTAAAATGAATGGATATAGAACAGTCATTTTTTGTAACTGAAATTGTTTAAAAGTAAACGCATCAGTCATTCTAAATCAAATAAATAATTGGTATAAAT
This sequence comes from Acipenser ruthenus, assembly GCF_902713425.1. Classification (NCBI taxonomy): domain Eukaryota; kingdom Metazoa; phylum Chordata; class Actinopteri; order Acipenseriformes; family Acipenseridae; genus Acipenser; species Acipenser ruthenus. The sequence continues at coordinate 44,050,200 of NC_081196.1, read as the reverse complement.
GCAACAATTAGAATATACGTTTTGAAAACATCAAGGTATAAATGCAACAACTGGAATTTTGAAAACATCACAATTTCAATCTGCAAAGCATTGGCAGCAAAAACGCTGAAATAACGTTTCAGAGCCTAGTGAAAACGTCACCATGATAACGTTTTTGCTGTGAGATCAGGTTGGCTGTTCAATAGCCAGAGCGCTACAGAACGTCTCGTAACGTTTTCTATTGAACGCCCTGTTAGGCTCTGTAACGTTAGCTAACACTCTCAGGAGCTGACTGTCTCAGGAGCTGACTGTGGGCGTTTCAAAATGGCGGAGGTGAACTAACAGTGTGCAAAGTGCGGTCACATTTGACCAAAATATCTGTGCTAAGTACATTATTGTCAATGCTTGTAGTCATTGTTAATGTGTAAATCTTGCTTGCTTAAAAAAAATATATAAATAAAAAAAAAAAACCATCACGTTTTTCGTACGTTTCCACACGTACAAGAACTAGTCTTATGTTTTGTAATGGCTGCACACATTTATAAATGTTATTGTAAATAAATATAAAATTATGATCACATACTGTAGTATTTTTATTACGTTACTAAATATAGGAATGTTAAACGCTATTATTCTCATAGTTTTGCTACTGTTAAACGGGTTTTTTTTTAAAGGGGGAAGAGTGACATTAACTTTATTATTATTATTATTATTATTATTATTATTATTATTATTATTATTATTATTACAACTAGATGGTAACTTTACAAATAAAGTTGTGGGGTTTGCTTTATTGGGAAAGTGGTCAAAGTAGCTGATTTGTGTCAAAAGTCACATTGTTTACTAATTGTCTGATGCTTAGAATGTGCTATAATTTGAAATTTCTCAAAGTTCTATGACAGTTAATTAAACAGTGGGAAGTAGCCTATTGAAAGAAGTTGATGTGGTTACTAAAACAGCTGTACCTCTTGATTGGTAGACGCCATTCCTGTTTTGATTTCATATTTGAATACCTGAGAATTAGAGGAAGATTTCATTTGCTCTAAGTAGTTGTCTAACTTGTTGGGAAAGTGGTCAAAATGGCAGTTGTTTATAAAAAGTTAGAGAAAATTGAGTTGGTGCAGTTACTAAAACGGGTGTACCTCTTGATTGGTAAAAGTTATTTCTGTTTTGATTACACATTTGAATAGCAGAGAAGTAGAGGAAGATTTAATTTGCTCTAAGTAGTTGTCTAACTTGTTGGGAAAGTAGTCAAAATTTCAGTTGTTTACAAAAAGCTCCATCTGCCGTCCGCCTGTGTGTGGATTGCCTCGCCCTGTGTGATGCGCCTGCCTGCGTAAACCGAGATCACTACAGTATGATATAATTTATTTACCTTTACCTCTAGCAGCACACAATTGGTACACTTGGGCTGCACTTATCACAGTGGGATATGGCCCTTGCCATTTGGCTTTGAATGTGTGGGGCACTTCCCCAAATACCTTAAACATTATCATCTGTCCCACCTGCAATTCCTGTGGCATAATGCCTTTGTCATAATATGCTCTTGCTTTGGATGGGGATATGCCTATCTTACAATATCTGTACGTATTTGTTCTCAGCAGCTGCTGTGGCTTGTGGAACACTGACCAAGGGCCAGGTGTTCTAGCAGTACCATATTCCTACCTGTCATCATCTCATAAGGTGAGATTGGGTGTTTGGGGTGGCTCTGATAGCCATCAGACTCATTGGCAGAACTACATCCCACTGCTTACCGCTCTGGTGGCAACATTTTGTCGCCATTAGTTTTATGGCCCGGTTCGATCTCTCCACCTGTCCTGAACTCTGAACAAGTCAGCAATCACTAATACATACTTATTTCCCTTTGATGTAGGCGAAGAGGCCCAACGTAGTCGATCTGGCTCTGAGTCCATGACCTCGTTAGTATCTGTTTTAACAATGCTTTGTTTAGTTTGCCTGTCAGCACATTTTGTGCGCAAATCAAACAATTTTAATAAAAAGTTTCCACGTCGGCTGTCAGACTACTTGTGAGTTGCTATGCCCCCCTGAAGGTGCCGCGTGAGCTAAGTACATTGGATCCCCTCTTATGATTTTAGGTACTACTGTTACACCCACCCCCTTGTCACCTTTTAACAGTACTGTGTAATCTGGATTGAGGTACAGAGTGCCATCTGTGGCTAATGGCCCCATAGGTGCCTTACCTTGTTTGCTGTTTTTAAGACATGATTTTACCATGCTGATCTCACTGTCCTCATTTTGCATCTGCCCTATGTCCCAAGAGTGCTTGTGTTGTTTTAGCTGTGCAAACAAAACAAATTGGAGTACTGTCTCCTCATTTTCCCCCCTCTGGGGGTGGTGTGAAGTCCCACACCAGCCCCTTACAAGCAGGTTCTTTAGCCAGACCATCCACAACGGTGTTCTGGTTTTCTTGCTCTGTGATAGGATTTTTAACATGAGCTCTTACCTTAGTTATGGCTACTGTCTTGGCTCGACATTAGGTGATGTAAGAGATTATTACTGCAGTAATGCTGTGTGTACTAAAGGTTTATTGTCTGAACTATTACACCTGTGTGCTTTCCAAAATGGCAATTGTTCAGTTTAGGACATGCAAGGTACACAGAGGGCAAAACCAGTGTAAGGTTTAACTTGCTTTTAATTGCTGGATCCATCTACGTACACTGTCACTAAGGCATTTGTGTGTGAGAGTTCATATTCTCACAGAAGGGTGTACTTGAAAAGTAACCCATTTGAAATATCTGACATGTGTGCTGGTGAGTTTGCTCTGTTAAACGCTCCTAAGCTACGTCTAATACCTGTTGAGATAGATGATGTGGTAGGTTGCTCATCGTGGAGGACTGAAGTGGAGGCACTGGTGTCAATCAATACAGTGTAAAGATGGCCTATCCCGACTATACACGTCAGTCAACCCCATCTGTCCCGCTGGAGAGGAGCTACCAGCTTTAAAAGAGGCCTGACACCCCTGTGCTTGTCTTGAGTGTGAACCCTGTTGGTTCCTGCTCAGGTCCTCATATTGCTATGACAATTTGGTTTCCAATTCTGCAATTCTGCCCCATAGATCCCTGTAAGAGGGTCCCTCGCTTGGCTATGTGCTCAGTGCACTAATATACAGTATAAGACTGTATTGAATATAAATGAGGGGAGAAGAATAGTAGGTTTATCAGTAATTCAAAGATACTAATGTACTGTTCTATTTCTTTCACAAAAAAAAAAAAAAACTGTTTTTGGGTTAAAAATGTACTTCAACAGTTGATTTTAGCCATCAAAGTAACCACATTTGCAATATAAAACTTAGTTTTCATTGATGTTACAGTTTGTGAAACTAACCAGTACATTACTAATTTGTAATTTAAAGTTTTATCCATTCATGCGCAATAAAGGAAACCACATCTGGTTCCAGTAGTCATTACAAAATAACTTCAATAACACATTTAAGTTAAATTGTTTTTAACATGACACACACATGTATCTTATTATTTCATATTATACTCTAGAGCTTTATTCATCACTTTTTACATTTTTGTTTTCAATTTTTTTTTATTTTTTAGAATCTCCAATTATTTTTACCCCTGATTTTCTCCAAGTTTGGAATGCCCAATTATTATTATTATGCTCCTTCACCACGGCGATTCCCCACAGCTCAGGGACCCGAGGTTCAGTGGGCGTCCTCCAATCCCATGAGCCAATCAGCGTCTTTTTACACCCAGGAACTCGACAGCGGATGTCTGCAGGCTACCGGCCTCTGGAGGACAAAGCCCAGCAAATCTCCGCCCCCAAGCTCACTCTGCACCTGGCCTGTAGGCGTCACTGCAGAGTGGTGAGGAGAAACAGTCTAAGCCAGATCCCACCTCCCCAACCCTGGGAGCGCCAAAGCCAATGCGGCACCCCCCCCCCGCCACAGTCCCCAGCGAAGACCGACTGCTTCGCACAACCAGGTCAATTTAGTTTTATACATTTTAATCTACCACGCATACAGTCCAATACCAACTGGTATGCATTGCAGGCTGTATACAGTCCCTGTACCAGTGTGAAATCGCCTGTCCCATGATCACCAATATATTTTAAAATATGTTGCTCTTATGTCGACATTTTATTTTTAGCTATAGCTTTATCATTATTATTGTTTGTGATTTATGGGTGACTCTTCAAGTACACCCTTCTGTGAGAATATACTCACACACACCAACTCGCAAGTCCAACAGTCCAACAGTCACAAAAATATTTTTAATAAAATACTCCAGGGTATATATTTCTTAGTTTGCTACAGATTTATAGTTCATTAAAACATTGTACATACATTTTATTTCTCTTACTATTTTTTTCATATTTGCAGTAGCTTGTAACATACTTTAAACATTGTGAAAAACACCACTGTGCGTCACTAGTTAAAATAGTGATTATCTGTATAACATCAATGGGTGTCTTTACATACTGTCTGTACTTCACTATAGTTACAAATTGTTTCAAATCTTTCCCGTAGTTACTACGCATTGTGGGGGTGAAGCACACATTTATTTGAACACATAACAATTCATAGATTATTTCAGATTTATTGTCTGATTGGCATTAATAGATTATGCAGCAAGCCACAGACATCCCTTACCGTTGGAAACACCAAATGAGATGTTCCCTTTCCCAGTAACCAAGGTACTGGAGTTACAAGCTCTTACTTAGCTGTAGCCCACACAGGACACCAAAATGTGTTGCATTTAATTGATAATTTGTTCTATGCTCTGTAATAATTAATCCATTTTAACAGTAATCTGATATTTATGAAATTATATTCTACCTATCAGATTACAGTCATAACAGTAATATAAAATAATCAGGATTAAATAATATATTATGAGAAAAAATAGACAATCATTCATGATGTTAAATTCAGGCCACTTTTATTACCAACAATTCATATTAAACATAGTAGGCACGGTGTATGAGACTGCAACAACATATTAACCTTATCGTCTATAGGCAAGAGTCTAGTAACAAATACAAGGTAGATATACCTTTTATTTGTTACTAGACTTATTTTAAAATGTCGCTTATTCCTACAGTACCAGTACTTCCATCTGAGAAAACTCAACAGGAGGAAATGACCGACGTGATGGATTACACAGGGTTACTGGCGAGTCCTAACCTTTTAATTTAGAGAGTTCGTAAGAGATTAGGACAGTAAATCTCCAATAACTTGCTTCACCTTTTAGGACAAATGAGTCAGCAGTTTGCATTTCCCACATTTTTTGACACTGCCAGTAACACTGGAGATGAACGTTCATTTTGGCGCTAATCAAACATTGACTCGGGTCAAAAATGGATCAGCTAGAACTGAATAATTTGACATTAATATCAGTTGAGTGTGGTGGTAGAAAAACAATAAAAAGGGAAGGAATTGGATATGCAAAGAGGTGCCCTCAAAACGATAAATGCAGGTAAATCGAACATCTTATCCCATTAAAGGCCAATAGCTACCAGTCCCCTTTTTCAGTTGTAAATCTAGCCACATAATCAAATTGCAAAGGTGGGAATATCAGTCAGGTGGCCATGGATGTTTAAATTTGACTGGTCGCTTTAGAGCATGTGACTTATTTTCCCGCATTTGCAATTTGATTGTATGCTATTATGCACTGCAGTTAAGGGAAGAAGACTCCACGTTAAATCATCAAAATAGATCATCATCTATCTGGTAAATGTTTTGCAAATACAGTAATCCATCATGCATCCGCCCGTCACGTATCTGCCCTAACAGTTTATCCGCCATGATCAAGCTCTTCAGCAACGTTGAGAGATTGTAGAACCCACCAAAGTTTTCATACACTGTGTTGTATGTGCTCCGAGCGCTACCATTGATGGTAGTGTCACATGAGCTATTCAGTATGTTGACTTGATATGTAAATAAATCCTGTTTGCCTGCGGGGCGTATCAACTTCAACCTCCATCTGGATCTCCTGCCTGTCACTCAGCAGCGAATGGATGCACCCACACGGCTACTCAAGCATTCAAGCATTAATACCCTGTATTTTTCTAAACAAGGGATTTAGGGGTGCTCCCTAATAAAAGTTGAATCTCAAAACAATAATTGTGCAAATTTAGTAATTGTTACAGGTGTGTATAATGGTATTTATACACAGCTGTAACTTTTTACATATCCGCCCTTACTCTGGTCCCACCGCAGTCGGATATGCGACGGACTACTGTAGTTTAATGCAGAAGCAGGCCTATAGAGCAGGAAAAAAAATGCAATTTTAGGCTTTTCCCTAAATAACTATTTACCCCCATTTGACAACACTAAGCAATAAACAAATATAAATATTTACAATGAGCATATTACTATTATGACGTGCCAGTGTGGTTTTAATTGTTTTTTATTTTTAAATGTCTACTTGTAATTACATCATTAATGTCATGTCTAAAATAGAGCTAACTACGCCCTTCTTGTAAATGCATCTTTGTACAACTGATTTCTACTTAATAATTTCAAAAATATCTTGTGCAAAGCAAAATTTCAACCAACACTTCCAGGGGAGATGCAGCTATAGGCCAGAAGGTCACTTTTGGCAGCAGTCCCTCTGTGCATCCCTAAATACCATGAAGGTAATTAAAGTCTGAAGTCATTGCCAAGAGCCCTGAACCCCCAGCGACAATGGGGTTATTAAATATTAAAAAAACATGGAAATAAAAGGTGCTATTAATAATGTTCCCTTGTACAAATCAATTTCTGCAACTGTATTTTACCATTATTATTATTTATTTCTTTGACGCCCTTATCTAGGGCCACTTACAAGATATCACATTATTGTTACATACAATTACCCATTTATACAATTGTTTTTTTTATGTTTTTTTTTACTGGAGCAATCTAGGTAAAGTACCTTGCTCAAGGGTAAACCAGCAGTATCCCCCACCTGGGATTGAACCCACGACCCTCCGGTCAAGAGTCCAGAGCCGTAATTACTACCCATTTTGAAGTGTTCAGGAACATTGATTCCAGTGTTTGCCGATTTAAGACTATTAAAATCCAAAATGGAATTCATTTAGAAAGTTTGGTTCTAAAAGAGTGGCTGTAGGTCGTTGCCACCGTATCTTATAAACTTGTCAGAATTCACTAGATATGTGAAAGAAATAGGAACAGGAAAAGTGGAAGTAGTATACTGTTTCTAAAGCATGTATAGCTAATGTTTCTGTTTATATCAAGCAATCATCTTAAATACATTGTACTGTGTATTTTTACTGTGCTCTTTTTTATAATATTTGCCGTGATTCTATGTGGTTCTTATTTCTAAAGTAGTGCTGGAGTTGCCCTTCAGTTCTAGTTGTCTGCCACAGACATAACATAGGCTAGATCAGCCAGTCTTTGTAGAACTGTTTACGCCATCTAGTGATCAGCTACTTTGGATCAAATTATTTTTTGTATTGCTTGCAATAAAAAGCTGTAAACTAAATAGTGCTAGTGCTTACTAATATAAAGACACTTTGCCTGATCTAGCCTACATAATATTTGTAAATAACAATAGCAGGCAACAAGATCAGGAAAGATAAAGAATACATAAACAAGTGCAATTTTAATCTACCTACTCTGATAAAGACATATCAATGTATGTAATAATACAGCTTTCTCTCTACCACATTTTAAGGCAATGGACCCTATTACCAAACATTTACTGTAATTGGGATACTTTGTAATTTTAAGGAGAAACAAAAAAAAGACAAAACAAATGGATATTAAACAGGAAAATAAAGCAATACTCCAAAAACATTAATAGTATAAATCATCCCTTTACGAGACCTGCAGCTGCTTATTAAAATATGGATTTTTGCCTGAAAGGAAATATTTTATGAACTTTTGGCCTAGATAGAAGACATTCTTTGCATATCATTGTTAATGTTGGCAGGAACTAGATTAGAAATAGCATTGCATTTGGAACAGTTGTTGCAGTATTTGTGAAATGTGTTTGGAGTTTGGATTAGGTCATTTTTCTATGTGCTTGGATCAGTCAACGTATTTAGCCGAACATGGCAAACCAGAGTAAACTATGGTAAATGCATAGTATAACCATGGGAAAAGCATGACAAACTGCAAAAATACCATGGGAATTTTTTATAAAGGATATTAAAGTTATGCGTTTGTTTCTTCTATGGGCACAAGAAACCATTCTGATCTCTAGAGCGATGTCTCATGAAGAAAGGGGGATATATATATATATATATATATATATATATATATATATATATATATATATATATACAGACGTGCTCAAATTTGTTGGTACCCTTACAGCTCATTGAAATAATGCTTCATTCCTCCTGAAAAGTGATGAAATTAAAAGCTATTTTATCATGTATACTTGTATGCCTTTGGTATGTCATAGAATAAAGCAAAGAAGCTGTGAAAAGAGATGAATTATTGCTTATTCTACAAAGATATTCTAAAATGGCCTGGACACATTTGTTGGTACCCCTTAGAAAAGATAATAAATAATTGGATTATAGTGATATTTCAAACTAATTAGTTTCTTTAATTAGTATCACACATGTCTCCAATCTTGTAATCAGTCATTCAGCCTATTTAAATGGAGAAAAGTAGTCACTGTGCTGTTTGGTATCATTGTGTGCACCACACTGAACATGGACCAGAGAAAGCAAAGGAGAGAGTTGTCTGAGGAGATCAGAAAGAAAATAATAGACAAGCATGGTAAAGGTAAAGGCTACAAGACCATCTCCAAGCAGCTTGATGTTCCTGTGACAACAGTTGCAAATATTATTAAGAAGTTTAAGGTCCATGGAACTGTAGCCAACCTCCCTGGGCGTGGCCGCAAGAGGAAAATCGACCCCAGATTGAACAGAAGGATAGTGCGAATGGTAGAAAAAGAACCAAGGATAACTGCCAAAGAGATACAAGCTGAACTCCAAGGTGAAGGTACGTCAGTTTCTGATCGCACCATCCCTCGCTTTTTGAGCGAAAGTGGGCTCCATGGAAGAAGACCCAGGAGGACTCCACTTTTGAAGGAAAAACATAAAAAAGCCAGACTGGAATTTGCTAAAATGCATATTGACAAGCCACAATCCTTCTGGGAGAATGTCCTTTGGACAGATGAGTCAAAACTGGAGCTTTTTGGCAAGTCACATCAGCTCTATGTTCACAGACGAAAAAATGAAGCTTTCAAAGAAAAGAACACCATACCTACAGTGAAACATGGAGGAGGCTCGGTTATGTTTTGGGGCTGCTTTGCTGCGCCTGGCACAGGGTGCCTTGAATCTGTGCAGGGCACAATGAAATCTCAAGACTATCAAGGCATTCTGGAGCGAAACATACTGCCCAGTGTCAGAAAGCTCTGTCTCAGTCGCAGGTCATGGGTCCTCCAACAGGATAATGACCCAAAACACACAGCTAGAAGCACCCAAGAATGGATAAGAACAAAACATTGGACTATTCTGAAGTGGCCTTCTATGAGTCCTGATCTGAATCCTATCGAACATCTATGGATAGAGCTGAAACTTGCAGTCTGGAATAGCCACCCATCAAACCTGAGACAGCTGGAGCAGTTTGCTCAGGAAGAGTGGGCCAAACTACTTGTTAACAGGTGCAGAAGTCTCATTGAGAGCTACAGAAAACGTTTGATTGCAGTGATTGCCTCTAAAGGTTGTGCAACAAAATATTAGGTTAGCGGTCCCATCATTTTTGTCCATGCCATTTTCATTTGTTTTATTATTTACAATATTATGTTGAATAAAAAATCAAAAGCAAAGTCTGATTTCTATTAAATATGGAATAAACAATGGTGGATGCCAATTACTTTTGTCAGTTTCAACTTATTTCAGAGAAAATTGTGCATTCTTCGTTTTTTGTGGAGGGGTACCAACAAATTTGAGTACGTCTGTATATATATATTGGTGGTAACATAAATCCCCAATGAGAAAAATAGAAGAGCAAATGGTTCAGAGCTTCAGACAACTGTCTTAAGCAAAAGTGATATAAGTGTCTGGAGAGACCTTTAAGGTATAGTACATCAAATATTTCATGGTACAGGGGTTTTTCAATTGAGAATTGCATTGAACTTTTCAATAATAATGTGATATGAGCAATTCAATTTTACAAATCCTCTTTTGTCCAACAGGTTTGGACAAAAGAAGTTTTACTGCATCTACAAAATAAAAACTATTAAGCTATTAAAAAAAAAACTATTAAGTGAATGGATCCAACTATGTATGGGCCTGCTTCTCCAAAAATGACCCTTGCAGGTATAACAAGGTACAAATGCACCGTGTGTCTTTCTAGAAGTAAGAGCCAGTGCATAGTTGTGTATTGGTCCTTAGTACCTGTTCAGGTGTGTATTTTAAAAGCAAACACGCATTTTCATTTAAAAAGACAATATCTGGTCTCCACTAGGTGAAACAAGTTATTGGTTTTCTTACCTTACTTCCAGGAAGTCTTTTACTGTTTCACTTCCTAAGGTCATTTCACCAGCAGTGACTTTGGGTTCAAAGCAAGTTACTCACTGCAAAGCAAATGTAACAGAGAAAGGATCTGGTGGGTTAATGACAGGAAAGCAAGCGTTGAAGGGGCAGGAACAACAACACTCCTGGTGAAAGGCCATAAAACAAACTTATCACATTTTTAAAATAAAACACGTTCCTTTCAAAACTGCACATCTGAGGCATGTTTAGCAAGTGGTCAGCGCATGGCAGGAAAGATGTATGGAATCATTTTGTTAACTGCAACCATGGAAAACATTTTCTCAAAAATATCAAGTATCTCCACAAACATACTTTATAAGGGATTTTTAAAAGCTGGACCACAGCCACCCAGACCATTCCAGTGAGAATGTTTATATTGTGAACACAGAACCATCAATTCTGTTTAACAGCAGAAATTGCTGCCGACACCCATCTCCCAGCCAAATCTAGTTTTTATGGCTATGCTTTTCAATCCAAGCAGGGCTAGGCTCCCCTCCTGTCAGGTGTTCGGGGAACCTCAAGAGCTCTCATTATCCCTACTCCTGGAGTGTTTCCTTTGTTATAATAATAATAATCTTTATTTTTATATAGCGCCTTTCATAGTGGACCACCATCACAAAGAGCTTCACAAGATATGAGACAAGATTGATGGGTTTAGCCCCTGATAGAGCACGAAAGTAAATTACACAAAACTCCTTAAAGCTTATTTAAAGCAGTCATGCAAAAGTATTTAATGTATTGGTAAAAGACTGATTCTATGACAAGTTTAAATATGAATGGAAGAAAACTCAGTGTTGTAGAAAGCTGAGAGGTGTATGGGGTTGGCTTTTATGTTTTCAGCAAATTAAATCCTAATAAATTAATTTAAATGATTATTTAATTATACCAAGGAAGTCTTAAAGATTAACATCTTCTTAAGGAATAGTTTTCAGTTTGCTTCATGCTTTTCTCACAGGACACATTGGTTTATGTTTTTAATACACTGTTAAACTATTAACTATTATATTTTAATACACTGTTAAACTATTATATTATATACTATTATATGTGTGTTCTTTCCATGCCCAAACATTAGGACAAGCATAACTATATTAGTACTTTGTTACGCACAGTAATATTTCTAATTTTGTTTTAGGTAATACTAGAAGAGGCTTTCAGTTTTAACTAGGAGTCTCTCAATGTCTTGGAAGACAGACTTCTAATCCAGACTGCTTTGTTATTAATTAATTATTGGTTTTAGATGACAGAAATATGTTTTTGTGGCTATAGCCATGCAGAGCATCTGTGCATAAATAGCTAATTATGACAGTATCCTGTACACTGTAATCCAGGTGTTTATAAATTGAACATACATTAAACACAACAGATTTAAAACTCATTTTAATATTAATATACTATAATATTGTTTTCATAATATTTTTGTGGGTTTAATAATCTAAGCAATTAAAGTAAACAAGATTTTTTTTCAAATCTATTGCATTAGATGTATGTTTATTTGTTAAACATTTGGTATTAAGGTGTTTTTATATAAAATGTCTTCTAGATATATTGAACATTGTTCCACAGTAAAACCGCAAGGTGAATACTGTCCTCCTTTAAAAGTGTTACTTCTTATAAAAAGGGCTAATGCATCCATAAAAGAATTACCATTGTAGGCAGTGCCCGGTTTCCCTTAAACGGGCAATGTTAAGAATATATATATATATATATATATATATATATATATATATATATATATATATATATATATATATATATATATATAATTTCTCTATTGGTGTTAATCAATTCAGAAGACCAATTATAAATATTATCTCAAAATACAAGCATTTGATGCTTCATATGAAAAGCAGATTTTAAGTAGGCCTATAGATTACTTTTTATATGGGAGGATATGCATGGAACTATATTCATTAACATTTACAGTCGTGTTAAATTAGTTGAATAATACAAATTAAAATCGAGCTGACTAAAAAAAAAAAAAAAAAAAAAAAAAAAAGAAGTAGCAAAAGGGATGGACCACAACCTGGTTTTAATAAATACGTGCGTATTTATTACACCCCCCCCCCCCCCCCCCTCCCTTTCCTTGCGACCATTGCATCCAATTATGTACACTTACAAGGTACGCTATACATTTAGCTTTTAACAATATTGTAACACAACTGTCAATTCACTGGAATTGTATGCACAAATGCACTTTAAAAACTGACCAGTATTTTAAAAAAAATAAAAAAACACATCTGCATTTTGTGAAGATATGTGTTTTTTGTTTGTTTGTTTGTTTGTTTTTAGTTCTAGGTCACCCATATATTTTATTGGAGTTTATAGGCTATGAAGGTTGATCGCTATTCATACGTGTAGCTAATAAATATTTTAAGTTTCTATACATTTAACAATATATTTCGTTTAATATTTTTCTGAGTGGGAAATATATAGGCTATAGCTTAATAAATTGGATTCTTAATAATAATAAGTTGGTTCTCAACGAAACTATTTTTTAACGGTTTCAACTTTCAGGTCGTACATCAAGCAGATGAAAAATAATTGTATTTGCAGCTCGTTCCTATACTTTTGGTAACGTGCTACATATATAAATTTTTAAATTACTTGAACATCCACATCTCAACGTCTAACATTTTACTTTTTAAATAAATGCTCTGTTTTCTGATTGTGGAATATTTCTTTGATTTACTGTGTATTACAAGAACGGTCAAATGTTGATTGTAATTTATTAAAGTATTCTGTCAAGGAATTCACCACAGAAAACATTGGCCAATTATATCGTTTTTTGTTTTTTATTTTGTTAAATATATATATATATATATATATATATATATATATATATATATATATATATATATATATATATATATATATATATATATATATATATATATATAAATGCTTAAACTGTTAATATATAGTTTTGAGCTATTTAACACTTGCGTATGCATCAATGACCTGGCTAAATATCTGGAGTCAAGACTGCAATAAATCGTATAACTTTTAGCTTGTCAGTGTGAGTTAATGTGCCCTATTTGTAAAGCGAGATATTTCAGATGTGAATAGGGTCCAATATTATTATTAATAATAATAATAATAATAATAATAATAATAATAATAATAATAATAATAATAATAATAATATGTGGCCGCTTGTTTTTTTTGTTTTTTTTTTAAACACAGTAAAAACACAGGTGCGTACAATTTCGTTCTAGAACTTAATTTGCATTAGGGTAGCCTATAAAATGTAAGTTTTTTTGAAAGAGTTTCTGCGCACAAAACCGTAGAAATATATGTAAAGGAATGCAGTTGTGTCAAATGGAAAAGGGTAAATTACACATGTCAAAACATCATCGCAGGGGGAACAAAATAATACGAGTTTGATGTAGTTCTGGATTACCATGGTTAATTGGATTACCACAATGATGTCGTACCAGAGCCCGGGAACATGAATATGGCGTTATAATATAAAGGGGACACGTGAAAATACTTCCCATGAGTCTGCACATTATTGTGTGAAACCCGTTGAGAAAGTACATCCTTTACAGTAATAATCCCAATAACCAAACAGCTGTTATTTAAACATACAGGCCTATATGAAAATTATATATATATATAATTTTCACATAGGCCTACCATTTTATAATTTACATTAATAGATCACTGTTGGAAGGGGGGGCCGGGGGCTCAATCCTGTTGACGTATTTATGTTTATTTGTATATTTAGATAGATTCTTTGGTAGATTTTTTTATGTTTAGGAATGCATTTTATATGTTGCCGATATAAAATACAAATATTTCATCATATAGGCCTATAGAAAAGAGCTCACTCTATGCACAGAGTGTTCTGAAAAAAAGCATCCTTAGAATGACTACTCTTATCTGTATCATCAGTACTATTTGTTTATTTGTTTATTAGTACACTACAGTATCGCTTCATCTCAAAAGGACAGCAGTGTGGCGTAGTGGTTAGGGCTCTGGACTCTTGACCGGAGGGTTGTGGATTCAATCCCTGGTAGGGGACACTGCTGCTGTACCCTTGAGCAAGGTACTTTACCTCAATTGCTCCAGTAAAAACCCAACTGTATAAATGGGTAATTGTATGTAAAAATAATGTGATATCTTGTAACAATTGTAAGTCGCCCTGGATAAGGGCATCTGCTAAGAAATAAATAATAATAATAATAATAATAATAATAATAATAATAATAATAATAATAATAATAATAATAATGTTGGGGTGTTGACTGATTGCAAATTACTGACTGATCATCGCGCGCCACATCTTGAGTAAAGGAGCCATTTTAAACAGTCATGAAATCGCTGCATAACCTACTTAGAGGACCCTTTTCAAAACAGGAGATCATATTGTAATTAACAGCTTTCAACTGCTGTACAGTATTTCTCTTTTAACGAACATACCATTTGAAAAGGATCTTTAAATTACTAAATTGTTAAATATAGAAAATAGTACATTTATCCTTTCCTGAGTGGACATTTGTTTTGCTAAGCACATACAAAAAAAAATGTGCTGGGCAGGCTGTTTAACTCTACGGTACCTTTTTATTTTTGTAACGGAATTGTTTGTTGCTGATGCAGTTCAAATGTACCCTTTCAATTTTACAATCATACATCTTCACAGGCCAGCACACCGCTAAAAAGAGCGGGAAATACATGTGGGGGTTGGTGACAAAACCACTGAGTCTATTTCGTTCTCTAGACCATAAAATAGACACTATACCTTTAACCACAAGAGTATCAGATACGAACAACGCTAAATAAACACACATTAGGCCTAACTGTTTTATTGGCATTTGGTTTCCTGCAACCACATTAACCCTTGTGATAATCCAGTGTTATCTATAATTACAAATGCCAGGCTGTCATTGTTATGATTAATATTAATATTACGATTAATGAATGCTTAACAATAGAAAGAATCAGACGCAATAGATTAGTTCCAATATTCCTGTACTGCATTTCATTGTGTCCCCCCTCCTAACACAGTGACCTCCAGAGGCGTGGGAGGATACCCACACAATCGAGAGAACAGATACTATACACATAGGGTTTAGACTTTGGAATGAGTTCAGGTTGCTATTAAGGGTATTAATTATATGTAGTGCAAACTAATTATTTAAAATATATATAGGCCTAACCATTTTTACTAACAACTACAAGTAACAAGACAGTTAAGGTGGAGATTTTTCCTTTTTACCAGTCTTGCCTTATAAAACAATCTTACATTTTCCTGATAGACCGTGTTTGTAATAGTCTCTACAGCAGGGCACTTTTCTTTCTTTCTTTTATTTATTTATTTTGCAGTTCAATTGAACTGCTTTAAAAATATATAGTTTAAATGCAATTTTAAGTTCTGAGAGCTGAGAGGACTTGTAAAAGACATACTGTATATTGTTAGACATTGTCCCCTGCCAGAAGGTAAATTTGATTCTGATTTCATACTGTTAAAATATCAGCTGACATTTCAACACTATTGAGATATCAGCTGATATTAAACAGTATGAGGTCCCATTTCTATAAATCAGTTTGGAAGGGCCCATGGAAAGAAGATTGGTTTTGACAAGGGTGACTTTAAAAAAATGTTTCAGACTCCAAAAAAAAAAAAATTTTGATAATAAGATTTTGACACACAAAAGGTTTTGTAAAGCTTTTAAAAGAAGCTATAAATCAGAGCTGATAGGCCCATGGGGAAAAAGAGTCTTGTTACACTCAGGGTATCTATGTTTAAAAAATAATTACACAAATAAATAAATAAATAAATAAATTACAAAATTGTTTATACGTTTCCCTTTTAATTGTAGGCCTATCCAAGAAGTGACATTATATTGCACTGGGAAGTGTAGTCGAACACTGCCACGCTAAAGTTTAAAACATATGAAGTGCCTAAAGAACATTTGGAATAACCACTCAGTACAATATAAATAAGATAAGATACATGGTGAAGAATGGGCCAGGGTATGTTTCAAGCCCATGCAGGGTAGCAGCCTTCACCTCTTCGCAAGCTGAGCTCTCACAAGGAACTCGCGTCAGAAGTGATCAGTTGTTCTGCAGTGCTGTACCGCTTATATATGCTATGGTTGATTTACTCAGAGCGCTTCGAGAGTGTAGGCAACCGAACTGGCAAATGGTGCTACCACAGTGCTCAGCTAAAGAAAGATAGTAACCTTAGTCTCATTTGACTACAGCAGTATATTTTTTACCTCAATTAATACCGAGTGTCGCAGTTTAGTGACAGTTGGGGTCTGTGAAACCAACCGCATATCATGGAAAAGTTTAGGTACAACCCCAGTCTTTAAAAAAAAAAAAAGCATCAACGACTGTTCAAATATTAGATACAAACCCATGAAGATACAACTGTCTTGCACTTGTAGAAACGTAGTTACAATAATGTCATTCGCCCCCATTTACAGCCACGCATACGGCTATAGGGCAGTGTTGATGTTACTGAGCTGAAACACATGATCTTATATCCATGTCTTGAAAATCTGATTTTTAGTTTAATACAGTCTTGTTAGCACGCCTCTGACTGATAAATACTTAATGCATGGTAAATAACACGCAAGCTATTAGAATACACACTGTTACATTGAGGTAAACCCACTTGCTTACATTAATCATTTCGTTTTGCGTTTATGACAGTGAATAATCCATTGAAATGGGTATAGACCTTAGTGCTTGCGTGTCAATAATGATTAACAAAATACATTTTAATAGCCAGGGCTTCCTTCTGTAAATCTTTATGTAGTTTGCAACAACGTGACAAAACCCCAAATCACTAATTGTTTGTGCGTCACAATTATTATTGAAAGCCGAATGCTTGTTGATAGAAAGGGGTGATGCATTTAATCCACTTTGCGTAGCGGGCTGTTTAGTTTGCACGACATTGTTTTGTTACAGACGGTTTACTTTTTTGTTTATCAGGTGTGGCGATTCAAAGTCTCTCCTAATTTTGGTAAAAATAAAGTAAAGTCAGTAATGTGTCAGGACTGGGACTGATGGCAGATACGTCACCACGGCAGCTGACAGCTCCAGCACAGTGACGTGTCTGAGAAAGACTGCACCATACCTGTCAATACTGAGCAAAATAAGTTGAATTGAAGTGAATACTTCCATAAGGCAAAGGCATAGAACTGTTCAACTTTATTACATGGTAGAATGATAGACGTGATAAGGTGCGCCATCCAATTGCTTTTAAAAAGGAAACATCAAAACACAAAAACAACCATGACATGCGTCAGAATCCAATTCTATCTTGGCCCCTGTAGCTCTTACTGTACTGTAGTTATGTAGCATAACATACTTTATAAACAGAGCCACTGTAGCTGATTTTGCAGGACAGCAAAGCATACACAGTTGGTGTTGTTACTTTCATCACTTAACAAATCTAAAGGATGAGTTAGGTACTGCACACTGACCTCGTCATCAAAAGGACGAGCTATGGCACCTACTTCAATCATTTTTTTTTAAAGCCAAAATACAACGTGGTATTGCAAAGTTAAAATAATACTATCTTGTATTTTAAATGAACACACTATTGCTGTATATAAACACGTTATCATTCCGAATTTCTAACGCAATGTTGATGCTGAAATTGTAATAGAAACGCTTTTCACTATGTGTGACTTTTAAACTTCCCTGCAATACTTTGCAATTTCAATCTGGGAACATGTCCACTACAGTCGCAACTAGTCACAACATGTAAAAGTCTCTGCATATGTAACTTTCTTGTCTCTTCGTTTTTCCTCTGGCAACGAAATATGTTATTGAAGCGCTGGTTTTCTGAGCGTCACTGGCTTTTTGGTGTTTTTGTGAGCTCGCGCTTATCACAAAAATCATTCATGCTTCCATGTCCCACTTCATTACTGCATAGTTTACAGAAAGTATGTATTTTTCCAACGCTGCTTAGGATTATGTAAGAATATGTTGTTGTACAGGAAGCTTTACATTTGAATCAATATTATTATTAATATTATTTTTTTACCGGGAGGCAAAGCAATAGATGTTCAAGTATGTGCGCTTGCCTCGCATTCTAAATGCCTGCCTGCCACAAGGCTCCCCTGGGTCCTAAACCCTGCTAGGTGCATACGGGGATTGCAGTAACCACCGAACACACGACTTCTGCAGAAATTAAAGGTCTGCAGACATAAAGTGATTTAACTAGATTTTTGAGCAAATTGGGGAGAAAAATCTGTCCCGGTAATTGTCTGTGAGACGTGTCCAAAAGACAGAAGAGTACCGGCAAAATAAGGGACAGTTGACATGTATGCTACCGAGTTCTGGCACTTAACCTGACTATTTAAGAAATAATGTGAGTTATTAATCACACAAGCCCTTTTCACGATCTCTCATTTGAAGGGAATTTAGCAATCATCACTCTGTTTAACAGCTTTATAACAAACACAGACATACGTAGGCCTAAATGTAACTTTGAAACACAAACCAGACTAAAATTAGATGTTAAAATAAATGTTCCTGTTTTATAAAATAACCATGGAAATAAATACATAAAACAAGATATCGTGGAATAATCAAAGTAAACGAATTGCTGTACTGTTGCTGATTGCGTTTATTAACCACTTAAAGGCCAGGCCGGCTAATTCTGTATAATTGTGTAAACCCAGAATGGAATTCAAATGAAGAAAAAAGGCAATTGCCCGTATTTCATTGAAGCCCACTGCCATTATTTTTTGAAAATGGTATCACATACAAATAAAGGCGTTACAAACAGGAAAACAGGAATGTACGTTATATATATATGACCCAGGGGAGAGTAATTTACACGGAGGACATGTCTCCCTCAGTTTTTCATTATTTCAGATAGAATAATCTTCATGCATGCATCAGCTACAGAAACTGCCCCCCTCCTTTTGAAACCAAATTTACGCCACTATGTGTGTGTGTGTGTGTGTGTGTGTGTGTGTGTGTGTATGTGTAATTATATATATATATATATATATATATATATATATATATATATATATATATATATATATATATATAATGTTGGTTTTATTTCTACTTACTTCAACATTTTGGTTGTACCCCCCCTTTAAGCAGCTAAAATGAAAAACTAAGAGAACGCAGTGAAAACCTCCGCCTGTTTATTTCAAGCAGCCTCCCTAATGGTTTTGCTATGAACCAGTTTCCCTGCATTCATTAATATTGAGGCTGTGTTATGCGATACATTTTACTGCTTCTGTCTGCAGGAGTTGTGTAAAACCTAATCACCGCCTGTTTTGTCTAGTTGCGGTCAGCTCATTGCATTTGGTGCGCAACGCTGTAATCATTTATAACAACCTGGCAGCAATAACTCGTGGTTTATAAGGAATCATGGATTTTTGTAAGCATCCGCCGGCAAACTTTTGAACTACAGGCGCCTGCGCCGTCCAATGATCACGAGAAAGTCAGCAGGGGGATGGGAGTGGGCAGGAGATTCAAGCAAAGGGGAATAGGTAAATCACGCAGCAAGCTATTTCGTATTCGACCATTTGTTTATTTTATCGCGTGTAAAAAGAGTGATAAAATTGGTTTAATTCCGTTACAATGTGATTCTGGATAATGAAACAATTATTCAGTGAATCTCCAGTTACACTGAAGCGTATTTTATATGGCTGTAAAACCTGCATTATTTCCGCGAATGTAGCCAGCCGTATAAAAGACATCAAATGAATGTTACAGGTGCCATTGCCTACACGTTTACATTTATACACACAGATTATATATATATATATATATATATATATATATAACCAGCAACAACGGCATTAATATGAATGGGATGCAATGTTTAAAGTTTCTCTTTCTATATTTTAGCCAGTTTGGCAAAACAAATGAATAAACAAACACACACAAAAAATACAAAAAAAAGGCATTTATTACTAAGAAAATTAGCACTTCGACAAATGCACACGGACCATGGCCAAAAAAAAGTATAGGCCTACAATGGGACTCTGTATTCCAAGTGTGACCTTGGACAACGCCTATAGGTCTTTGGATCCAGTTAACAATACAATCTGAAACAGTTAACATGAGTTTACGCCTAATTTATGCCTTTCTTTTTTTAAATACCTACCTTTAAATCAATAGGCGACACAAAATATAGATTATATTTAAATAATGGCTTCTGAGAGTCCAAAAACAAGTAATCTGTGGATACCATATCAAAACTCTCTCAGTATTTTATTTGAATTGAAATGCCATGTTAGTTAAATTAAACAGTTACATGTTAAACAAATAGACAGCTTCCTCAAATGTTGTATGAAGAGGGGAACTCTGTAAACTCAAAAGCTACATTTTATAATTGATTATCTTTCTTATATATATATATATATATATATATATATATATATATATATATATATATATATATATATATATATATAAATGTATAATGTATGTTTATTACCAGTGTCTTCACAGGTAATAAAATATGTCAGCTACTGTAAAAAAAAAAAAGGATTTGTACTGTAAATTCACCTTATTATTGACCTAAACTATTTGTAGATTAATGTATATTCCCATATCATTAAAAAGGTACATTTTTAAAAACAAATATATTTTACACTAATATTGAACAACTTTTACCTTAAATTTAAAAAAGGTTAAACATGTCAATGTAAAGGTAAATGTAGAGACCGGGGACAGTTGTTACACGGGACGGTTGTAACACCTTGAATTTCTCCAATCAGAAGCAAGCTAGAGTGCCATCACTCACTCGGCACATGCTCAGTTCAGGTCTCTGTCTGTCTGTGGAAAAGGAGCTGTCTGTGCCAAAGCCATGAGATTTTATCTACAAAAATCGATTTTTGATCTAGTGGCGTACATTTTTCCCCCCAATTTTCTTTTTGTGATATACGCCTGTGTTATCCAGTTTATGGATCCAGGCTTTTAGCATTCTCATCCCTGATCTCTTATAATTGACACAATTGACTGCTCTTAGTTTTGTTGTTTCTGGCTGGAACACGAGGTTTAATAATGGCTCCCTGGGTTGGGGTCAGTTGTAACACGTGTTACAATTGACCCCATACAACATTAGCTGAACTATTCTTGGGCACATGAATCTTGCACTGAAGAAAACCAAATGTTCTTATATCACAATTGTGACTCAGACTGACACTCATGCTTAATAAGGCCTATAATTTTAAGAATGTCAATGTTTTAAAAGTAGGACAACAAAAATGCATTATGTGAACATTCTTATTTTTCAATAAAGATATTCAGTTTTTGAGTTAAACAAACATATTTGCTTCATTTGAAAATTGATCGTATTCAATAAAACATTAAATTCTTGAGTTAAATTAAATGTGTTGTTATTTATTTAATTATACTTCACAGAATGTTACAACTGACCCTGGCCATGGGGTCAACTGTAACATGGGACACCTTACATTTCAAGCCCTCTTACCATATGTATATCAGCTCTTAAAAGAGGATAACTATGGGGATTGGTAGAGGACACATGTAAGTTGTTTGCATCAAAGTCTGGTCAAACTAGCTCAAATCATCTGTGCGTAATAGAGAAACAGGTAAAAAAAAAAAATGTTACAACTGTCCCCAGTCTCCATTACCGTAAAAAAAAAGTTTTTTTTTTTTTTTTTTACAGTGTAGAGAAATTGCACAATATAGTATAAAATAAGTAAATTTAATAATCATCGTGGACTTTACACAATCAGTTAAAATATCAGGAAATTGCTTTAATAAGCTGTATTCAAATGCCCAGCATTTATTATATAGAAATAGGAGTTGTGTTGTGTTTTGTTTTTTCAAATCAAAATTATAGAGAACCTCATAAGATCTGTGCAGAAAATATGTACCCGATGATAACAAATAAAACAACACAAGGTCAAACGCTTATAAATTATTTCCAAGTGGCTGAGAAAGTTCTCTTTTATCATAGATGATATATAACGCTTTTGAATAGTGCAATTTACTACCGTTTAAAAGTTCACTTTTAAAAGGGATTCTCTTTTTATACAAAGTACTTACTATTGAAGGGAATAGTTAAAATACAAAACGCATGGCATTAAACACCTAACCTTTTCAATATATTTATACGTGAAGCTGGAATCACTTTGCAGATTAGAGAACAGTCCTACTAAGTTACGGCTCCGAAAGTTATTGTGTGTTTACAAAAGGCTCTTACACCAGACAAGCAATATAACTGCAGGTGCACAGGGTTGAAAATATAGTAAAAATGAAAAGTTGGAGAGACTTTGTCACACTGTAACGAGTCTGATTAACATGCCCCTGACACTCTTTCTTAGTTTACTTGAATCCTAGCAACAACAGACAAAGAGAGTGGATTTTAGTGGGGTCCGCTGGGAGACGGTCTGGCCTTTGATCTGTCACCATTAAAGTGAGAGTCAGTACAAGCTAACCAGGCCACAGAAATGCACCGTCCCTCTACTAGAAACTTCACAAGCAGCACTCCATTGAGAGGGGATTACCTTTCACTAAAACACACAGCAATCCAGCACAAGGATCACTTTACTAGCAAGGGAAATGACACTGAGACGAACAACTTTCACTTGAGTTAACTAATTTAATTTAACTTAAACCTATAGTTTTAGGTTAAATGTTAACTCTCTATTGACTGCATTGTCAATATTTTAAATCTATTCACGCAGTCGGATTGAAACCAGAAGGGGAAGTTGTCCTAATAATAATAATAATAATAATAATAATAATACTTTTTCGTGTTCTATAAGATGTTGAGATTTAAATAAATAAATTCCTAAATATTTTCAAATGGCATAGTATTTTTGTTTCAGTACATACCCTATCACATGTCTATTCGTTGGAATTCCCGGTTAGAGTGGTTATTGTTTTGCATTACTTATTTAGACTGTCGCAACATAGCCCACGTTTTACCTGTAATTTGGCTTCTTATACCACACCACAATAGCGGAAAACACTGGATTTAGAATCAAAGCAGTCTTCAAATCTACTAAGAATGACTTTTTATCCAATAGCTATAGGGCAGCCTGAAAAAAATAAAGTCAGAGACAAGAATGCGATTAAAAATATAAACATGCACCATTAAATTGCAGTAAATCGTCTTTTTTTCTTTTTAATTCTTTTTTTTTTTTTAATGATTTCAAAATCCCATTTTACGGTGAAGGAATATCACACCTGTTATATATAACCTATATAACTATAGTTGCTCAAGTTCATTTCAATCGGTTCACAGGTGAATTTAAATAATCGTATCATTCTTGTCACCTGGAGGGAGAGGGGACAGAAACACTGTAGTTAATTAAATTGTACTAACAAAATATTTTATGTTAAGTGACAAGTCAGACTTATTAATAGAACTGTATTCTTCTTTAAAACGCACATAAAAAAGGAACACACAAAACAAAACAAACAAACAAACAAACAAACAACCTTCTATCGATTGTATTTGTATTGATAATGTCGAATTACCGGAGCATCTTAATGACTTTAGCACTCATATAAATAAGCTGCTGGAGCATTCATCATGTAGTAAATAGTTAAATTAAATTACAACAATGGATTCTTTTGCCTCACCGCATATTCGTTGTCTAGTTAATGACGAATTAGTTCAGCAGAGCAGAAAAGCCTCTTCAACCCAAACTATTATAATTTAATAAATAACTAAAATCTACCCAATTCTCCATGCACATCGAGGAAACACCGCTGAACCAAAGAACAACTGCATTTCTTAACGAAATAGATTTCCAGTTCTATAAAAACACCAAGTTCAAAATAAGGATTTAATATCCTTTTTGGTTTAAATAAATAAATAAATAAATAAATATAAATTATATATATATATATATATATATATATATATATATATATATATATATATATATATATATATATATATATATATATATATATAGACACACACACACACCAAAGGGTTGCTTGCTTTACAGAAAAGGAAATAAACGAGGGAAACGCAGCAATTTAAAGTTGAATTGTTCACTAAGTACCCACTTTCCTATGAAACCGGTTCAGTAAAACAAGAAAAAGGGTTAAATCTTAAACATGCAAGGCTGGTAATTACTTTTTTTTCCTTTTTCCTTTTCTTCCAAGTTCCAAATGTAAAAACCTCGCAGGGGGTCTTTTTGATATAAAGACAGGTCTGGAATCTTGACCACGAGCTCTGCAATTACAACCCCATTAGGTGCACTCCACTCGCATTAACATGCACACGATCCCACTGGTAAGCGCATAATCCGTTTGTTTCGTGAATTGCCTTACTATAGAAAAAAAAGAAAAGAAAAATACTCAGACTTCCTGCCCTAAACTTTTTAAAAATACATTCTTTTCATAAGGAGAAACAAACAGGCCTAATTCTTTTATACCCGTTCTTTTGAAGGTTTATGTTAATTTTTATTTACAGAAAATACAATTGAATGTTGGTTAATAATACGCGTTGTTTGTTTTCGCCTCATCAATCACAGCAACACTGAATTTGTATATAGAACGTGTGTTTTATCCTATACAAATAACGTCACTATCTTCCATCTAAAATAATAATAATAATAATAATAATAATAATAATAATAATAATAATAATAATAATAATAATAATAATAATAATAATCTGTAAAAGTATTCAGTGTAAATTTAACAGGAAACTTCTTGGTCAGAACAGAAGATTCCGACATGACCCCTTGATAAAATACACGAATCTTATTATTTATAACTAACCATTCCAAACATGCGGATATGCGAAACACATTGCACATAACCCACATTCTAACAGTAACACCCATGTAAACATATAGAAACTGATGTGAGTTAGTCCAAGCTTTATTCTGATATGGAAATGTTTAGAAAGCGTGAAGCATATGACTAATCTCCATATTTGCAAAAATGTCCGTTCATTATAACCTTTGCTGCAAAGATGCGTATCATGAATTGCGTAAAACAAGGTCAACTAAATACGCGTTGGAATAACCTAAGCAAAGGGTGCAGCACAAACACCACATGTTATTTAACACTGTAATATGTTCTATTTAGAGGGTCAATTTTGAGTTAAAATGAAAGTACAAAACTGATGGCAGTGTATGCTATTTTACTGCTTCCGTTATCTTGTTTGCTAATTAAAATATTATACATCATTCCTGAAAATCAGCCTTAGACCTAAAGCTATGCAGAATCGTGTTCGATTGTTTCAGAGGTGCACTAAACCAGGACTCTTTTTAAAACTATACTAATATGTATAAATGCTGCCTGCTTGAATTTTATGATTGCTGTTGTATCTTCTTTCCCAAACGAGTCAATTGCTCCAAACGCCCCTTGCCTTTAATTTAAACGATACATTTTAATGCACTGAAATAATCCTCTGTTAAAATGAGGTTGTCACAGATTGTCATTAGCACACTAGTAAAACAATGAAGACATTATTTGGAGAACCCCCAGGCGGGAAATTAAGGAATAAAACAATCTCTACCACACGGGTCCTATTGAGATTAATGAAAAAATTATGCAAAACATTTCATTTTAATTTTCCGAGGACAGTGTTTTGCATACATATATTACGCACTGTATTGTACCCGATGATTTATTAAACTAATCTAATGAAACAACCAGCGTAGCACTCAAGGAAATTGTATTCCTAGATCATTTTCAAAGTAATTGAGTCTCATCAGTTTTTGTACGATTTTAATAGTGTTAATTGTAATTTACTCTCTAAGGGATCCCGAGTAAAATGTATTTAAATCTGCTAGGCTGGTTGAGAAGATTATGTCAAGTTGGATACATAATAGAAGTGTCATGTAATATTATACAGAATTAGTTGGAAGAAGCCACATTCCTTTAAATTCAGCCTAGAGATGACATCATGAAATCAGTAAGACAAGTGAACTTATGCCTAAATAATGTCAGTCAAGTATGTGCTCTTTGATTTTAAATATGATTTCTGATAAATCATAATCAATTTCTTTTATGCGAACAATGGATTACTGCATTAAATGTACCTATTCAATTGATAAGCTTTATATTATCACTGAATCATTGAGAAATGATATGCATGCAAAAAGTAATTTATGATTTTCAGTCATTCCTGTGATAACAGATCTTAGATCACAATTGAAAGAGGAGATATATTTAGAGGTTGCAAGATGTTAATAGGTTAGTAGAATCAAAAGAATGCAATTCTAAATTCTAAATTGCCTGTGAAGCCACACAAATGCCAACTCCTGCATAGATTATACACAAATACTGAACTATTTTTTTTGTACGAATAACTTCATATACTGGTGTTTTGTTAAGTCTTGTGAATTAACACCTGTTCTACATTATTTACTGTGCAGGGTGACAAAGACGGAGTATGCAACAGCACTATTTGCATTTTAAAAGCTTTACAACAGACAGGGCTAGATGAGGCATGATTTACTGTAAAACCAGAGCAGCACTGGTTTGTGTGATAGACCTAACAGTGGGTTTCTCACAAACTCAAAATTAAAAAGTCGTTCTGCGTCAGCTTAGATGAAGCGTCCTCTTCACTGATGAGACAGTGAGCAGAGCTCTAGTCAAGACCCTTCAAACTGGAAGAAATTAAAGCAGGTGGCACTTTACATTAAGCGAAACAAATATTAAAAAACACA
Source organism: Acipenser ruthenus (assembly GCF_902713425.1). Taxonomy (NCBI): domain Eukaryota; kingdom Metazoa; phylum Chordata; class Actinopteri; order Acipenseriformes; family Acipenseridae; genus Acipenser; species Acipenser ruthenus. Next base: position 44,023,141 of record NC_081196.1, on the reverse strand, counting down.
AAAACAAGTAAACAAAAAAAAGTGGAAACTGTGGCCAAGTGCCAGCAAATCAGCTTATTGTTAGGCCTTTGGCTGAGCACAGACAGATCTTGTTGTCTGTCATTAGCCTGGCAGAACCAACAGAATGCTTTATGCAGAGTCAATTCATCACGTAACATCAAATCTTACTTTCGTCCGTTTTACTGCGAAAACTATTTTTGCTCTTCTATTGTGAGTTAAAAGATTTTTTCTTTTTCTTTTTTCTGGACATTAATTTTTTGGACAATCCTTGAATACTAAAAAGGTTGTTTTCTCACAAACATGAATCAATTGTTAGTAATAATTCATAAAAAATATCACTATCAACACTTGATATTTCATTATTTAGTAGTGGGTAATTGGTGTATACATCATGTATTTCTCTCTTTTTTTTTACAGGAACATACATCTATATCCTTTTTAACATATTCAAAAGGCGGGCAACAGGGCATAACAAACAAAACAAACAAAAAATAAACTTTGGGAATTGCTGTATATTTACATACTGAAAATAACCAAAACAGCCTTCCCTGTGGTGTTTGTGTAAGTGGAATAGCATTGCTGCTGTGCAGGTCATGGGAGGGTTGATGCCCAGTTTAAAAGTATTCATTCCCATTGCACAAAGAACAGTGGCTCATAGTAAGCGCACAAAGGGCTGTGATTTACTGAGGGACTGAAACAAAATCTCAGATTGTTGGTTTAAGAAAACTCATTGAAGTTCTCTGGTAACCACAACTTTGATCTAGCGCAGCTCAAAAACCCTTTAGCCCTTTGGTGTAGGAGCACCAGCTGAATAGCAGAACAACGGCTGGTTGTTGTGTTTATTTACCCTTACTCCAAGCTGACTGGACCTCTGGAACTGTGGACCCACACATCTGACCTATGAGTGGCGGGATGCAATTCTTACACAGAGGGTCTGGGGGAAAAATGTTAGGCTGTTCATTTATATATGAAAACTAAAATTACAATTAAAACCCTGCGTTTACTTCTTTTGCTATTCCATGTGTGATAAAAGGTCCAGATTACTGGAATGCAATATTGATACATAGACACAGAAACAATGGGCTTTCTTTTCAGAACTTGATTAGTACAAATCCACTGGAGCATTTTGTTTTTCAAAACAAATCTCTTTTTAAAACTTGTATTAATTTTACCTATGCAAAGATGTTGGCGTTTACAGTATTTTTGGGATGAGCACATCCTCTGCGGATCATTTGTCTTGGATTGCTGCGGCGAGGGTAACAATGTTTTGTGCCTGCTTTAGTGAAGGCATGTCGATCATTCTTCCATGAAAACTAAATGCACCCTGGAAAAAAAATAAACAATTACAAATTAAAACTGTTACATTGGTTTAAAGTGTTGGAGTTTTTTTGAGGAATAAATATAAAACTTGGTGAAATGATTGGTATGCTTTTAAGAACACTAATTCTAAAATTTACCAGCTGATTTCTTGCCCCAACACCCCTCTGTGAAAATAATTAAAGCTCTATATATTGGAGGGAATTTACTATTTCAACCCATCTATAGTTATGTTTTTCTTTTTTTTTTTTATTGCCACAATAATTAAATTCCCTACTCAGTCGTAAATGTATGATTATAGCTATATAAGTCAATAATATATCAATAAAATACAGTAATATATTCCTAAATTCCATGCCACAATTTAATCCTGTCATGTTAAACAAAATTTTACATAAGCACAATTCACTGGCTTAATTATTTATACACATAGATCATTTTTTTTTAAATTTTAGTCATTAGCAAGATGAAAGAGGTGCTTTTCATGGTAACCTTTAAGATAATGAAGTGACAATACTGCGATCGCTACAATTCTTCCTCCAGGCCATACCTAATATACAAATTCCTGGCAGCAAGGTGTAGGCAGATTGTGCATCACCACTGCACCATCTAAAAAGTAATAGCCCACAGAGCACAAAACACAAGATTCAATGATGCACTAAATTAGGAAAAATAATATCCTACACCTAATTTGCTTTTCCATCAACAAAATCTCTGAACATTAAACTGCTGGGGGTTTTTTTTGGACGTTGATATTTGTATTTACTTAAAAGCAACCACGACTTCCTTTGTCCCCAGTTGTGAATCCTGCTGCATCGTACCTCTTTGTATTCATAATCTAGTGTAAATATTTAACTTCTTACAAAGTTAGGTGCAAAAAAAAAAACCTTAATTGACAACACTGTAAATCAATTTCAGCAAAGGGGTTTTGTAATTGAATAGCATCTGATTAAGCTTTACCTTTCCTAATTTCTGATGTTCATCAAAAGCAGAGATCAGATCTTGAGCCCATTTCACCTTCTCTGGGCTTGGAAAATATTCTTGCACAATCCTGATTTGGTTGGGATGAATAACCTGTTTACCTGAAACAGATCAGCACAATACATATTACGTTGCAGTCATTTACATCTACATAACAATTCACTTTGTTTTTACATATTGTGACCATATTTATAAATTAAGATGCATCTAGCATTCTTCTAAAATGAGACAAAAAAAACAAGTGTCCGATAACGGCTATATTCGTTGCGTCTCTCCAGTGTAACTGACAAAACCTTGAGACTCTTTTAGTCTTTTGGGTAAATGCCTGGTTTAACACAATGACTAACATATAAAAGTTACATAAAGAGTTTATTCTTATAATGTATTCTTATGAATAATAAATATATAACAGTGATATATAATACAATAAAAAAAGTTTTTTTTTCAAAATATGACGTTGGTAATAATTTAGAAAATACATTACACAACTGTGTTGACTTTAAATTTGTTCAAATTGAACCACATGAAATTACATTCCCCAGCATATTTTTAGATTTCTGGTAAATGTTATAGAAAAATATGTAAACTGTTTATTTTTAATGCATGTGTGCCTCTTTTTATATACTGTCAAAATGTATTTTTTATAGTGCATCATTAAAATGTATCATTATCCACAACATTGTGTTATTTGTCAAAGCAGATTTGAAAATCTTTTCACAGGGAGATCTTTATTGAGTAAATGCAGCTCAACTAACCTCACTTCATTTTCAATAAGAGTGTCATTTACAGGTATAAGTTGTACAGTAAATATTTACATTATTCGTAATGTAGTAGTTTAAGAATTTTAGGGAAACAGCAGGAAGAAAGGACACTATGAATCATATTTTCTCATGGGTGTCAACCTGATTTTCAAGCTGATTCGTGACTAGCATGGTCAGTTACATTTTAATCCAAACTGTTATGAGAATTGTCTTTGCTGAAGGTTAACACACATTAGTGGTTGCAGCTACAATCAAACCATTGTAAAACAGATATAGATGTCATGCTGAAATGCAGCAATTATTAAATAGCTGAGCGGCTTGTTTTAATCAACAACCATAAGGGTGAAGAATTGGAAGCCATTATAATGTATGACCATGAAATCCTGTTTTTACAGTACCGTTTGATCGACCTTGTTTGAGATCAATACCTGTCACGTCCCGTAAGTAAATGTAAGACTGTCATTTTTTTCTTCTCTTCAACAGAAGACATATTATTATTATATATATATATATATATATATATATATATATATATATATATATATATATATATATATATATATATATACACACACATACATACACACACACACACACACACACCTCTTCTCAGTATGTCGCTTAAGCTTTTCCGTTAATGTGTACTCAAAATTGATCTGGATGCCTTCTCAATTTCAGCTTACCTGATGTACTCCAGAACACAACACTGTTCCAGTTCCATCAGCAACACCAATCACAAACCAATTTCTGACTGTCCTTTAAATTCAGCATAAAGGGAGTTTAGATAACTGCAGCTATGACTGAAATCGGGGAAAAAAAATGTTATTTTTCACTCTATTTTTATGTTTATTTATTTGCATTGTACAGTCCCAACTCTTGAATGCAATTCACCGCTGTTTTTATATAATATAATCATTTTTACTCTCACATCACCCCAAGTTCCTCCCAAAAAGATTTAATTAACAGAAATCTTAACGTTGTTTTTAATGATTTTTTTTTTTTTTAAATATGAAAATTATAACAAATTCTTCATTATCATAAATATTTGTATATACAGGTCATAGAAAAATACAATAATTGGTCTCAAACTCAAAGTACAGTATTTTATTCTGCTGATTTAATTTGATAACCCTTGATAAATCTTTTACAGATGATGACAAAGTAAAATAGACAGTACAATAAATTTAGACAGCTTTGAAGCATTTTTTTTTTTTTAAATACAAATCTTGTTAAAACACAAGATGATTCCTCTATTACTACGAAGGGTCTGTTAAAACCATGTATTTTCTGCAGTCAGCTGTATTACAAAGCTCCATGCCAGTAGCAAAGGCAACAAATGCAGAAAAAGCAGTTCCTTGGGATCCTAACCCTTAAGTGTATTTAGTATATATTTTTAAATAACGTTACAGTGAAATGGTGCTAAAACAGGTTCTAGCCCTCTTAGAGACACGAGTGTAGGTACTCAGGTTATTGGAAATGATGCGTTGGCTGCATATTGATGTGGAGAGATTGTTATCAATTTTGATGCGATGCATATTTTCTTAATTTTTTTGCTGTGATTTCAAGAAGTGTGTTTGAATGCACTGCATGGAATACTTTTTCAGTTGATAGTCATTTTAATGTATTTTTAGGAGTTTATCATTATTTATTTTATGGGGGTGGTGTTGGAAGCAAAGGCCCCCTATGGCATAGCACCTCCTCTTCTTCTCTGCATCTCTCATTCCTATAATCCTGGAACAAAGTGTGTTACAATAAACAACACCTGTCCAATTAAAATCAGAGAACATAGCATTTCCTTTCACTCATTTAAGTTGGGTTTTAAATCACTCAAGTATTTATTTTGGAGAACCTCAGACTGTTTGTCTGTTTTGATAATAATACTGCACTATACAAATCTTAAGGTTTTCTTATTACAGAGGGATGGTTTGACACAAATAGCTTAGTGGTCTGACCTCTATACCTAAAGCGGGTCAGTTTGAATTGTTTTTCACCTCTCCATATGCACAAACAATATTTTGTCTCACAATTACAACCTTCGCACACTTTACTATATGGCTTCTTTGCCAGGCTGTTATCCTAAAACAACAAAGGCCAGTCAGTTGCCATTATTTCTCACTTGTGGATGGAGACAACACATTGTCAATAATCCAACCCTCTTCCACCCCAAATATACACACACGGTATTTTGTTACATATTTATTTGTTAAAAGGTGACTTCAGAGAACATTTCACATCACCTCCTACAATCGTTCACTACTGATTTTAGTAGTGGCAACCTTCTGTGCAAACATTGCTGGGTGCTGCCACCTTGAACCAATAAATTGTACGTGTAAGCGGACAAAACAATGTGAAATGCAGTATGAAGGCAATACCTGTAAAACCCATGAGGGCGCCCTCCCTCGACTGCCTGCGAAGACCCTCCTCATCCTGGAAGTCGATGTAAACAAGGTATATGGCTTAGAGGCCAAAGGCTTTGGCTGTGACAACAACTTTTTGTCTAGCATACAGCAGCTCATGAGCTTCTTTGGTTCTTGATACACCTGTAAAAAAAAAAAAATAATAATAAAAAAATATATATGTAAAGTTAGATAATGTCTTCAGCATGTACCAGTATACTATTACAAATGTAGCTATTAAAAATGATACCTATATGTATTGAAAAAAAAATGCACGCAATCATTACTTTATTTTTGTGTTTTATCTATAAGCTTTATTCAAGATTTATTTATTATTTTTTGCTTTTCTTTACTATAAAATATGCAATATAAGACCATTTTGGATTGAACTATTTTTGAACTCTGCAAGTCATAGCTATTTACCCCTTTCTCAGAAGCCAATCATTTTCTGAGAGAGAGAGAGAGAGAGAGAGAGAGAGAGAGAGAGAGAGAGAGAGAGAGAGAGAGAGAGAAAGAGAGGGAAATTGTAGCAAATAGATATGCTCGCAATCAGGTATAAAGCATGATAAAAGTAACCTATGCTGGCACAGAAATCATCAGATCCAAACACAACCCCATCATGATGAAGGCCAGTTTTCGGTCCAAGCAGTCGAATTTCTTCACAAACAGTCTGCAAGTTAAATAAATGAAACCAATAAGTTGAAGCATTGAAAAAAATAGCACATTGGAAGAAAACAGACTGGCACACTGTCACTATCCATGTCGAGTTTGTTAGACACAGACATTCTTTGACTGAAAATCTTTCATGCATACTGTATGTAGAAAGTTGTTTATACTGTACAGCATTATGAACGAAAAAAGAAAATAGAATAGAAAAGAAATGGAATAGAAAAGAAATAGATGAGTGAAGTTTATTTTCTTTTATACTCTGGAGGTGGAAATAAACAATATCATTACCCTTTTCATAGCATTCACTGAATGCTGCCTAAGTTAGTCCTGTTTCTTCTGCTTTAAGCGAACAGAGGAGCAGCTGGAATTTGTCTGTTGCTTCTGTCAGTTTCCAAATGAATTTCAGTTCTTGCTGTGACACAGTGATATTTTCCTGTCATGGCTCCTCAGAACAACAAAACAAACAACAATACAAAATGGAGACTGATAGTTTCCCTTTATTTATTTATTTTATACATTTTCATAGCAAAATACAAAAAACAAACCCCTGTTTTCACACACCTTTAAAATGTTTATTTATAGCCATATGTATTTAAAATAAATCCATGGACATTTTTGGGTTTGATTTTCTTTAGGGAATACAAGGTTAGAAACAAGTTTAATGCAGTCAATAGCAGTCTTATCTAGGAGAACTACCAGCTATAAACTAAATACGCAAATGGCTACTTTGTTTGTGAACCCCCTTTCTTTCAAGCACTAATACAAGAGGAAAGAGTCAATATATAGTATAGGTTCAATTATATCATTTTGGGTCATCAGTGTAGATCTTGTAAAATGTAAATGCAACCAACTATGTAATTTGTATTATTTGCTTACCTTAATTTTGAGCAATCCCACTGCAGTTTCCACAAATGTGATTAACCTCAAGGGCTCTGTCAGGGTCCTTCCGTTCAAAAAGTGTGCGCATTTATCTACAAACTGAAAAGAGAATATATCAGAATCTGATACAGAAATAAATATTACAATCGGCAAAATGGCTTGACCAGCCAAACTCAGGATGCAGCAATACATTTTGGGCCTACAGTAAATGTACTCCTCTTATATTAGCTGATTCATCCAAATACAGTGACATTTTTATTATCATGAACTCAGAATGAAGCCATGGTTCTTAACATATTTTTTAAATAATGCTGTTGCTATCAGTATTACAAAGCATTGGTCAGTTTTTGGTTGACAAAGGGCCCGATTCAGTCAACTATTTCCAGGGAAAAAAGACATTAAGGTGAATATAAATTCACACCTTCAAACATTTTTTATGTGATTTGGACATCTCTGTTAAGTCATTAATATATATATATAAAAAAAATGATCCACATCAACTTTGGTTTATTGCACACATTTATATCTTCCGAAAACGCTTTTTTCCAACCTAGTTAATTGAATTAGGATTTTAGATTAAAATGATGTCCTCCACTTTTTCAATGTAATCATCAAAATGTGTGTGCAACACGCATTATACAAAATGTTGCTTGACATCATAAATACAGTATGATTAACAACTATACTGTATCTGAATATTTAAAAATAGTTAGCATATTATGTTATTTATTTGCACCAGTACTCACTAAAAAAATGATTCAAGAAACATACAATAATCAATAAACAAATCCATTTACTGTCTATTTATGAAAAAGGAAAAAAAAGAAAAATATCAGAATTCTGTCTGCTACCTAGTTTACTGTGGTATCCTGTAGTTTACTTTTCCACTTAGGAAGGATAGTGTGGCCTGTGTGAGAACAGTAGACACAGAGTTTAACATGGCACTACTTACACCTTTTATTCTGTATCATTCCCTTAATATTTTAGCTTACCTAAGAAGGCTTTAAAATGAAGTTTATTCTTTGAAGACCAAAGCATTCCATTTTTTTCCAAGAGACCAGTTCACAGCTAGCTTTGGGCTGCCAGTGGGGTAGCCCAAATTCCCAAATCTATCATCTGGAAACACACAAAAGCTCCCATGCTCAGATATTTCCTTTCAAAGCAAGTACAAAAAAAAAAAAAAAAAAAAAAAAAAAGAGACTACAAATCTGTAATTTCTTTTTTCCATTTTTCATAAACAAGGGGGGGGGGGATACTGGACAGATAAAAATAAACCACAGGTAAGTAAAAGCTATTTTTGTAAATAATGACAAAAATGTCCTACACACGCCCTTGTAGTAACTCAAAGAATATTTGTTCATTGAAGGATTTTTTTTTTTTTTTTAAAAAGGGAATTTTAATCATCTCTCCATTCAATCTCAGTTGGATAAATCATATCTAAGAGATTTGCATAAATATAAACCATCAAAGACTTTTCATCTTCAAAGGAGTTTTCAAGACCCAATAAGCTTTGTACTGTAATCAGAGGTCACAACTCTGCAGGAGCAAGGCTGCTATGGCAACATAAAAATGAATGCTACAGGCTTAGCATAATACTCTTACTATTAGAAAAAAGAAGGCAGCTTATTTGACAGCCGCCAGGTTTATTTTTCGTTAACTTATTTCCGCTGCTACTTTTTTTTTTGTATTATCATGTAAAATGTTCAGCTTTCTTAATTATTTTGGAAAATATCTGGCGCTATGGCTTTCACCAAACATCATGTGACTACAGTACGTAGTTACCTAGATAATATGACAGTGTATAAGGAAGTTGAACAATGTGAACTCTTCAAAGGTCCACAGATTGAGAGAGCTACCAGATGCTTTTGCGTGATAAATAATGACATCTTTACTGGTCAGACTATACAGATCACTGCAGCTTTAATTAAGTGTTTATTTTCTATGGTCTGGCTAGAAAACACAGTAAGCTCACATTACTACAGTGTAAAACATGTCCTTAATGCCTTACAAGGAGAGTACCTTCTTGTCTCCATTGTAACATTATTAAAAGGGTCCACATTTTGAAGTACATGAACACTTCTAGCTGTCAATTACTCTGTGTCTGCTAGCATTAATGGTGCTTATGTAACATTAACTAAAAAAACATCCTCTCCATTTGAAAGTCATATGCCCAGCTTTGTGTAAGATGACAAGAGGGCAGGTAAGGACTAAAAAAATTGCGAAGCTGGTACTACAAGAACAAACACGAAGGCGGCAAGTGGACAAGTTTCAATTAATTTTCATCAAAAGAAGATTAAATGTTTCCGGCCTGCTGAAGTGTTCATTTCACAGAAGAAAAAAAAGAGGGAGAAAGAAACTGGGGAGGGGATGAAGTAGCAGGCCTCAGCAATTCTTTCAATCCCAATGCACACCCAATAGTGTGTTGGCAAGAATGCCCACTGTTCAGGATTTGTGGGAGAATTGTCTCCCAACAAAGGAGGGAGAGTTACGCTTGTTATAGTCCAATAAGCCATGTCAGTCAAACAAGTACCCAGAGAAGGGACAATAGGAAAGCAAGAGCTTCTCACACAAAAGGAAACAAGTAAGCCCATCTTTTAGTTACAAATGGGCCTCTAGGTTTCATTCCTAATATAAATACAAAAAAGAAGGAAAATAAACAGCAGAAGGATTTACAGCACCCGTTACAATCAAAGACTAAGACAGCATTCCCGAATCGCAAACCGCTCAGGATAGGCAAGTAAGTGAAAGACAGGAAAAAGAGAACGGGGGGGGGGGGGGGGGGGGGGGTTGGAACAGCCAACAGGGAAAAAAAAAAAAAAAATCAATCTTTACTGAATCTTTTGTCTTCTAATATCAGTAAACACTTTAAAAAAAAGGTTAATAATAATTTGTTTCTATCCCTTCAACCCCTTACATATTATTTTTCAAATATTGGGTTCCCTGAGGAATATGTTATTTTTGCATTTGTTTTATTTTTTTTTATTAAATCAACTCTTATATGGAGCTACCAACTGTCTTTTGCTGGGGAGATAATGGCTTTCATTAAAACTGCACAAGGAAAAATAAAACATGCTGCATTTGAAACAAAAAGAGGATTAATCTACACTGTGTATATTTTCTCTATAATTATTTTTTCTTGGAAGGTGGGGGGTGGTATCAGCAGGAATAGGGATCCAGTTGCTTTATGGCTTTAAATTGCATACTGCTGAAGCCAGTGCCTGTGTTAGGTAAGTGCAAACTAATTTCTTCCCTGTTCACAATCTGACATGCCCTGCTGAGGGTATGAATTCTAACATGTGGAACTCATGTCAAGTGCAGGTTCCATGGAAAATGTTCACTGGCTGGATGTATGAAATTCATGTTTAAGAACACTGTGTACAGTGGCATAAAACAATATTCCTCACTTCTAACATGAACTGCACTTTAAGCGTTGGAATGGAGAAAATACATTTCCATTTGTTTTTCTTCTGATGGTTCACACACAAAATATAAAATAAAAACTTGTATTAATTTTGTGTTTTAATTTTAATGCTCATTTTGCCAGCTATTGGTGCTCCTGATAAAGTCAACTCCATTTATTTTTTATAATTTTTGTCTTTGATATGATATTAAAGGTGTTTGACTATTTATTTTATATTATTCATTTGTTATTCCCAGTGATCTGATATGTAAGCTTAAGCTTATGTCTAGTAGTGGCATCGTACTATTTGTTGTGATATTACTGTATATACACAGCACAGCATACTTTTATTCCAGATAATAATGCTATATACTATATAGATTTTTGTTGAATTTCAAACAGTGTCAAATATGATCAATTAGGTACATAAACACACATTTAAATACACATGCATAAAGTGTTTGCTTAATTAAAAAGGTCAGCCTAACGAGGACCATTTCCAGGTTTAGTTAAGTGATCAGGCATATCCCCAGTTTTCATTTTAGGATTTTACTGTCTTTTTAAAATAAAAAAAAAAGTTGTCTTGAAACAAAAATACACCTGTCTGCAATTAAAGAGAGACAAAATTGAGAACTGTCCAGGAAAATAATATCTGTGCTAATTAAGAACAGTAGTTGAAAACTTCCTGCTGGTTGACTCAAGTAGCCGCAAGCATCAAAACTTCTTCCAGCCTTTAAAGTTAGAGGCACGCCCTTACTTACATTTTAATACTCATTTGTCACAGTTCACTATGAAGGGTAAATACTGAATACATTAATTTACCTTGATGGGGAGGAAGGACGACATAGTCTACATCTACTCAGAACCTCAAAAAAAAAAGTGTAAGCCATATGGTGCAGATCAGGAAACAGTTGTTTAATGATGTCACTGTCTCCTGACCTATAAGTAACTGACATCCGAACTGCAAACTTTTATTAAAACCACAGGGACAATTCTCCTTGAAGTGTAGCTTGTCATGAACACTTACCACTAAATTCATCTCTCTCTCTCTCTCTCTCTCTCTCTCTCTCTCTCTCTCTCTCTCTCTCTCTCTCTCTCTCTCTCTCTCTCTCTCTCTCTCTCTCTCTCTCTCTCTCTCTCTCTCTCTCTCTCTCTCTCTCTCTCTCTCTCTCTCAGCTTTGTCCCATTTCTTCCAATTCATTTAATTAATAAAACAATATATACAGTATATTGATGATTGACATTGTGTACTTTAGTGATTTATTTTCTTTTAACATACAGATAATTATCTGTGATGAACATTTTTATATTTTTCAGCTAAATCAATGACGTTCTACATTTTTGGTGAAACAGAATTTTTAATGCAACTAATAATTTTCAGTTGCCGATAAAATTAAACTAATGTTGCCAATACTGCTGTTTTCACAGAAGTTGAATCTGGTAGTCAATCCATGTGCAGTTAATGCAGTTTTGCTCCCAGATTTGATGCAGTTTCGTTTTTCTTCAGTGTAGACACACAAAAGCTGGAGTTGACTCTGCAGTTCAGGTCTTTGATCTGTGCATGTGTAAAGCATATCTTGTCGTGTATGACAATGTACAATCAAAAACGGAAATTTATTTAACGTGGCTTAGTTTGTTTACATTTGCTAATGTGGGATAAGATTACTCTGGTAGAAACGAACGTGCAGTCAAAACTACCCAAGGAGGTGGATCGGTCAGTCGCACTCAAAGACACATTAAGGTAAGTGTGAACAATACAGATTGTGAGTCCTGCTTCAGTGTGAACTCAACACCGCTCTGAAATGCCAGTGTGAAAACGGTATACATGATACACACCAGTAAACAAACTTGAATGTGCACATTACTCTCTCCTTAATTCTCTCCTGCAGTGGGGCAACCATTACACCTATCCTCTATTCTTGGATTCCACTTAGATAGCAATTCTGAAATCAGTTCTCTGGTTGCAGTCAGTAAAATGGTTAAGCACGAATTTCAATAAAATCAAGCATCATGCTAAATTTAACACTACTCGCCCATGTGACCTATTCAGTGTTCTCAACCTTGGGTAGCATCAGAGCTGGAGGCAATACCTCTGACCACAGCACTGCCTCCAGGTCCAGTTCTGCCAGACCGCTGGACAGAGAGTTTATCCGAACACATTTTTCTGTGCGGCCCAGATTTAGCGCCTACAGCATTTTCGGAATTGTGGTTCTTGCTTCTCCCTTAATTTTTTTTTTTAATTGCAAATTGGATCCATATTGTATTTTATAAAGACACAAATAAGTACAATGTATTTATTTTGTTTGTTTTTGAGGATGGGCTATACATAACAACAACAACAACAACAACATGCAAACTGTTAATCAGAACTTTTTGTATACTGGAATAGTATACTGGATACCAGTGTTGACTTAGTGACAGTACATGCTTCCTCAACAGTAAAACTGCTTCTTCTTAAACACTATAAAACTTATTCATTGAATATATTAGTATTTTTAATAATGGGACTTTACAATATTTAATGTTAATATCTACAATGTTCTAATACACTTGGATGTTTTATTCTTATACTTATTATTGCAATTATGAATAATGAATCAATATATACATGTGTTGTATAGGATGTTATAAACCATGGATATTAAAAAAAAAAACAACAACATGCTATAGCAATAGAGTTATAAATCAAGTAACAAAGGTTTTAAAGAAACCATATTGCATTATAACACTATTAAATTGCATGGAGCTTTCTGCTAGTGTTATTAAGAGTATACTGTAATAAACTGTTTTCCCTTGTTATTAATCTAAACACATTTAAATGATATGTCTATATATTCTCATCAACAGAACATTAAAGTGTAACCCTTTTGTTTTAAACACAATCATGATTGTACTGAAATTTCCATTCCATGTCCAGTATTTCCGGCCGCTTTTCATTAGTCCATTACTTGTACTGCGTTGTTTGGTTATGGGTATTTATCTCCTAAAGACCCCAGACTTAAATATTATATACCAAAGCTGCTCTCCGAGCCAGTGACACAGTCATGGCCTGCCCCTGAGGGCACAAAAAGATGGCGCTCACAGATCTCAGCGTAATTTTTCCTTCAAGCTTGTTGCTCCAGATCATGTTAGCCGTCCAAATAATTACACACAGTATAATTAACGACAAACAAAAAACAAACAAAACTCACATTTCACAAAACAGGTTCTCCTTCTGGTCATTTATTTTAACCATTCACAAAGGGACAGATCACATCACTACGTCCCCTTTTTATAACGTCACCCATGACCCCTTGATCAATGAGCGCATCCGCTCCTCCAGTCCGCGGATGCCACGCCGTTTCCCATCTGGGTCATTGAGTTTGTATACCGTAGCTCTGCCCTCTTTCTAGATGGCTGACTTCCACCTAACCCTGGGAATAAACTGTCGTGCCATTTAGTGCAGGGTATTCTGTTCCCTTTATGCAGCAGGTCGGGAGGAGATCTAACACCAAGAATCATTTGATCTCTGTCACATGCAGCGTCACAGTATCTAAAACTGTTTAATTATTTACCTTTACATTACCGTAGCTTGTCTCGTTCGATTTGTTTTTGGAGGAAGCACTGTGCAACTGCACAATAATAAAGACAGACTGATTTGCCATGCCAGAAAACAAAAAAAAAGAAAACAAACAGTTATACAAGTACATTGTAACACTGAAGAGATGGGCTTTGTATCATAAAACTGGTGACGGAGTTGGAAATCGCGTGTGACGGGTAAGTGCAATCCCCATTATATATATATATATATATATATATATATATAAATGGGGATTGATTTTATTCTCAATACAAGGGTGGACTGTAAATATGAAATATATACAGATGGAAGCAACAATGTACTTATCTGAACAAGGCTCTCAGGTCAGGAAAAATGGCACCGAGATCGGGGTGGGCCATGACTGCGTCACTGGTTCAGAGAGCAGCTTTGGTATATAATATTCAGGTTTCGGGTCTTTAGGAGGTAAATACCCATACAGTAATGGTTACATTTCCTACTTGAAAGGAAACACCATATTGCTGCATCACCACCTCTGAATCAAGTTACTATGCATTTTGTTTAAAAGATAGCAGTGGTTAAGACACTAAGTCACCTTGGATAAAAGGTGTCTGCTAAATACAAAAACAATAAGAAATACCTTTATGTAGATAGAAAGCGTACACTGCTTTTTATGTTTTGAATTGGAACTGAAAATGATCTACTGAGACAGTAAGAGAAGAGGCCTGGATGTTCCACTTAAGCGGTAGAGCCCGTCGATGAAGGCGCTATCGTGTGGTAGCTGACCGCGAGTGGAGCTATGCGTCCCGAGCCGAAGGCTTTCAATACAGAAAGTCAAAATGAAAAAAAGCAGGCATTTGCGCAGATTGATTTTAATGCAGGGACGTACCAGCGGGCATCTACTGTGTATTAATGCCCACTATAGCTGGAAGCTGATTGGCTGATGATGTTTTCTAGTTAAAGTTAAATATAATAGACAGTAACTTCGCCTTCGGCTCGGGACCCAACTCCAGTCGAGGTCAACTATAACGTGGTAGTGCCTTCATCAACGGGCCTATTGCTTAATTATTATGCTGTATTAAAAAATTCTCCTTCATTTAGTGCAGGGGTGCCCAATCCTGGTCCTGGAGGGCCGATGCCCTCCTGGTTTTTGTTCAAACTGTACACTAAATGGATTAATTGGACCAATTAAGCTTCTAATAAGGGCTTGATTGGTCCAATTAAGTAATTTAGGGCACAGTTGCAACAAAAGCCAGGAGGGACATCGGCCCTCCAGGACCAGGATTGGGCACCCCTGATTTAATGCAAGTTAAATATTCCAGTTGAAGGCACATGCCATTTCATTACATCACAATGGAAATAGGGATGGAGAAGCAATGCCCCAGTCTATGGCCACAGTGAGCTGTAATGATACGACTGGTTTGGAAGGGTTTTATTAAGCAGGGCGATTCATTTACTACAAACAGCATTACAGAATATTTCTTTTTTTGTTCAGTTTCAAATTTTCATGGGTGTTTTTAATGACCTACAATAAACTGCAGCGAATTTAAAAACGGACTCACTTTTCATACTTACGTGTATAGACCCAATGTTTACTCTATGTAGGAATGTTAATAAGTGGTTTAATAAATCACCCATGAGGAAAACCCTGGAAGGATTCAGAGAGTCAAATGGGAGTGTTAAGATTGACGAATGGGAGGACTTGGTGTTCAGGCTTGCAAGACATGGGCCAAAGAGCCCGTATTGGAGCAGAGGTTTCCTTGAAATGTTTCCACATAGACCAAAGTCAAGCCAGACCACAGTGTTGGTATATTTGAAGTTTAGTTCAAATAACCATGTTCCTGGCCAATTCAGAGCTCATTTCAAACATCTTCTATTTTTGTTTTGTTTTACATTTCATAAGGGATATCAATTTCACATCACAAAATAATCAGCAGCAATTACCCGCAAAGGCACTAGGCTCTTGTACTTACAAAAACCTCAGGTGTAAAATAAACCCACGTTAAAATGAATCACATTTATTTGTTTGTTGTCCCATAGGAAATAAATCTTGTGTCCCTGCAGATTTATATTTTATATTATAGGAATGTGATATGCCATTAGGAAATTACAATTAGACGTAAACATTTCTGCTGCACCTTCAATATAATGCTATTTTATACACAATATTTTCTGGTATAATTTGCAGAAACCTTTTCAAACGTGTGCACACTTTCAACCTGCACGTGCTTTAACCTGACATTTTATGCTTTCATTATTTTTGTGTTCTTTCGCATTACCATACCTCTTTACAGTGATTGCCTATGCTTTGGCATGCTTTCACTAGGCTTCATTACACTTTGCTGTGCTTTTACTATGTGAAACTTTTATAAGGGATTCTCCAGATGAAATAAAGAGGGAACAACTTCTGTCCAAGGTGAAAACATACCACAGCATTGCACAAGTCTGACAATGTAATGCCAATCCAGAAGCTGTATGGCAACTCATGCTTACCTTTTTGCTTAAACACGGTTTCAGGGTTCACCCTAGAACTACAAGCACAGTAAATTAATTGCTGCATATCCTGTTCTGATCCTTGTTTTGTGGCAAGCAGAAGCACTACTGGTGTAAGTTACTGAAGTGAAGCATTATTTACAGATTCTTCATAGATTTTACATTGTCCAAAAATGAAGGGAAATCTAAAGCCTCTTTCTTTAATTAGTGTTAATGTCTTTGAAATAAGTCACCTCTAATAAAGAAGAAAAACTGCATGAAACCCCTTTTAAAAATCCTTCATTATGGCACACTTCTCACTATCGTATGCAAAAACACAGGTCTCCCGCGCCCTCAACAAATGTGTTATATATATATATATATCTTCGGAAATCGGATGACCCTCAGGCAAAACTCTCATCCAAAAAGTATTAAGGACAATATGGGGATGCAGTAGATTTTATTACTTGTTGATGTACAGTATGTGTATACAGTATGATATGTTCGTAAAGCCAGATCAAGAATTTGCTAACGATATCTACAAAATATGAGAGCACACCATCAAGATCTCAATAGGTTCAAGTCAAGGTATTACTTAGGATCCCGTAAAAAATACTTTTACAGAAATACAGGCAGGCTACATGCTGTAAACTATCCAACTACCAAGCAGGCTACAGAAACGTGAACATGCAGACATCTGGAAAATGTGTGCTGCACAGTCCCCAACAGCTTTCAAGAAATAATTTCAGTATATATTAGATCAGTAATAAAAAAGACTACATTTGGTTAAATTGACTGTAGAACTAAGTATCCTTAGACCTGTATACAGATCTATTGAAAGAGTTAATTTAAGAAATCTACAAAGTTTTTTTAACCCAACATACATTATATATATATATATATATATATATATACACACACACACATACACATACAGTGTATATATATATATATATATATATAGATATATATATATATATATATATATATATATATATAGACACACACACACACACACAGTACGACCTCAGGGTTACGAACCCCTTGGGAATGGAGGTTGTTTGTAAGTCTGAAATGTCCGTAACTATGAAAATTAGTTTTCAATGGTTTTAATTAATGTGTACACCTGCTATCACACCCTCAATCTGAAGAATAATACCAGGATACAGCACAGTAATGCAATACTCATATTGTTATGGTTCTAAAGTCTTTAAAACAGTACTATAAATGGAAAAAGGCTAAATTGAAGTTATCATTGAAATCATAACTGCAGCAAAAACACAGATTTAGACGTCCAGGAAACCTGGGTTAATGTTGTGTTTGTTTCAAAACAAAATGTATTTGTGCAGCTTGCTCAGTCATCCATCCTCTTTTGGCTTGAAAAAACACCAGGGCTTTGCTTAAAACTAAAATGTTCCCAGTAAAATCCCATACTTGCTTTGAAATCTGCCTCACCTTTCTGAATACATTTGTTGGTACAGTAATGTTGCTTTATCCATGACCAGCACGGTGCTTATGTAGGAGTACCTATCTGGTTGCATTGCACGCATGACTATATATATATTTTTTGTGTACCTACATTACTTTCTGATTTTACACACACACATACATATATATACACACACACACACACACACACACACACACACACACACACACATACACAAACACAGCTACATTGTAGATTTAAACTTTTATTTAAATGTCATTCCCTAATATGGGATGTTCGATGCAGTGATTAAGTTATATACCAGGTTCTTGCAGTAATAAGATAAGCTACAAAGAACAGCCCAAAGTAACATCACGTTTCTGTTAAGAAGCATTTTGTTTTATAGCTGTAAAATACTGCACTTAGGCACGAGAAAGTGACATGACTGGCGCCTGGGATTACACTATCAGACAGTGACTGAAGTGGGACCTTCCTCTCTCGTCCAGAACTTACTGCACAAAGATGCACTTAAATAATAAAGGGCTATCCAAGCAAATGCCTTTTGTGCTGGTAGTAAGCCTGCACTAGTATACTGAACACAAATCCAGCCAACATACAAATTAAAGTATTGTAACAGGAAGGCAGGAAGAGAAGGGGGAAAAAAATCAAAAGTAAACATTCAGTCAAATGCCTATCAGGGAGACAGCAGCACACAACAGCAGATTCAAAACAGATGGATGTGAACACTACCTGAGAAGAAACGTGAAGGTTTAGAAATGTGGTCAGAGTTAAACAGCGTGAGGAAACAGTAGCTTACAGTTGTCAGGTCAGATCACAAACAGGCCTCTAAAACCAGTCTGAGACAGCTCTGCGGCACAACTGATTTACAGGGGTCTGGACTGCTGATAATTAGTGCAAGTTTAGAATCGAATGATGGCTCGCCACAGTTAAAGGAGAATAATAAGGAAGCCAAAAGGTTAAAGGAACCTGAATAAAATCACCTTCAGCCAGGGAATCACACTTTCTTGAAAGGCTAACACATGCCGCTTAGGAGAAAGAATTCAGAAAACGCATGGCGATCATTACTATATGACATTGCATTGTACACACCTATACAGTACCTGTTCTGAGGGACTTCGCAAGGGGCAGTGTGGCAATGTGTCCCGCCCCTGTGTGCATTTCTGTGTTGTATGTTGCGTGTGGTGTGTTAATGTTGGTGTATAGATATGGCTGCACGGGATATAAATGGGTGTTGGCAGCACAAGTTATTTAAAATGTATAATTGTATTTAGGCACGAGGACTGCACATCACTTCACATGCATTTAAAGTAATTAATATGCGATGCAATGACTTCAACTAAGCGTTTCCTGTAACTGTTGGTCAGTCTCTCACATCGGTTTTGAGGAATTCTGGCCCATTCCTCCTTACAAAACTGCTTCAACTCTGTGACATTTGAGGGCTTCCTTGCATGGACAGCTCGCTTCAGGTCCTGCCACAACATTTCGATGGGGTTTAGTCCAGACTTTGACTAGGCCATTCTAAAACGCAGAATTTCTTCTTCTGCAGCCATTCTTTTGTAGATCTGCTTGTATGTTTAGGATCATTGTCTTGCTGCATGACCCACTTTCGGTTCAGCTTTAGCTCACGGACGGATGGCCTGACATTCTCCTCTAGAATCTTCTGATACAATGCAGAATTCACGGTTGTGTCAATGATGGCAAGCCGTCCAGGTCTTGAAGCATCAAAGCAGCCCCAAACCATCACAAAACCACCACCATGCTTGATGGTTGGGATGAGGTTCTTCTGTTCGAAAGCAGTGTTTGGTTTTCGCCAAACATAACATTTCTCATTGAGGCCAAAAAGTTCTACCTTTGACTCATCTGTCCAGAGAGGCAGGGGTTCACTTACTTTTTCACCTACCCTGAATCTTAATTACTCATTGTTTGTCTAATTCATACATCATTTTGTTAAAAAAAAAAATGGAATTGGCTAATATAAACCCTATTGGATATTTAAGAAAAGAAAAAAAGGTTTTGATTCAAGAAGGCTATCATGGTAAAACTATGGAATTTCCATATTATCATGGGGTTCACAAACTTTTTCTCGGCACTATACAGCACACTGTGGTGACAGCAATGCTGCATGAACTCGTTTTCTAGAGTCCAGAGTCATAATTAAAGCTTCACAAAGAGATATGCCATCGTGACCATAGCAACAATATTTCAATATCAGTATAAGGATTATACTGTAGATATTTCGCCACATAGCTACTGGTATATACATATACATATACATATAAATTAAATAATTGTAGTTTTCACTTTTCCTTTCATTTGTAGGTTACCGTCCACAAGGTGCAAAATACACATTACTGATTTATTTTGTTATTTTGTTTTTTTGAAAAGGTGGGGTATTGAATGTGTTTTATTTGAAAATGTCAACATTTTTTCAGGTTGCTCTGTTGTTCTCTTGTTCTTCGTTTAAAGAAGGTATTGTACTTTTTGTCAAATACATCACTTCTCTGATTTAAAAACCTGATGAAGTGGAATATCAACATAAAAACATACCTAAAAAAAACTCTGGTTTAGCAAACACTGCATGCTAACTGGATTGCAAGCGCATAAAGTCTAAACTATTGATTTTTGATCCAAGCGATACCCAGAGAAGGATGCTGAAATTAAAAGAAACTCTTCTGATTGGCCTTTTGGTCTCTCAGTCAAAATGACTGTTGGGATGACATACATGATTCAATGGTTTTCAAATAAAGCAGCAGGCCTTCCCTAGAAATAAAACCATTTTGAAAGATGAAACAGAATACATTACACATTTAACAAATGAAAGGAACCATTAAAGACTTTAATTCCATCTCCGGGATCTTATGAAGTAGTATAAAGTTCCCTCAGTGGAATTAGTGTCCTATATCAAATTATCTTACATCCAAAATTACCTTCATGACATGAATAGTAACACATACTAATGCATGTTAATAAGTGTTTGGGGGCTTCATCTAATCATGTTGAGGGTGTACACAATCTCTATGTGATTAGCCACCGGCCACTTATAAACAAGTCATAAGATCTAAACAGAAAAAACTAAAACAAAAGAAAAGCTTATTATTATTTATTTCTTAGCAGACGCCCTTATCCAGGGCGACTTACAATTGTTACAAGATATCACATTATTTTTACATACAATTACCCATTTATACAGTTGGGTTTTTACTGGAGCAATTTAGGTAAAGTACCTTGCTCAAGGGTACAGCAGCAGTGTCCCCTACCAGGGATTGAACCCACAACCCTCCAGTCACGAGTCCAGAGCCCTAACCACTACGCCACACTGCTGCTAATATAAGGCCCATTACCTTATATTAGCTTATTTTATCTGTTTATTCAGGATGTGATGCGGTTTAAACATCTCCAATGTTTGTCACTGTCACTGTGAGTGTGAGAGCTACACACTCACCCAAAAATCGGAGTTGCTGCTAACAGGTTCCGGTAGCAGCAAAGATAACAGATATTACTTTTATATGATTTCAAATTAATAAATGAACACCTGTGATTGTACATTACCTGCAACTGGAGGACAGCAAAACAATTCAAGGTTTTGTCACACAATCCCTCTTGCTATCCACAAATCTGCAATAATATTTTGTATTGCTTAAATATTCTTAATGATGTTTGCAGGGGCCACTAAACACAACACAATCTAGCAGGTTTAGTTGCAGAGGGTATTAATGCTACTAAAAACAAACAAAAAAATGCACTTCATGAACCCAAAACCCAAGGGACTTTTTCAACCTGAAAAAAGAAACAAGGACCAGGGGTCACAAATGGAGATTAGATAAAGGGCCACTCAGAACAGAAAATAGGAGGCACTTTTTTACACAGAACATTGTGAGGGTCTGGAACCAACTCCCCAGTAATGTTGTTGAAGCTGACACCCTGGGATCCTTCAAGAAGCTGCTTGATGAGATTCTGGGATCAATAAGCTACTAACAATCAAACAAGCAAGATGGGCCGAATGGCCTCCTCTTGTTTGTAAAATTTATTATGTTCTAATTCTTAGTTTTTTATGTTTTATGTTTAATTTGTTTTATGCATGATTTTTTTTTTACCTTGCATTCATTAAAACTGTGAAGTCATTTGATGAGTATAGAAAAAGGTCACTGGTACACAGGACATAAATACCAGTGTTGTACTTGTGATCCCAGTTTACCAGTAAAAATGGTAATTTACCTGGCTATCACTGTTAACTTATTGAGAAAGTGAAGAGTATACTGCATCTGTGCTTTAAAATACATTTTGTGATATCTTCTGGCTTGCCGTGGCAGTTCCTAATAAGAGTCTGTTTTTTATTTGCAGATGTAAAGTATGACTCATCTGTTTTTCTGGTATGACCTGTTGTGTTGCAAAATGAATGCCATTTCAAATCAGCTGCTGTTAGTACTGAAGTACTGGCAGGAGTGGTTAGTTTGCTTGTCTAGCACACAAGCTGCATTTTAAAGCGAAGACAGCATTTTACAGCATTGTAACTGTTTAGATGTAGACTAGATACTGTATATAGAGAAAACAGGCATTTGTTGACCAAATGACTAGAATTTTTGGGTAGTCAACCAAATTAATAATTTTCTTTTTGTTGTAATTTGCTTAAAAGCCTGGGTGACTAACATACAGTAATACGTCACGTATCTGCCGGTCACATATCCACCCTAACCGTTTATCCGCCATGATCAATCTCTTCAGCAACATTAGTTTATTATTGAACAGAGAAGATTAGTTCAGATATTGTAGATCCTACCAAAGTTTTTGTGCTCTGTGCACCATTGCTGGTAGTGTCATGTGAGCTGTTCAGTGTGTTGATATGTAAATAAATCCTGTTCGCCTGCGGGGCGTATCAACTTCAACCTCCATCTCGATCTGCCTGTCACTCAGCAGCGAATGCACACACCCACACGGCAGACGGCTACAAGCATTAATACTCTATATCTTTCTAAACAAGGGATTTAGGGGAGCTCCCTAATAAAAGGTGAATCTCAAATCAATAATTGTGTACACATAGTAATTGTTACAGCTGTGTATAATGGTATTTAAAACAGGATTCATTTATCCAACTTTTTACATATCCGCCCTTACTCTGGTCCCACTGCAGTCCGATATTGGACAGATTGTATCTCTTTGGCAGTTATCCTTGGTTCTTTTTCTACCATTCGCACTATCCTTCTGTTCACTCTGGGGTCGATTTTCCTCTTGCGGCCGCGCCCTGGGAGGTTGGCTACAGTTCCATGGACCTTAAACTTCGTAATAATATTTGCAACTGTTGTCACAGGAACATCAAGTTGCTTGGAGATGGTCTTGTAGCCTTTACCTTTACCATGCTTGTCTATTATTTTCTTTCTGATCTCCTCAGACAACTCTCTCTTTTGCTTTCTCTGGTCCATGTTCAGTGTGGTGCACACAATGATACCAAACAGCACAGTGACTACTTTTCTCCATTTAAATAGGCTGAATGACTGATTACAAGATTGGAGACATGTGTGATACTAATTAAAGAAACTAATTAGTTTGAAATATCACTATAATCCAATTATTTATTATCTTTTCTAAGGGGTACCAACAAATGTGTCCGGGCCATTTTAGAATACCTTTGTAGAATAAGCAATAATTCATCTCTTTTCACAGCTTCTTTGCTTTATTCTATGACATACCAAAGGCATGCAAGTATACATGATAAAATAGCTTTTAATTTCATCACTTTTCAGGAGGAATGAAGCATTATTTCAATGAGCTGTAAGGGTACCAACAAATTTGAGCATGTCTGTAAATGCAGTAGGCGCCCTCTATGACCCATGTCAGTTGTGTAGAGACTACTTGGCTGGCACGTGCCTTTTTAAAAACACACACAGTCAAATATACATGGTATGGTGATTATGTATGGAATGCTTTATAAGACCTGTTATCTTTATTCTTGGCTTTTATGGAAGAAGGATGGCTATATTTAAATGCCTACTGTGGTTTACTCAATTAAATACTCAAGTGTTTCATAAAACCCAACTTGTCTGAAATATTTATCTGCAGATGGAAAGAATGGCATGTTTGTGGGTATTCCTTTGTGTTATTGTACACGTCTTCCTTTTTTATGATCCCTGTAATTTTTCAGCAGGGCTCCAGCAGCCTCCCTGTGAAAACATTCCACGACAATTATACAATCTGTGCTGTTCTCTACCACGAGCATCAACCACAGACAGAACCCCCTAGGTGCAAAAAAAAGAAGTGCCTGTAACTTGATAATGAGCCTAGAAGAACCTGCTTTCTTTGCTCTTGGGCCCAGCGTTTTGTGACGTGGGACTGCCTTGAAATGTACACATATTGAAAGTATCTATTTCAGAGAACCCTTCCTTTTGCCACCACTGCCCTCATTTCTACAGTAGGAATGTTTAGTTTGGCAAGTAAACAAGTTCATATTTAGCCCACAAAACCATTTTCAAGCGTGCATCAAGAATGACTGCCTCTCCAATGTAACCGTCTCCATGTATCCTTTATGTCCAGAAATATAAAATGCACATGTAAAGGGACATGTAATGTTAAGTGATGTACTTCTGTGGGTGAGAGAAGGAAATGGAATGTAAGCACTGTCTACCGGATTAACCCTTTTGTACTCTGGTTAAGATGTTCAGGGTCCAAAATGTTTGTGCCCAGATACACATACTAGAAAATGGTCAATGCTCAATCAGAATTATAAGGTAAAACCAAGTCAAGTAGAGAAATGTTTCAGTACACTGAAGGCAGCGCTTGTCCTATAAAAGTTTTACAGACAAAAAATAATTTAAAAAACACCCAACAGATATCTTTTGTTTAGTTAAAATAAATTATTAAAAGGAAAATATTATCCAAGAGTCAGAAGAAATATTTTTTATGTGTGTGTGTGACAGAGAGCGAATTAATCCAAGTCAGCAATCTCCCTCACGACCTTTGAGGACGCTGTGTAACATGAACAGTGTGCCCCGGACTGGATGGTTTGACAGTTCATTCCAGGGTCAGTTGGAAGTCGGCTATCCAGGAAGGGTACGGAGTCACAATGCCAGAAGTCATCGCTCTAATACGGTAGGTGATGTGCCAGTGATGGATTGGAGGAGACATGATTGCACTCGCTACCGCAGGGGGCAGGACTGAAGGTATATCGGGGGATATGGCCAAGCGATCTGTTCCTCTGTTATGGTTACGATACGACCTGGAGGAGCAAAGTGAAACCGTGAGTGTTTAGTGTTGTCTTGTCTGTCTGATTAACTGTTGTTATTTGTTATTGTAGGTGGCTAAAATCTGGTAGCTGTCGCTATTAAGCCAGCATCAAACCCGGACTTCACTGCACCATTGTATTCACTGTTTACGTATTTACAACACCACTTGCACCCGGAGCACTCACTGTTGGACTGGTGAACATGTAGGTGCTTGAAAGTGTGTGTATTATTATTTTGGGACTGAACCCCATGGTTTTACTGACTTTATACATCGTTGTGTATAGTCAGTATTATTATTTAAAGCAATTAATAAAGCTTCGTTTTCACCATTGAACTGTTGTTGGACTGTTTTTTCTAATCACTGCATCACCTCTACACCTGTGCACTACAAACCACTTTGCATGTGATAACAAGATTTGACCACAGCCACCCATAATTTTATGTTTCTGCAGATTTGTGAATAGGTGAGTGAATTCTAGATACAGAAAGCCATTTACGCCAAATCGTCATTAGCATTATTTTTGTCTGATGGAGGAACAAAAACACCATTTATAAAGTTTTTTTGTTCTTGTTTGGTAACTTTATTTTGTGAGTTTGTGAAAATATCATGCTAAGTAAATCATTTTGGGAATCTAGCCCATTGTCACCTAAAGGCATGAAAAAACCTCAGACAATGAAAGAATTTCAAACCACACACTTTTCCTATGAGTGGTCCATGGGATAGTGGGATCATAGCCACTTCACAGATAAATGTACAGGCAGCTCCAGGATGAAAAACTATGATTTGCTTTTTAAAATTAAAATAAAAAGAAGTAGAAGAGGCTCAGTTCAACAACAACAAAAAAATGATGTGTTTCAAAGAAGACGACACATATCATTTTGTCAGAAAATAAATGCGGGCGACTTCAAAGGCTCTGTTGTATTTAATGATACAGATGCTGTTTTTCCCTACAGACTGCTTTTCAATGTCTTCACTCTATGGACTAGAACTGCACAGAGCAAACTACTGAGGACTCATTCACAGGGTGTTACATTGAGATTCCCGGGGATAGGAGCGGCACTGCAATATATTTTACTAATCTCAGAAAGAACATTTGCTCTTCAGTCTGTCTTATACACCAACGCTTGCCCAAAGACTTCTCACTGTACTGAAACAATCTTATTTGTAGTAATACAAACTGGAAGTGAATATGAATTATACACTGCTTTGTATACAAAAAAAAAAAAAAAAAAAAGAGGTTTAGATTTGTTCTAAATGTTAACAAAATGCAGTAATGTTGTAATTAATTAATGTACTTCCTATTATGGAGATGATTTATATTAAACTAACCCAGGGACAAAGAGGCAGCAACAGTCCCGATATTTACATAGCAACCCTTCAAATCAGTGCTACAGTTCATTTACATGAAGATGTGAAAGTGCTCAATCACAGGCTGCCCGTGCAGTTTCTAAACAGAGTATCTAAAAAAGTGGTATCGCTCGCTTTGTTAAACAAGAAATTACATCATTAAACTACAAATAATGTATAAGGAATCACTATGGCAATGGAAGCAAGATGTTAATGATACAAAATACGTATTTTTAAGCGAGAGACATATATATTATCCAGGAATGTATTAATAGAAATATCTACTGAATTCCCCCCCCCCCCCATTTACAAATGCTTACAAACTGGTTTGTGAACAGTTTTCCCTGTGTTTATTCAGTGGGATCACTTTGATTTGAGGGTTTATTTTATTTACTTATTTTATCCTCTGTTGCATACATCTGCTGCCACCACCAGGACATACGTGAAAACAAAGATATTGTATTGCAGAAGCCTAAAAAGCATAACACTGTTTCCTTACTCCCCCAAAAAGGAATATTATTGAGGTACTAGGATACCAGCCAATAGGGCCTTGTTTAGTCTCTCTCAAGCTGTCCGTCCGTAAATGTTACATTATGTTTTGTCACCTCCTGACATAGATTGCAGCTTATTTTGAGTTTTCTGTCTAGAATATGTTGAGTAAATTATAAATAATTTAGATTATTATTATTATTCATTTCTTAGCAGACGCCCTTATCCAGGGCGACTTACAATTGTTACAAGATATCACATTATACATTATTTCACATTATACAGATATCACATTATTTTTACATACAATTACCCATTTATACAGTTGGGTTTTTACTGAAGCAATCTAGGTAAAGTACCTTGCTCAAGGGTATAACAGCAGTGTCCCCCACTGGGGATTGAACCCACAACCCTCCGGTCAAGAGTCCAGAGCCCTAACCACTACTCCACACTGCTGCCCGATTACAGTGATTTGGTGTGGGTTTTTATATGAATATAGGATATGTTTAAAACAAATACATACATACATTATTCACAGTGCTGTCTGGTCATAACCTCCTTATTGTACTGCGAGAAATATTTCCTAACAAGCAAGTTATACTGTATAATTACTGCACAGTGGATTCTATAAATATCATGGAGTACATATAAAGAAGACTTGAGGAGAGTATCCTCTGACCAGTATCAAAGGAAACACCAGGATGAGAATTTATTTACACTGCATCACTCCTCAAAAAGAGTAGTGTAGTACATCTCCTTGAAACGAATCACCAGGCCTGTGTTGCATGGGGTGTTGGGGGGGGGGGGGGAAGGGGAAGATTCAATTTCAACTGCTTCCTGAGGCCATCAAGGTGCACTGTGAGGCCAGTTGCTAATAAACTTGTTATTGTGTTCCCATACACGTACAGCTGTGAGCCGACGTGAAAGCAAAGGCACATTATGATTTCAGCTATCAGCCGCTACTACCACCTGGAGAAGCGAGGCGCTCTGATGACACAGAAGCGAGGCTAAATCACCATCACAGAGGCGTGCAGACAGCGAAATTAAAGGCCAAAAAATGATGAGGGGGGAAAAAAAAAAAGATTTGTGTGCAGTCCCTACAATTGGCATCCATTAAAGCTAATAACTAATCGCCCTCGCAAGTTCCTAGCTCTGAATTACCAAATCGGCAAAGAAAACAACATCCGTCCACTTTCACACTCCAGTGGAAGAGGTGGTCCCTCGCGACGGGACTGCGCAGTCCTGCCATCTGGAGAATAAATCGAGTGTGAAGTACAGTATAGTTTGGGACCAAGCTCCGTGGCGGCAGCTCAGCAGTTAGTTCATTAGTTCCAAACTTCCAGGGATTAGTCCAGCATCTATTCTTCTACTGGAAAGGATGAGACAGACTGAAAAAGCAAAGCTTCAAGGAGGAATGCGACAACTAAGTAGGAGACTATAGGGCATATTGTACGAAAATAAAAAAGGAAAGGAAAAGAGAAAACGGATTAGAACTGTGCTTTAGCTAACGCTTGTTGGTGTGTGTTAGGCTTTATTTTATTACATTTAAAAATAAAGAAAAAAAGAAACATACATTATCTCTGTATTAATGGCATTCTGCCTGACTTGTCATGCCACCATGGCCTACAGCTTCAGTAAGCAGTTTAACAGCACTCATGCATCCTGTCACATCAGTCTTTTCTAGCTTTTAAATATGATACCTGCCTCCAAACAGCAGAATGACTGACATTTGTGTTTTGTTTTTAAGAATACCACTGGCCTTCTCCAATGCATCTGCAGGCTCATCAATCCACAGGGTGAGGCAGTGCTGTGACATGAAGCGATTCAGGGAAGGAGCAGCGACAGCAGCTGACTCGGCCTTTCATTTTCCAAGCAGAAGAAAGGTTCTGTTGTTTGTTTATTTATTTAATGTTATTCAAATACAGCAGCATTTCAATAACGTCAGCCCTGACACATGGCAGCAACAGTGTCTACCCTTTTAATAAAATAATTTCTGATTTTGTGTCATTGTGAATTTTTTTTTTTTTTTTAACCAACTGTATTCTGAAGTTCCCAGCAGATAATTAGATTATATTGCCATAAAAACTTCATTTCAATATGTGAACATTATTTTGCAACCAATAATAAATAAAACATGAAAAGCAAGGGAACTGAACTGCATTTAGGCTACCTTGATATTTCCTGGTAGGTTAGTTAAAGTTTTAAAACTGACAGAATTTGCCATAATATGCATCCTTACTTAAATGAATACTATTACTACAGATTTTTTTTTTATTTATCCATTTATATCCGTTTCATGTTTATTGTGTTTATAACAAGGACATACTTGGCAGAGAATGGTTACTTTGCCTATTGAGTGAATAAAGGCCCCATCCTAATACCCTTTTCCCTTTTCTCAGATCAACACTGGTTAATATTCTTCAGCAAGCTAATCCTTTACAGGCAGAACGCAGTCTGTCAATTGAATGAAAAAGGATTTTTATTCAGCTGTTTCAATTATTTCTTCTAAATAGTATTAAGACGGTGTCAAAAAAAAATAAAAAAATCTGAGTCAGGAGGCTTAAGTAGAAAAGAGTAGGAGGTATGGAGTTAGCGGAATATAGAAACACAGGCCCTTCATTGTAATAAATAGAAAGTAAGTTAAAAAATTATTTTATATCATCCTGACCTTTCACAGCTGTACTGTAAATGGTCTTGATTCAGGCTATACAGCATTTTTCAAAAGGAAATTAGACCAATTGTTCTTTGTGCAACTTATGCAGCACACCTTTGTCCACAGATTTATTAAATATGATATGCATTTTGCACAGCTGAACACATTAAGACATATACTACTCGGTACATTCTTTCTGATGCACTCTCAGGATCTGGATGACCTGTCTACAGGGTTGGATAAGAGGATATTGAAATGAGCGTAGCCCATTAGCCAAGGAATGTTCTGGCAAACACAGGTGAAAGATGTCCTGGCCTACCCTACCCCCTGGTGAACAAACTACACAATGTACAAACCAAGCAGGTGCTACCTTTTTGCTCAGCGCCACACCGTCTTCAAAGTCGAGCACCGCGCTACCCACATTTAAAGAGGCCAGCTTGCGCAGTTTTCTTTCATCATTTCCAGGTACGTACAGGACAGCCCGCCTCGGTATGTACTTGGAGGGAAGAGTGTGCTGGAAACGGTGTTGGAAGCCCAGCTCCTGTCTGTGCACCCACACTGACCATGAAAAACGGCCTCTGGAACAACATGAACAAACACAAGTTCTGTATAAAAATACACTTACTGAAAATAAATAAAAACATGTTATTGTGTTTGCTTTACTCCCGACATTTTCAACCTGGTTAAAGAGATAATAACCTAATAAGGAATGTAAGCTGATAATTTTGGATTATAAGCAATTTCCTGTTTTCCAAATGCTGTTGAAAAACATTTCCATTTTATTGAAACCTAATAAAACCCACATTTGTTCTGCTTTGTGTCACAGGAGTGCAAAGTTTACAGACGTTTTAGCAAATCTACATCACTTCTCATGCAGATTAAGCATGACTTGAAAGCGAACCACTGATTTGAATTTACAAAGGAAAGATCCACATTGCATGTGTTTACAGTTCGCTTGTGTTGCCTTTTAAAGTAAATATGGACAAAAGTCTAATATTTGTAACTTTAAAGTTTAACAATTGTTTTATGAGAAAAATAGTGCTGGTACTTTTACTTCACACATTCTTACATGTGTAGGTACTCAAGCTGAAGTATCATACTTAAAAGTATTCACACATTTTAAATCTTTTTTTGGAGATCACTTGGCAAAGTACATGTTGTTTTAAAACACATTTTTTTTTACATTATAAAAGGTATTTACACTATTCATTATTCATTTTTTAAAACAGATATGAGGAGACTGCAGAGTTATTAAACTATGAATTTAAGAAATATGTGGAATGTGGAACAATCTGGACTGATCATTAAGCTTTAGTAAAAACGATATTTCTAAAGCACACACACCCACACATATACAGCACACCAGCACACATGTCAAGTAAAATCTATTGCAGGAAGCCTGCTTTGAAATCATTCAAACAAGATGCATTACAAAACATTGACAAGTACTAAAACAAACTTTGTAACAGCAATGAGAGAAACTCCCACACAACTCACTTACAAAGTTTGTTTTCCTTTCAGCTTCTCATTCAGCTAGATGTGCAATGTTGACCAGCACTTTGCAATGGTTTATCACAGACAGATCGGAAACAATTGTTCACTACTCATCCCAATTTTGAAAGGCTTAGCACCCCCAGCTGAATAAACCTATTAAGAGGTAGGCACAAGTATGAGAAAGGGGGGGGAGAAAGAATTCAGAAAACAATTAAAAGTTTGAGCAACACAACAAATCTACATAATACTTTCCTCTAATTAACACAGGACGATGGAAGCTGTTTGTTGTAAACACCAGCCAAGCTTGTACAAACAGCTCACAACAGAGCCAAAAACTCTTGTTCACACTAAGCATTTGCCTAATGAAAGCAGTCTTCCAAACACTTTTATTGGTACAGCTGCCGAGCATGCATTTTATCACACATGCTGATAACCACAGTTATGGTACTCACATTTTAATTATTTGTTCTGTAGGCCGGGCTCTCAAACAATTAGCGCTAATGAATGGCCAAAATAGCTGGGATCATATATGTCTAATTACAGTCAAGTACAGTTCTCGCCTGCATGTGCATTTCAATTTAACTCTAAGGGATAATGTTTGTTGATTGTATTTATGTATGCTGTGAGCTGTGAAAGAATAAAAAGAAGAGAACTGCTCACTAATAGAGGGGGTAAAGTATTCTCCTTCCTGCCTTTGTTCTCACAAGAAGCTACAGTCACTTCAGTAGGCACTTGATCCTGTCATCCACGCTTACAATTGCCTTCCAATATCAATCAAGCAGAATCTGAACTAAGATGATGTAACTACATTGTGTAATTAAAAGCAATTCAGGTAGTTATTGCTTAGGGCACTTTGCAGGTCCAAGTACATAAAGTGGCTCTGTGGGGATTCTAAACGCTGCAGTGTTTAAATTTGGTCAGTAACAATATCTCACAAGGGGAAGGAGGAGGAATATGCAAAAACCTTGGTGAGGATTGTGAAACAGAAAAAGGAGGAGGTACCTGCAGCCACTTGAGGGACAAAAACCTACAGCACCCATATTGACGGGGAAACAAAAAAAAAAGCAAAACAGCAAAACTGGAAAGAAAAAAAAAAAAGAGGTTTGCAAAAAGAGATTCTACATTCAATGAAAGCTGCTGCAGGGTGGATGTTAAAAATACATTAAGTAGCCACTTGAAAGGCAAACAAATTATGATGTAAGAGGGGTGTTTACAAAGTAATTCACAGTAATGAGCAGAAGAGAGCAATTCAAGAATATATATTAATAACAATTATTTACAGAAACAATATAGAGAAAAGGTTTCTCATATCAACTCGGGAATTGCAGTCCTCTTCACTGAATGAAACAGGGTAACACAGAGGGGGGTTCAAAACACAGTAGCCTAGTAGCTATTGGACACTAAGGGATGGTTTGCCTCCCACAGTTGCATTTCGAGGTAACGAGATCCTGTAACACAAAAGAAGGCGCTCCCAGTTCTTAAATGTGCCTGACACACATTCATTACAGCCCTTTCAAGGTTTTACAGTCTGCAGATTTTACTTAGACCCCATTCACACTTGCGATTTAAGGTGGCCCAGGGCCGCTTCAGGGCCGCCTTTTCTCATATGTGAACACTCCAAAAAGAAAAGGCAGCTCAGGGCTGGCCTAGATTTAGGCCGCCATTTCAATGTGGCCCAGGGCCTGCAATCCAGGACCTTTACATATATATGAACGCAAAGCAGACTTACGGCCTCCTTTTCGTATCACATTACCAATTTGATTTTGTATGATAACACGAAAAACACAGATTTTCTATGATGTCTGAGATTTTTTTGTTTTACATTTGGGGAGGGGAAAAAAACACGCAAGGCTTTTTTGGTTTGTTTGCTAATAACAAAATCAATACACGTACCATATATAAACATTAACTTTGCTTTAAATTTACGTAAACATACCCTGTCTAATAAAACTGCTTCCGGTATTCAAGTTCAGTGTTGAATGAGACTTCAGTCAGTATCCAGAGCTGTTCAAAGATGCCGAAAACAGTAACAAGATCAGTTCAACGAGTTTGGCAAGGACGAACTTCACGTCGATTGTGATGTGCTGTTTTGTACTTCAAGCAGCAAGGTTGTAGATTACACTCATAGACAGGTGATTCTAGAACACATGGGAAGCGCTAAACATAAACTGAATTAAAGGAAACGTAAACAGCAAACTTGGAATTCTTTTCGGTGCTCAATGCCAGCATCTCACGACAATCTGTCTGGAGAATGCTGCAGCTCTATTTTACAATAGCCATCCGGATAACGAAGACACTCTGAGTTGAACTAATATGATTTTATTTATTTTTTTACAACAGGGAACTATTTGTAATATTTAAAGTAAAAAAAAAAAAAATGTTTTATTGGTTAATGGCACTGGTAAGCTTGTAATTTGCACAGAATACGTATAACTGAGAAGAAACATTTGTAATGTAAATGCTATGACTGCACTGCATTGCATTCCCTGCCTCGAGATGGCTTCACATGTACCTGCGTGGACCTCTCAGAACTACATTTCCCAGCATCCTCCTGCTCCTGGTGATGGGAAATGTAGTTCTGAGAGGTCCATGCAGGTACATGTGAAGCCATCTTGAGGCAGGGAATGCAATTTAAAATTTAAAGAAGTGGTCAAAAAGTTCAAAAAAAAAAACACACACACACACCCTTACGTAAACAGATCTAACAACACATGGGAACATGTAACACAATAAAATTAAAAGGTTCTTATGTACCCTTTAAATAATAGTTTATTTTTGTATAAAATTATTCCAGGTGTAACTGGTTATTGAATAATTAATTATTATTTAATACTGTGTCTTTCCTTAGGAGGGGGCAGTAGTATTAGGTGGTCAGTTGTGAGCGTGTCTTGTGAATGTCAGTCCTTGTATGTACAACTCTTCCGTCATTTCCAATCTGAGTGAAGTTTCCACTACGATAATAAATATTTATACCTGTGAACACTAGCAAGTTGCTGTTTCCTGCATTCTAAATACCTCAGTGTCCTTGAGAGAATAATTTGATTGTGGGTGGGGTTAAGCTCAGACTGTCACCCCGTTACACACCATAACATTAAGTCAAAATAGTCAATAATATATGTGTTTTTTTTTAAATATATACAATAAAATTGCTACTGTACTGCACTGAAAAAAAGTGTAGGCTATCTGTTGTTCCTTTAAAAAAAAAAAGCAAAAAAACCTACATTTTAGGCCTGCTTTTCAGTCACATATGTGAATATGCAAAGGCGCCTTAAACCGCAAATGTGAACATTGCTGCAGACCTAAATATGCTCGCCGGCCCTGAGGCGGCCCTGGGCCAGCCCAGGATATGCACACCACAGCATTGTACATGTATTGCATGTACTGTAGCCGAGTTTTCATTTTCTGCCACAACAAATTGCTGGAAAGTGAAATTGTCATCATGGTAGTTTTTAATCAGCAGTTGACAGCAAATGAAAGCAAAAAACTGGTACACTATTTTCTCCCCCCCCCCCCCCCCCGCTACATAATACAATGTCAAGGGACTCATTTAAAAGTATGCAGAATCTTGGTTCACTGGTGGAAAACAAAAAAGTTAAGATTAAAGCAGTAGTCATGTATTATTGTTATTAATATTATTTGTATTATTTATATTATTATGATTTATTATTACTATTAATATGCTTATGACTATTGTTATTACTATTGCTGTACAGTGTCACCCAGGATAGCCCACGTTCTAGCTCAGATTTACATCCCACTCTGCCACACCCTCTGAATTGAATGGAACCACAGTAATTAAAAACGTTGCTCTAAATGTACACCCCTTGCCATCTATGGTAATATTTCAGATATGTATAATTATTACATACAGTACCTCAAAGCCACACAACTTCTAAACATCTGTTAAAGATTGTCCTGCCATGAACCAATTATGTTTTTATAGTTTAACAAATCACCTGGCACATAACATTTATACAGTATTCCTACACAATGGGTTATAATAATATAGGGCAGCATATATACATTACTAACTGCTGTAAAACAATCACAGTAGTACATTCTGTTACTGGATTTAACAGAGACATTGCCAAGCAGTTTGATGCAACTGTTTCAAATTATGCTAAAAGGTTGTACATTTAGTGGTCCCAGTTGGAAAACCCTAAAATGATCTCCACCTCCTTTCTTTCCAACAACCTCTCAGAGACAGTCTGTCTGTTTCATGTGATTGAATAGAGTTCCCAGGGTTTACAGTTCTTGGACATTCTTCCACTTATTGGCATCATAATGCCATGGGGCAAAAAATATCTAGTTTTAATCTAGTATAAAGGTCCGAGATAAACCACAAACCCAAATAAAATCTAATAAAAAGGACCATTAAATGATCTAAAATATTTTTTTAAATATATTTATTTCTTTCTAAATTAACCTGGTGTTTAGATGAGCTTGTGGTTGTAGGTTGTACTACAGACATGTTAACCTCTGGTAAAGTTAACATGTCTGCAGTTTCCCTTACTTTATCAGTGCAACAGTCTACCAATACAAAGCACATCAAATAAATAAGTAAAGTAAGAAATCAAGCAATCCTTAAAACTGAAGACAGTCAAAAGTCATTCTCCCCCAGCTAAACAAAGAGAGAAAAACAATCCTAATGAAAGCTAATTCTCAGCATGAAGTACCAGTTCCTGTTAAGCCCTGGGTCTGAAGACTCAAGCGTGGACCAAAAAATTACTGAAATTATCCAGCACACAAAGGAGGGGCGAGGGAACTAATCAAACTGCTTTTGCTCAACACAAGGCTTGACTGACTGATCCAATCCTTGCCTAAACAGGATAAACTAGTGGCAAGTGACCCCCCCAACCCATCTTGAGAGCTACACAAGCACTAGTTGTTTCACTTTCCTACACTCTCCCTTATTAGTGAGGATTATTGCAGCTTAATCTACAGAATGGACTCAAAGCAAAAGTACCTGATATATCTACCTGTAAGCTATCATTCTTTTTACGGCATGACATTTTAACAGCACATTTACATTTTACAAAATAACTAGGCAGTTAATGACTGTGACCTTATGCCTTCAGCCTATAACACAGTATCAATGTGGTTTCCAATCAGATTCAATGGTTTTTAGGCCTACCCTGCTCATAAGCAGAAGATCATCTGAGACACATGTCATGGGTACAGCTGGCAAAAAGTCTTCTTTAATACAGTAGGTTCTTAGCAATGTATTGTCTATAAGCACCACACCACAATTGATATTTTAATTGCTGTATCAGATGCTCTATAGACGATCAAACTTCTGGTATGCTGTTTAGGGAAGATTTCAGACAAGACCAGGACAATTGATTGTTATTTTCTTAAGACAAAAACACCTTCAAAAAAGGTGAAACAAGTGTTGGGTGTGGGAAGGGCAGGGGGTTAGCTTTTAACTTAGCATTTTTATTGACTTCAAGAAAACAAAATAACGGGGCATATTAAAAGTGTGCATTCTGCAACAGACATTCAGGCCTTTTGAGGCCTATTGTTCCACTTTGAAGAGAATAAAAAGAAACCCCACTGTTTGAAATCCAGTGGAACATCCCCACAACAGAGCACAACTGTTCCCTTATGCATGAATGGGAAAGAGATAAAAGAAAAGATGGACTTCTGAGGTGCAGCAAAAAACAAAGGCAACAAAAGTGCTGATCATGAGGGAATGACACAACTCGATGCGGCAGAAAGGCAAAGAGAAAAGGGCCTCAGACAATAGCACACACAGCCAAGTGACATGCTGAAGAATTGAAAAATCTACAGAAAAAGCGTCTCTCTTATTCTCCAAACCTGACAAGAAACAATTACTTGTCAGCTCTGCTGTTGTAAACAGATCACTGAAATCTGGTAAAAATCGCCTCAACTGAGTACTGGACTCCGTGCATCCCCCCCCCCCCCCCATGCTTCAAAGTTCTGGACCTCGAGCACAGATTAGTTCAGCAGATTAATACTGCCTCAGTTTCTCAGCCAACCAACATTAACACTCCCGTGATACATTTCTATTCTGTTACGGCCTTTATACTTAAGATAGTCACAGTTTTTATTACACAGTGTCAGTACTCAATACCATACTTGATTTACCAACATACATGTATGAACATCTATTATATTCTGCTTTATTTATTGACTTTTAACAATACCTCAAATGTTTGTTTGTTGTGAATAACTTAACAGAAATAATTGTCTTAACTGCTAGGCATTATTACACTAAAAGCTCACACCCCCATTTCTCATACTTTGCTTCTACTGAAAACATACTTCATGAAGTACAGGAAGCTGTGTGTGCTCCTAATTTTAAATCACTCCTAACAATTAATTTACAGTAATATCATGCCACCTCGAAGGAAAACTGAATTTTAATTCAGTCAGCAGAGACCCACTGAGAGATGGGGACTTCAAAATGCTGACAAGTGTACTTATCAGGCTCCATAAGTGTTGAAAAAAATATATTCCCAGGCGCATTTTTTGTTTGTTGACATTTAACAAGTTTGGATCATATCGCTTTTTGAAAGTCTGCAGCCAAGATTTTTGCAGATTACTGACTACCATACCGACTACCCTTTCCAGGCACCAACCAACAGTGAAGAATACTGTAACGCAATAATCTGCTGAATGTTTAACACTTGTTTCAAACCTCACCAGCAGCTCAGATTAAACTAAAGGGCTATTATTAAGCCTGCCAGTATGCCTGATTAATGGATAAATGCTGTAATTGATTAGCTGAGAAGTGGTAATTAAAACAGAGTTCAGCATCAATAATGACTCCCTGACAAAGGTAGCTGACATAAAATGTAAAATGATAGCCTGCAGCTACAACGTCATCAAAGACAAGCAATTCAAATAAAGGAACTGCCCAGTCTCCTGCGCTCTGCATTTCTTTGGTCCTTTTCTCTTGGTAATGCTGTCCGCTAAACTGACAGGAACTATTATGGGAGCTGCTTGTCAATTCACCTTCATAAAACAAGTTGTAAAACAGCAAATAAGAGGCTTAAATGGCTTCATTATCTATGGTGCTCTAAATCAAGCCACAGAGGTGTTGCGTTCTCGTGATTTTGTCAAAGCAATTCTCTGAATGGCCGCATTTGGCGGCCTAAACTTCAAGCTTACTTTACTTTCATAAAGGCCTTCCGGCTGACTATGCAGAAGTTACTGCGTTTAAGGCTAGGTTAACCAACTGAAAACAAATACTAGCTGAGTGCTAATGAGGCACTTCACAGAGTACAAGACTGTGCCCAGCTTTTACCACGGATAATGCCTTCCTCCTTGTCATCATGCTCACGATATGGAGTCAAGCGTTTAACGATACTTAGCATTAATTATTTATAAAATCTTAATTAAACCATATTTGCTTGCCCATAGCAAAACAAAGTGACAGAGGGATAAAAATGCAAAGAAAATATCTTCTCCATGGGAAGCTTTTATAGAGAAAAAAAAAAAGAAACCAAAAACAATTGCTGAGCAACAAAACTGCATTTACATTGCAATTATTTAGGCCAACAAAACTGTATTTACACTGCAATTATTTAGGCCAACAAAACTGTATTTACGCTGCAATTATTTAGGCTAACAGCAACACTAAACACTGCCAGAAAGACAGATGGCCAATAAATATGCACAGTTGTATTTACACTTTATGCTAAAATAAGAGACTTTCAAAAAGTGATCTCTGGGTTTTGACATGTGGTGTGATTGGCAGAATGATAGAAAATTCCTCCTGTTTTTTTTTTTTGTCTGACCAATAGTTTTTAATATATGGACCTTTCAGAACTGGGGGGAAACATACTATACTGTGATATGATTCTCTAAGTTCTGATATCATGGTGTTTGCATCAGTTCAATGAGATATAGGCCTACAGTATATTACACCCCGTTCACACCCCATCTTTGCTCAGCAACATGCACAATACATAATAAACCACTGCCCTAGCGCCATTAGAATAACATTAACAACAATAATCACAATAACAGGCATTGGAATATTACAGTGTGTCTCACCCTCACATGGTGTGTCAATGATCTTAATATGTGTGGATGAGAGCAGTATTTTATCAGTGTGTGAAAGCAAGCAGCTAAAAGAAATGATCAGCATTTTAATGTAAAGACGTACACTTCTGTAGCTATGTGTATCGTTGCATGCAAAATAAATAATGGTGGTTGAATATGCCAAGTCGTCAGCACCATTATTGAGATCCACAATCCTGCATTTTTTATATTTAAATCGCTTAGTTACTAAATAACAGGAAGAAAATGTAATTGTGACAAGTTAAGTTATGAATGCACTGCAGCTCATGTATTATGTGAAAGAAACAACCTGAATGTTAACCACCTAGATTTTGTTAAATTTAATATTTTTAAAATTAAAGTTGTACAATGTATAAATAATTACAATTCAATACTGCTCCACTGCTGTCTTGTCTAGCAGAGCATTCACCTTTCTATTTACCTTTCACGCATGTGGGAGTATGGGAGTGTCTACTGAGCTACGTAACCACGTTGGTCATGTGATACGAAAGGCCGGCCCTAAATCTGCTTTGCGTTCATATATATGTAAAGGCCGGCCCTGGTCCCGGATTGCAGGCCCTGGGCCACATCGAAACCTAAATCTGGGCCGGCCATGGGCTGCCTTTTCTTTTGTGGAGCGTTCACATAAGAGAAAAGGCGGCCCTCAAATCGCAAGTGTGAACTCGGTCTTAATAGCAACATAATTACATAATTCCCCATGAGTTCACCTGGAAGAAAAGTCAAATCTGAATTTAATGATTATTCCTAATATCCTAAAATTGTCAAGTTAGCTTTATTCATGGATTACCTTTCCTAAAGTAACTCTAGGTATTCCAAGAGTAGTGCTAATCAGTGAAACCAGCATGTTCTAAATAAAGTAGTAACAAACCTCCCTCCAATTTCAAAATAGGTTTGTATAGAACTCAAAACTAAAATATCATAAGCACCACTGATCACCAGACCCAGGATGTCTGTGCAGCAACATTATTTAATGTTCTTCAAGTGAAAAAATAAATAGCATTTTAAAACAGTTGGCTTGTCATTTATTTTATTTTTATTTATTTCTTTTGGGGGGGGGGGGCTCTACATTTGGGTAAAACCCATACAATCATTTTAAATCAGACTGGAATGAATGAGTAATTGTATTATAAATGATTAATTTATGAAAGTATAAACATCAAGTCTGATTCTTTGAAGCAGAATGATATAATACAACCCTAGAAGACAACAGAATCGTGATTTTTTGTTTCCTTGTTGTTCTTTAGACATCTGACTCACGCATTCTCCATCACTGCATTTGCTGAGCAACACATCTATTAACACAGCTTTCCTGGATAAATACTGAGTCATCTTTACAATTCTGGGGGCTGATGAACCCAGTTAAAATGCACCTATTGTATTGTGTTCAGTGTGTTCCTAAACAAGGAATCTAACACAACACAAGGGTGTGCAAGTAATTTCAAACAAAGAAAAAAATCCTGATCACAAAAACAAAAAAACAAACAAACAAAAAAAACCACAGACTAAAACCTTACCAGAGTGTCGGACAGTACTGGCCGATCATAATGTATTACCCACCTACTACATGTTAATGTTCACATGCAACAATTGCTGCTCATAGGGACATATAAAGGTCAGCCACTGTTGACCCCTTCCAGGAGATTTTGACACAGAGATTTAATTAAGTTAAGCTAGGAGACTCTCCAAAGGGAAAGGGACAGCCTTGCAGTACATGAATGACAGGAAATTCCTTATAGCTTCTTAGGTATGCATTAGGTATCTATTACCCTGTGTGTGGGTCCTGCCATTTTTGCACGGTATTGACAGCAAATGATTTACAGTCCCCCAGCACCACAGGTAGCAGTCCGTTGAAAACCATCTAGGGTCAACAAAGCAAGGAGGCAGTCTCAACCTATGCCAAACACATAGAGAGAATTTGCTTTGCTGTATAGGTAAACTATTTCAGTTAACACAACCAGGTTTATCATGAATGAATTGTGTTTTTGTGATTTTAGCCAACAGAAGTCCTGATTCTACTGGTTAGAGGAAGATACTGGTTAAAGCGCACAGTGGAAAGCTGGTTCGAGAAATTTCATCACTGGTTTAATTATTTTTAAAGAAAATTTCCATTAGGCTTTGATAATTTAACCGTTAAATAAAATTTTTTAAAAAAACTGATTTATATATATATTTTAAAAAAAAAGGCGGATTGGTATTACCGAGGCACAAGAAATGATAAAAGGTTTATGTACATCGCCCTGGATAAGGGCGTCTGCTAAGAAATAAATAATAATAATAATCAAAAAAGATTAAAAACCAAAACCATTGTCTGGCTCCCAGTCTAAGCATCTAACAACCAGATAAAGTGGTCTAAACAACCTACAACTGAAACAGTAGGCATAGATTGAATCGTCGTAAACGTATTTTTATATTTGTAAAACTTTTTTTTGTATTAATCCTTTGTTTTCCCCCAGCAGATTTTTTTTTGTTTTTTGCTGGTTAGTTGAGTGTGCCCTCTAGTGGTGACATATAGTACTATAGGCAGCTCAAACCACAATTACCATTTAGAGATTTACTCTAATTCAAGCAAAATACTTAATTATTAATTATTTAAAGCTATAGCAGGTCACTTAAATCCCAAGGCTTCTCTTTTCTACACAACTGTAGCAATTATGGATGCAATGCAAAATAAGTGTGAAATATCAGTGTTGCACCTAGCTTGTACCGACATATGTATAACAACGTGAGTTCTCCAAATCTTGCACTGTTCTCAATTTCTCCACGGATATGCAGCCAAAGTCTGTCGATATATATATAAGCTGCAATTAGCTATTTATACAGTACAGTATATCAACTCCCCAGGGTATGAATAAATATTCAAATGACTTCCCCCACTATAGGACCACCTAAAGTGACCAAGAAAGACAATTGAAATAAAAGGCCTGCTGTTCTAGGTGTGGTTTAAAAATAAACAAAAGTGGTTTGATTTCTTTACAGAACTTATTCTTCCCATGTCTTAATGTTCAGAGTATCAAATTCAACTCGCCAGCCCTCCATTCCCCCTGGAGGATTGGTCTTTCTGAAGCTCTGGCCTGCACATGTCGTACCACCATGGCAAGTGACCCACCTGCCTCATCAGCAGTAGAGTTCAAATCCCAGGCGGGGCCAGGGCTTAATGCAATGGTAAGCACAGTTTCATACTCGCTGTCGGCTGTGGATTTAGCTTCCTTCTCCATAAAGGACAAGGGCTGGACTAATGGCCGAACCAAAACGTTGGAGAGAGCTTCAATTCCATCCACCTGGCCTCTGGTATGGACGATGATTTATTCCACGATAAAACTGTTTGCCACTGAGTCTGTCCCTCGTTTAAAGTTAAATGTAACTAGATTATATAGCTTAACAACGTTGTATGGAAAGTCTAGTGTGATCTGACAAACATACAATTTTTTTTAGAACTAAACAGGGTAAAAGTTACTGAAATGACAAAACAGATCCAGGCTTACGGTGCAAT
Source organism: Acipenser ruthenus (assembly GCF_902713425.1). Lineage (NCBI taxonomy): Eukaryota > Metazoa > Chordata > Actinopteri > Acipenseriformes > Acipenseridae > Acipenser > Acipenser ruthenus. The sequence continues at coordinate 43,980,541 of NC_081196.1, read as the reverse complement.
ATTACGTGAAGATATTCTTAAATCTTTAGCCTCATGCTTAGCCACTGCCTGGATGAGTCTTGATGCTCTACCTATACAATCCCAAACTGTCCTCAATGTTTAGGCTATATAGCCTTGTTCTCTCCACTCCAATGCCTGCTTTCCTGGCGTCTATTCGTCAGTCCGCAGCAAGCTGTGCAGCTGGCAGGGTAATCCCCCCCCCCCCCACCGCAGAATCTGACCGCTAACCTCATTCCTTGTGCAGTACATAATGTGCTTAATCCAGGTTTTCTAAGGACCCCTGAATGACAGACAATTCACAAGAAGCTGACAGTAGGGCATGTACTAATAGCTGCCCCAAGGCCCCCATGATAAGCTACATTTCAGAGCATTAAAAAACAAAAAAGGCCATAATTGAAAGCAGCCCATGACTCATGGCTTTAAAAAAATGACAATTATAAATACTGGTTGTTTCATAACAACCTTATTGTTAAGCCTTTATATTCTTACAGCTCCTATTTATGTATGTCTTTTTGTGGAGCATGTGTGGAAACAGCAGCTTCCCTTTAGTTCAAGGAACTCTAGTTCAGAAGCTACTCAGATGCTGCAGCACTGACAACACTACAGTAAAGTGGGTTAAATATAGAAAGCGTCAAAAGGCAAACATTCAGCAAATGCCAAGATTGCAGGGTAATATCTTAAAAATAACCTCTAACCAGTTGAGTAAGTGTTACATGGGCTTTAGGGAACGTGAGTACTGGGAGGGAGGGATAGATTCTGTTCACTTTAAAATCATAGCTATTTGTACTATGGGTTCATTGGTGCACTGAGAACCTAGCTTTACCCTTTGGACAGATCAGTACAACAGCCTTTAATAAGTCACATTAATTAATGTTAAGGGCTTCAGGTCTCAAAGAAGGAGCCCTGTCATTTACACTGAATTTAACTCGAGGAAGAAACACTGCTGCCAAATACGAGAGGCCGTTTAATGCTCTCTGACCCTGGAAGTCCATGAAGGAAACAACAGTACTCAGCTTTCATTACTGACAGGATAAATGTCCCATTAAAGATGATAGATACTCCCACATGACCAAAACAGAACACAGCCCCCTAATATATAGTACAGCATCACATAATAAAATATATTAAAAAAAGAAAAATGCTTGAAATCCTATCATTTATGAATCTGCCTTTCAAAACAGATTGGTATTTCAGCTTGTTTCCCTAAAGAGGCTTCTCTTTACATGTCTTTATAAAGGGACCCGTCTTCTTTCTGTGCTAGAACAGCTGCTAAAAAACTTTAAAACTCTATTTTCAAGCGCATCTCTCCCTGAGAAAAAGGATGAACCTAAATCTGTGTAGGTTCCAACCAGAGCCAAAATGAACAAGTCTTAATTAATGTAATGCATAAAGGCAAGTGGTATAATGGTTTAAACGAAGTGCTGAAATGTTTTTAAAAGGCCCTTTAAAATAGTTAAGAATGGCCTTTCCTTTATATCTCCATCCCAAAACACAATTTCACTCAAGGGCCTTTTATTCTGCACATCATAACAAAAGCCAAACGAAGACAGTATGTACCATGCTATGAAACGAGAGAGTCTCAGAGTGTCTCAGAGTGAGCCCCGGAGTCCTCTGCGCCCTGAAGTCTCTTTAGAGATGAGATCCCTTAATTAATACTGGCTTAGGCAGGTTTAGTCCGTACACTCCAGGGTGCTTCCTCCTGCCCAGGCATTGGTTGGTACTGACAGTACAGGAACTATTCCCGGCCTCCTCCGGAGAAAATGAGGGAAGGCTCAACAATGACAACAACAATACTACTACTACTACTACTACTAAGTACTACCATTTCAATTTAAAACATTAGCCTTCCATGTTGAGGTGAGTGCATCCCTATGCTGCACTGTCATATCTACAAACCCAAATATGTTTATTGTGAAAATTAATAATAAATTACATTTCAGAGAAGATTGATGGAAGTGTTTGCTGGGCCTTCATCGTCTCTAGAGTTACAATCTGTTCAGAACACAGTTTTCATCACAGCTGATCTGAAGTGATTTGAATCTGAAGTTGACCCCAGCTATCTTTGCTACAGTACCTGGTATGGTATCAGTGCAAGCATCCCAAGCTGTACCTTCAGGTCTTTGGATGCTGTTCTGATCTCGATTTCCATTCTATTCTTTATATTTCAATCTGTGCGCTCCTCACTTAAGAAATCCTCATCAATAAAATACTGGGGCCTATACTTATAATTGCTCAGAATGCCTGATTTGGTAAACAAAGTCATGAAAGTGGCAATATAAATGTCCAGGTTTATTATTTTTATTGTTCCAGTGCTACTGCTACTACAATTATAATTATGTTGATGTTAGACAAATATGCTTAGTAACTATTTCAATATACTTAATTTACAACACAGTTCCAGAAAAGGCAGACAAAATTATGATCCAGCTCTAAGCTACATATATCATATTAATAGGGGCTTAAGGCTTTTCAATGCATCACTTGCCTTTGTAAAAGCCAGAGCATACTTTAACAGTGTTTTACAAGGAAACTATGAGTTTTGCTGACAAAGTACAGAAATAAATTATTGGTGCTTTTAATAAGTGCAGTACAGTGCTACATCTCCTAAAATTGCATTCCTCTGCTAGGATTAATTACTTTTTTTTTATCACTTAGGAAAGGGCTGTGGCTCCTTAACATTCCTAAAACAAATCAAAGCCCTTCCCTTACTAACTAAAACTCAAATCCTGTACGTTGGAGTAAATAAATAAATCAATCAATCAGACGTGTTTGTTTTATTTACTAAATTACCAGGTGGCCGCATTTCTTAACAGAATCACCTGGAGAATACCGGCTTCACAGCATCTTTTAAAATCGACATTAAAACCGGTATGTTTGCTTCTGTGGGTGGGGGCGAGGGAGGGGTTAAAGAATCATATGGAAGAATGTTTCTGTAAGCCGTTCAAAGTACAACCCTGTCCTCCTTCACTATGAAACTGGAGCAATAAATAAATAAATAAATAAACACTACCACACTGTCCCCTCCGTAATGTCAGCTTTCAAAAGCCCTCATTATGGGTTGCTATCTGGCAAGTTAAAGCCCTTGCTTATAGCCTGAATCAAGTGGACAGGGAGTCCCACACCTGAAGTACCAACGGCACATACTGACGGTCTTATTTATGCATCCTCCCACTGCCATGTTGAGGACAGCTTTAGGAAGCATAAGCAAAAACTTGGGGGAAAAAAGAGGAAAAAAAATAACGAAGCATCAATCCTGAGGCCTCAACAGCCCTGTGGCAGCGGCAGCAGCAGCAGGGTAGGAAGTGGCTGATGTAGGCTTGCCAGGCAAGGCCTGCTTATCTGGCTAACGAGTGTGGGAATAAAGGGAACAAGGCACCCAAGAGACCCGTCAGCGAGTTGCTAGGTGGCAGGTTGAAGCCTCCACTCCCCTCCAGTCAGGAAAAGCAAAGGGGAACCCCTCCTGCAGGATGTAAAGGACAGGAAGGAAGAAAAAGGCAGAGACCCAAAGCCAGTTTCAGAGACCAGGGCTGTTACTGAAGTGTGTGTGTTGAGGGGGGTCAGACTGTCAGCTTCTGGTGTATCAACAACACATCATCAGCCACAAGTGATATATTTAGTTCCCCTTCCTAAACTGATTAAGGCTTGCCCCCTTTCAGAACATGGGAAATGGAACCTGCCAGAAAAAGGGCAAAACAATAAAACAACCTATCTGTCATCATTATACAGTACATTTTATCATAAGCAAATGTGTGCATACAGTAATTAAATATTAAGGGTGGTCCTACCTATGATTAATGGAAACATTAATATGCATGTCTGGCTTCAAGTAGGTAGACAGAAATGATTTAGGTCTCCATTTATGGGGGGAAAAAAAAAACACACTATATTATATATTTATTTTATTATTTTTTATTTTTTTTATCCAGTGGAATTTTTACACAATTTATCCCTTATTATCCTGTGGTTACTATTTCAAACCCATATCAGTACAACTTTAAAAAAAAAAAAATTAAAAGGACTATATATGATTCAGTAATACAGGTAATATTTTATATTTACAGTAGCAGAATAATTATATTTTGCAATAAGTCACTGCTTGTTGATTTGCGAAATGCTATATTTCAGGATTATGTTGTGCTTGTATCATTTTTACAATGATGTCCAGTTGACAGAAGGTAATTGAGCTGTACATACTGTAATGTGAAGATTCAAAGTTACATGGAGACTGTAACAGCACAATACTGGATTGAAATCACAACAGTGTTTTCTTTACTGTACTGCAAACAATTTGTATAGGGAGAAAAAAAAAAAACCAGGAAAGGGCTAAATCATAACTAATGACCGAAACACAATGAAGGTTTCTGCAGGAGCATTCTGACAGCACATGGAATCCTATCATTCTAGAGACCCGGAGCCAAGTCACTCGACCCAGCTCATAACGAGTAATGCCAAATGAAGGCAGCCTAGAATATGGAAAGCTTTGACTGGTGAGACATACCTTGAATTCACAGTCATTTCCAACCGCTGATGAATGGTTTACATTTTTTGGAGGCTTTAAATCAAGCAAAGATTCATCGATTACTAAAAAAAGCTAATTTAAATTGATTTATTTATTAATAAAATCTACATAAATTGAATTAAAACACTAAATACGGGGCTCCCGAGAGGCGCATCCAGTAAAGGCGCTCTCCATGGAGTGCATGATGTTCCCTATAGCTTGGAGGTCGCAGGTTCGAATCCAGGCAATGTCACAGCCAACCGTGACCGGGAGTTCCTAGGGGGCGGCGCACAATTGGCAGAACGCCGCCCTGGTAGGGAGGGCTTAGGTCGGCAGGGGAATCCACGGTTCACCGCACACCAGCCACCCCTGTGGCCAATACGGCGCCTGCAGTTCTGCAGTGGAGCCATCAGATCTGTGTTGTCCTCCGGCACTATAGGTCTGGTGGCCTCGCTATGGATCCACAGTGCGAAATATGACGGATTGGCAGGAACACGTTTCGGAGGATGCGTGTTCCAGCCTCCGTTTCCCGAGTCGCCAGGGGGTTGCAGCGGTGAACCGGGATACAAACAACAATTGGGCATTCCAAATTGGAGAGAAAACTGGGGTGAAAAAAACATTGGCGACGACTAAATTAAAAAAAAAAATAAAAAATAAAAAAACACCAAATACAGAAAGGCCAATGTAATGCATATACTAAACAACTGAGATCTTTGTCAAGTTATTTCATTTTGAATGTAAAAATTTGAATTACCGAATGTTTTGGGGTACACTGTTACTGCAACAACACATATTACTCAGGCAAGACAAGCCCAGATTTTCCTCCATATCCTGAGGGGGTAGAAAGCACACAAAGGCGAATGCAAGGGTGCCCAGCCAAGATCAGCTACTCAACACAACTGGGATTTGAACCAATGAGCTCCTGATTTCACTACTCCCTCCTCCCTCCACATAACTGTGCCTTCACTGGGGACTCAAGCATTCTTTTCTTAACATTAATTCTATAAATTCTATAAATAAGTACAAGTAGTAATGCATGCCCTGGAAGACACATTATATATACTTAATGTCAGCTGAAATGCTTTTTTCTCTATCTGTGACAGCAGCTTAATTAAAATATGCAAGTTGCAGTACAGCAAGACAAGTCTGCATGTTCATTTAGACAACAATCTGACAAAAGAAAATCTAAGCAGCTGTAATTATGGGATATATCACATTGAGGTACAGTGAATGTGCCAAAAGCCTCGTTGCTAATGAATGAATAAGGAGTGGTTTGTCAAAAGTAAATATTTGAAGGAGTAAGTATTGTGCCAAAACTGAAAACAGGATTCTATTTTTTTGTAAGCAATTGCTGTATCTTCATATTAAGCATTCAGTGGTTAACTAAATATAACTAGAAGTCCTCATTCTGACTATCCCTGTATCCTGTATTTTCTAATTATCACCTTTTAAAAGCCAGCTGGGTGCATTCCAGATCATCAGGGGGCAATTCCATTTGCAATGCTCCGAGACTAAGTCACGATCAAGTACTTCAATCGTAAAGTTCACAAGAAGTAAAGAACTGTATTTTTAACAGGTCACCACAATGCTAATTCAATAGCCAAAATATCCAAAGCGCAAAACAACTTCCATCCAGGAGAGAACACAATCAATAAGGCATTAATGCCACTCATTAACATATACTACATTACCTTAATTTGCATTTTTATCAACATCCAAACATTTGACTTCCCTGGATAAAGAAAGGCAATTTGTTTACAGAATATATTAGTCTTCTTTCGAGTACACTCTCCTCAGAACATATGTCTGCAAAGATTTCAAAATTAAAGCATGCTTTTTTTTATTTAATTGCCTTTGTATTTTCTCCATCAAACCATTCACTAACTAGAATACCATGCTGGGAAGAGATTTGGACAAATGCAGAGTTGTGATTCAAACCAAGGTTCTCCCTGTCCATTTGATTTTCTTTCCTTTCCCTTTTCCTTGATTTCTCCACTCTCCATAAATAGAAGCATTTAACTCTGAATTAATTTTCATGTTTAGATAAACCCTGCTGTGGTGTGGCTTTGCTGGTGCATAATAAAAACCTGCAACATTGTGCATATGGTCTTTTTGGCCTTGAGGGTATTTTCTATCTGGATTTGCACTACCAAAGGCAAAAAAAAGCTGTTACTTTCAACACTCTGGGGCAACGTCATACTGTAGTCTATCAAATGAAACATGAAGGAAATAAAAGTACTTGTGGTTTAACCCCCACACAAACACCTTGCTCAGCTATCAAGGGTGAAGTTAATAGTAGTCCACAGCCTGTTCCTGCTTAAAAACTGTTGTAACATTCTGCAAAATGTAGCTCTATTTTTGTACTGGGAACTTACCCGTTTATGTTATATTTTCTGCAAGTTTGCAAAAAGAAAACAGTGTGTAATAGTAACACTGACGGTTTATCAATTTCAACACATTCTTTTTACTGTGTTCAGTCTTGGCTGCTTGTGTTTGATCTCACTTTAACCCACTGGCTTTCAGTCTGGCAGATGGAGTCAAGGGTGTTACTCTCCAAGATGGGTAAGGATCACAAAGCTAAACAAACACCTAGCACACAAACAGTGTTTAATGTACTGTATATAATGCAGCTGTTAAAGTTTTGAATGCCAGAGTATAGATTCAGGCTTTGTAGCCCTGCTATTACAAACACCTACCCTGATTCCGGACAGCTTCATTTAGTGTGGCTCAGATGGATACCAAAGATTTAGACTCCCAGGCTGTAGCACATCAACACAGGAGCCTAGAAAATATTAGAGAGACACAATTTACATCAGCTCTAAAAAGCACAGAAAAAAAGGTTTGTTTTCAAGCATATGCTTTGGCACCATTAACAATGGTTCATATTCAACTGACCTAGTAACTGTCAAGCTTCCAAGGGCTATCCAACCCATTCAATTAGATTAAATACAACTCTGACAGGTTTTTTAAAAAGGCAAGCCGTACCACATGAGATTTTGATAATTCTATCAAACCTGTTTAGTGTGCTTGACACTGAAACCTTGACTAAGCAGGTACACAGTATTACCTACATATATTAAATAAAAGGCTTTCCAAGAGCCTTATAAAACAATACAAAGATGATGAAGAAATAGCAAATTTAACATGGGAAGTGACCTGATGAAAAAATGCAAAAATATATTCAATTCAATTCAATTCAATTCAAACCTTTATTTAACCAGGTAAAGACAAAAGATATATGCAAGCCATTAATTTATGATTAGACTTAGCAGCTGGGACTGATTTTGCTAAATACTTCCCTATTAAGGACACTTACAAAAGTGTTAAAATAATTCGCTTTGTGGTCCCGGGAAACCTAAATCAGTGCATAATGAGTTGTTTGCTAGTGCATAATTCGTCTACAGCAGCTAATAGGTGTTAATTAGATTAGAAGAAAATTCTTTATACAGGCTGTTTGATTTAAACCTAATTTTCCCTGAAGAGTATCCATGTTTCCTGTATTAATTAAACATTCTCATTTAAGAGTCCAGCAGGGTTGGAAAACAAGACATAATATTTATCACGCTGGTATCAATGAGGAGGGAAAAAAACATTATAAAAACAACTAATTTAGAAAAGACAGTTAAATCTTGAGCTTCAAGCCTGCCATCTGGAAGCAAGCAAACAAGAACGCACGCAGCCATGACACATGGGGCTAGAATTATTTACTACAATTTGCCTAACTTATGTGAAAGGAAACTATACATGTTGAAGAAACTACAACGTTTATTTGTAATACTGTAATACATTTGTAATATTGTTATCTTTACCTGATGGGAATTGCACAGCTGGCTGAATTTAAAAGCTGCAAGATCCAATTTATATTTAGCTTTCTCTTTTCCAAAGGAGAACACCATCACTTTAAACTGTATTTGAATAGGTTTATTTTTAATCATGCTAGCATCACATCAAGAAGTCTGTGCCAATGTCATAATATGTTACAATTTATTTTAAATGTATTTTTATGTTCTTGTGGTATGGTTCTGTAGGTGAGCTCATTCTATAACAACAACAAAATCAGATTTTAGCACATTTTCTGAAGATTTATTTTTTGATTGTTGTTCTAGATGTTGTTTTAGGCCTAAACTTGAAAGCAAATGTATCAAAAGCAAAACAGACATAATGAAGGGAAGCTCAGTGTATTTCTGTTTTTTTTTTTTTTTTCCAGATCTTCATATATTTCTCTTGTAGCTTATTTTACCAAAGGGAATAAATAAAATAATGGAAAATATATCTGTAACTGGATAAAGTGTCATGTTTACAACTATTACTACAGTATGCAGTCACATCAATCACTGTCTAACACATAAAAGCTAACAAAAATTGTAATGTTGACCATAAAGGCAGCCATCCGTGGCTAAAAAGCAGGTGATCCTCTGGTCACTCAGTTACAGATATCTCCGTTTCTGTTTCAACAGTTCAACAGAAAATGATTTGATTAAAACACTATTTTTAATACACTCCCCAAATATTAAGAAAATCCATTTAAAACCAAACAAATTATGCCTGGAATGTTTTCAATACACAGGTTATTATTGGCATCTGTACTGCTGTTAGCTTTGCTGCACAATGGAAACATGTTGGGACCTCAGCCTTTAACCTAATAGGAAAATAATTCATCCATCACATGGCGGAAGTACCTTTATTACACCCGAATGCCCAATTAAAAATGTCAAGAGGCTTTAGGAAATTAAAAATCTACACCGTTTTGCTTACATCATCAGAAAGGTCTTTTTTTCTGTTAACTGGTCCAATGTTTTTCAACCGGTTTTGGGAAGAAGCCAATCCTTGAGCAGATGCTGTGACAGCTATTTAAAAAATCTAATTCAAGAAGAAAAATGGAAAAGTCCAATGTGTGTTAAAAAAAAAGAAAAGAAAAACTACAGTGTATTAAATAAGGCATCTCTAAATGACACACACACTTTGATATAAGACTGCTTCTTTGTCAAAACAGGCTTGTAAATGAGAGAAACAATACATTTTGACCTAATTATTTATTTTTTAACCAGAAAAAAAAAAACATTTCTATGTACCATCTATATTGTTTCCAAGATCGTCCTAAACAGATCAAAATAACAGGGTAGTATACAACATCATTCACAGTAAACAGAATCCAAACAATGCATCCCTTACAAAGGACATCTCAGGGGTTCCACTACAAAATAATACATAATTATGATATGCAAATAAGTATACATGATTACATACAGGTTTCAAGTGTAATAATAGATTATTTTAGCTCAAATATTTTAGTCAATACTTATTCTGAGTAATTTCTATAGAGTACCTTCTTGTTTTATTTTATCCTCATGAAACCAATGAATCAATTATCCTACAGTACACCTACAGCTATACCATCTTGTACAGGGATCTTGTTAGGTCTCAAGCTAATTGTGGTTTGCTTTGGACAGTACGTGTGGGATGCCTTCAGGGAACGCCAGGTGCTGTAAGAAGTGGTACTGGGCACGGTATGGGGGCACTAAACAAATGCCCCTTTCATTTAAAGATTTGTAAAGGATTATCCAGGTGATATTGATCTTGTTACAAACAATTTTGGTGTTAGGGGCTGTTAAACCGAGACCACGTCTGGAAATTAAAGATCCAAAGCCACTAGGATATTTATGGTAAATTCAAAATATGGTATAAAAAAAAAAAATCAGACCTTGCTAAATTGAGATTGCTTCATATGATTTAGTTCCAAAAAAAAAAAAGGAATCTCAATAATGAGAACATCGGGCATTATTAAAAAAAAAAAAGAGAGAGAAATGTCCATTGCAAAAAATCAGCCCTTTTCGCTGATGCTCCCTCACCCCATGCCGACTCCAAAGATTAGCTGCTATAAACAACAACCAAAAATGCGATCCAGTACAGCCAAATTCTAGAAACGACTAGGCAGCTTCACAAGAAGACCACAGCGCAAAACAAAACAACCTAAAATCAAATCCAGCTCTTTACCATCCTACAGCTAGACATGAACATGTTCTCTGCTCTTTAAATATGCAGTAATGAACCTATGATTAACAATGACTTCATCTAAGCTGTTTTAACTAATAGATCCATTTTGCATTGGGGACAATTCCTATAAAAAAAAAAAAATGTTGGTTTTATATTTTGTATTTTATTGCTTGCTTTTGGCAAATGCATGTCTTGTTTTATGGGAAAGTAAGAATGTTATGTCTGTGCAAAACACTGAAAGAGTTCTGGTCTAAGTTAAATCCTAACAGACCCCAAACAGATGAAGTGATGATTCACTCATTACAGCCCCAGGTTAAGTCACTATTAGAAATGAGATTAAGGGACATGGAATGCCCAAGTAATCACTCACTCAGTGCCACTAAAGAAAAGATCTCTGAAGAAGGGGAAGGTTTTATATAGCGCAAAGCTTTGATTAGAGGCTTGTTCTTACCACATCCAATGACTAAGCTATTCAACCCTTCATTTATATTAAGAACTCCTGACCTCCTAATCCTGACAAGTATTCACTGTTATTTTTAATGATTCACTATCAGAATACCGGTTAACTAGGACCAAAAAAGACCATGCAAAAATTGAACTGCCTTTAAAGTTTGTACTTTAATTTACTATAGTAAAGTAGATCATCACCTCTTCCCGATTTTGTGAGGACAGCTGTATAGTAGATCTCAGCGGTTTTATTTCAGGCAGTAGATGGTATAGTGTAAATAAATGTTTATGTGCTGCTACTTTATTTATTTAGAAAATGTATTGGTAGCATAGAAGTCCTGCACAAGTTAGAACATGAAATATTGCGACATAAGAGAGAATTTACACATAGAATTAATGGAGTAGGCGGTAATACAAATTGTGGCAATAAGAGTTTTTATTTATTATTATTATTACTACGGCAGCAGGATGATCTGGGTTACAACTGTTATTTGTTATTTGAATGAATTCACACATTAATAGAGGAAACAGCAAGTTTAACAAAAATAGTAAAAATGTAAAACAAAAATAAAACATGAACATGAGGTTTTGGGCAACCATCTGGAAACAGTAACAAATAAACCATCAAACAAACAGGCAGTCTCCACATATCCAACCACATTCAGAGGAGTTCTGTTTTTTTCAAACGAACAGTTAGCTTTAATTAATGATTGATGGAGGTTTTGCAGTACTGTACAAAACGGTACAAGTTTTATGTTCTATTTGTCTTCAAATTTGTTCACAGGAACAAGGCAGTCAGAAGCCCGGGACTCATAACCAGCAGTGGTAGCAACTTCAATTTGGAGAACAGAGAGTAAAGAAAGTTATGAGAGAACCAACCTTAAGAAGCAGGAATGTGTAGAGGGGCCCTTACAGCAATTCATTAATGGAACAAGGAAAATGCTGTAGGACTGGAATCTCAAAAACATTTGTGTCAAAACAATGAAATGGTATTGCAGCAGTTTCGCCTTTACTCCACAAACAGCTGAAACACCAACATTATACTAATGTAAAGCACACTATATAAGAAAAAAACACAAAAAAACAGCCACAGACCACTCTGTATTACACGGACTGCCATACCTTTAGCATAAACTGTCCCCACCTCATACACAGAGATTCAGACAATAGCTACTGTAGCACCATCTACTGTTTGCACAAGCAATGAGGAAAGCCCCCTACTGATTACACTGCTGCGAGATGTGAAATCCTCATTTCCAATTCCTAATGAATCTAATGTAACACCACCAGCCTTCAGTAACCCTCACAGGCACAAAGAAGAAGCCGCCCCATACAGTATGCTGGGCTGCACCTCAGGGGTTTCAACAGAGTTTTACATCTTCAGCACTGGGGGAAAATATGTTGGGATTATTAAAATTCTGTTATTGCCTATGTTCTTTTAATATTTAATTTTTATGACCGATTTTAAACATTTTATTTTATTTCTGTATCACATGTAATACAAGTAACCCAATTAGCAATGTTATTCCTTTTTTAATATATAAACTAGCAATCTTGGTGTTGGTTTTAGTTAATATAGTGGCAGCTGCGCCCTATTTCAGAGTATTTAAACATCTTTTTTTTTTTTTTTAAATTCAAGTATAGCAAAGACAATTCCTCTTTATACACTACATATAGTATGCATGTATTTTACGTAAGACAGTATTTTGTATGAAATTACATGAACCATTATAATACACACAAGATATATATAGAGATATGAAGCGCGGTTCACTAATTAATATAATTTTCACAGCCTTTCCATTGTTTCCAATTAGCAAAACCCAAATGGTTAATCCACCCCCCTCCACTGACTAGGTCAAAGGTTACAAATCAGCCTCATTAAAGGGCTGTTAGCACATTGCTCTACCAGTGTGACAAAATGCAAAGGAGTATTTCTAGTCATATAAGAGGTATAATAAAATATATTTTATTTAATAATAATCATAACATCCTCAGGTAACTGAGGGAGCTGTGGCTGTTTTCAATAAACATCTACATTAGTCCTTTATTTAATCATAACTTACACTGAAATAGACTCAGTCAATTACCTTAACAAATTAAGTTTATTTTTAGTGGTACTAATGTTATATCGCTGCAACCCAAACAGATCAGCTCTGTGTTTTTTTTACTGTAAATGTTTGGTTGTACTTCCACTGGGGGCTGATTAAACTGGTACAGTGCAGCCATCTGCTGTGCCTTAGTTAAGAATGGCTAGACAGCATATTGCCAATTCTACCAAATGCATGTACACAGAACCTGAATTAAAACACTGATACAGTACTGGTAGTATTTCATAACCCCAAAACAAACTATTCTAACAGTGTTATGATTTGTACAGGTATCTCTTTCAAAATTGAAACATGTGGTCATAAAAACACACATTAATTGTAAAACACATTGCAACTATGTAAATCTTGAAATGTTAATGTAATTAAATGTACATTAGCAAGCAATACAACAAGGAAGTTCATATTGTTAAGTTGATAAAAGACAACCTGAAATTTCCACACAGAAACACATTCTCGTGTAACAGTGTGTTATTTAATTGTACATGTTCTCAGCTGGTGTAATATGTTTTAATTGAGTCTGCAATACAATGTATTTGGGATTTCTTGCTTCTGTGGCTGTCCGTGATGTCTTGCCAGGACCCCCTTGTAAACAATTCTCGTGTCTCAAAATAAAAACACTGCTAACACTGACACCAAGAGGTTTTAGACTGAACTGCAAGTAAAGTACATTATATCTATAGTTCAAATGCTAATCCGCCTCCACTCCTGATTATTAAAATATAATGTTAAGAGTTATACATTGTTTATTTACACAAAAAATTACAGATAGCAAGTTCAAAGACACTTAGAACTGAAAAGATTCTTAAAACCATATTTAAGTAAAACAAAAAAAGCCTGTTTATCACTTGCTCCCTGCTTGCTACTACATGTGCCTCTTACATCACTGTCATGTAATCTTCATTCTCTCATGTTAAAGAATACTGAAGGCTCACATGTGACAAAAAAATGCATACTTCTCCGATGCAATAAATTCTACATATTCTTTGAATGTATTATGACCTAAATATGAACTCACTCATTTTAGCTGCCACTTCCTCTGGGTTAGTTCACACTAGTCATTTAATATATCATTATTATAATGTATACATTCTTGCAATTCCTGTGCTACTTCTCCTATAATAAACTGTACCACAGTTTCTAATGTTTCACAGCTCACCTTTGTTAAAATCAATACTATTAAAAACTTACTGTAAGTAAAAGCTATAAAGGCTTTCTAAATTCCCGTAATCACTGCCACAAAACCAGCAAAACCATAAAAACACCTCCGCCATTCAAGGAAATGCCTTTTTACAATATTTGTGGTTTACTTTTTGTTCCAATTTGCTTGCTAATTTTCCATGGCTTAATAAAGATCGGTATACATCAGCTTGAACAAAATAGAAGCAGCTTCATAGCAACTCTGCAGAGGACTCCTGTTTTATTGTTCACACATTCCTGCATGGTATGTTTATACAGATGCAAGTCCATGTGCTATCTTTCAAAGACAAGGCATTATCCAAGACGTGCTGCTGATCAAAGGTTTTAACACTGTAGTAGATGTACTTGTTTGGATCAGGTCTTCTTCTGCCGGGATTTGAAACATGAATTTCCATCTGCTAGCCTTATGTATCTTCAAGGTTTCCTAGACAAGTACAGCTCTGACTACCACCCGGCCATCTTAGTTTACTCAGCTGGCACCGAGTCCTGTTACCACAGCTTTGTTTTACCTCTGCAACATGTGTTAAGTTAATGCTCTGTAATAGATTCTGAAAGACTAGCTTTGGAAGGTCAACATCAGGTAAAATCCTAATTTATTTACACATTTGTTTTATTTTAACACTTTCTTCAAGTTACATATTGGTTTATTAATAATAATAAATAAAAACCTATTTCTGAGCAAGTCTCTTTTTTAGCATCTACAACAGACAGGTACAATAGAAAGCAATGTTAAAATTAGCTGCAACATTGGCTTGAATTAGTTAAAGCATCCCAACGCAAATAATTTATGATCATGTATGCTTTAGTCCCTGCATAATATGTCAAGTGGTTTGGCTTCCAAATGATGTTCTGCATTGAAAGATAATTTTACATTTCAAATATGACAGGTGGACTGCATTTCCTGCAGTTAATTAAAATGGGTTGTTCTGTGCACAGACATTTCAAGCACTTTACATTTGAAATGTCTACTTACACCTACATGATACTGAAAACCAGTGGTTTCATATCACAGTTAATCCAATTAACATTATCAACTCTTCAGATCTATCACCAGGGTGACCTTGACTAACAAGGCAAAAAAAAAAAAAAAAAAAATACTATCTGCCCCCAAGATCATGGCAGCAAAGATTACACTGACCAGCACAGCAAACAGCAACCAGGTGCTTATCAGGGGTAATTTGCACCAGATCCCAGACCCAGGGATCTAAAACAAACATCAATCAAATACACGCAATTTTGGTTTATAATGCTTATTACATGAATCTATCATGCATAATGATAATTATACAAAGGTGAATTTACCATTTAGAACTGCAGATATCCGTCCTTCGGATGAGATATAGAGGTCCTATTGTAAGTGACTCTGCAGCAGCAGTTATGATGCATAGTTCACCCCCTAGTCTCTGTAAGTCGCTTTGGAAAAAAGCGTCTGCTAAATGACATAATAATATCATATGATAAATATAATTATCCACCAAGTAGGATTGAGGGAAGAAAACCCAGCCCCCACTGCAAACTGAAAACAGATCCTACGCAGGTCAAACATAGTTGTCCAAATCAAAACAACAATAGAAATTTGAAATTATTTCAGACATTTTAAAGCTGTTATAAAACGTGTATAGGTGGCAATATTGTTTGAACTACCAAAATGCAGCTCAAACCTGAATTGCACCAGTACACCACTGGACTGGAATGGAAGCAAAGACACATTAAAAACTGGTAAGCATGTTATTCCACTTATGTTATTACACTCATGCTATGACATTACACCGGTCAGATTTTGGTACACATACCACTTTGACACTTCAAATCAATCAATCAATCTTTATTTTATATAGCGCCTTTCATAGTGGACCACCATCACAAAGCGCTTTACAAGATGCAGTAACAAGAAAATCGATAATGCTTTAAATACAGAGACATGCAAAATACATGACATACAGTTTTAAAAAAAGTGCATAATACATGATAGTAGCATAATACATGAAATAGTAGCAGCAACACAGCAGCTAATAATAGCAGATATCAGGCTTAAAGAGCTTCAGAGTACTTGGCTACACTTCTCATTTGAAAAATATAAGTTAGACCTATTTATAAATTATAATCGTGTCCCATTTTTAAAAAAAATATATTTTAAACGTAGGCTATTCTAAACAGACATTTTCACAGATAAGCAATACAGCTTGTTGTAGGCTATATGAGAAGCTAACTCTACTCAATCCTCCAAGACTATTTACCTTTTTCTTCTGAGAAAATATCATTCAAATTATTTATTTATTTTTACAGAGAGAAAGCATTCATGAACAAGAAAAGGCTTACCAAACCTCAGTTTTAGAAAAAGAAAAAAATATATGTAACACTTCTACTTTATAAAAAAGTGTTTAAAAAAAATTTGGATAGAAAAAAAAAAAAACAACACGAAAACTCAAAACTGACACGCTGATGAACAGAACCCAACAACCGGACCCGAATTTGTTGGACATTATTTTTTCCAATAAACTTTAAGGAATAGGCCTTTAGTGTAAAGTGGGATGGGGTAGTTATATTAAAAATCTAAATGGTGATGAGGTAAAGATTAGGATTCAAGAAGCTAGAAGCCTGCACTAACTATCAATGGCTACAACTGTCCCCCATTATTAGGTAATGCTTTAATTAGCCAGTAGTTAATATGTTAATGGCTTCATTAGTATTACGATCAGTTGACTGGAATCGCTATATGGACATCTTGAGGTATGTAACTGAACTGCAGGTTAGTCAGTTCGTGCAAATTCTGGAGTGAATTTCTACAGGCCCGACTTATAGGAAATTTGTCTTTGATTAATTTAAAATGCTACTGTTACATGTTTAACCTTAACTGGCAAATGTCAGCAATAGTTTATGCAGTTGCTCTTAATTGGAAATGTTATAAAAATAGATTAGACTTCTGATTTTTATAACCTGTGCTGTAAAGCTTTAGCAGGCCTGAAAATAGGAAACTGCCCATTAACTTATCAGTTCCAGGCCTTGGCTTTCTAATTGGCAACCTCAGGGCTACTTTCATCACTTGTCCACTTCATAACAGCAGTCAATTTTTCCTTTTGGATGCTGTTGTATCTCTGACATGATGGTGTTTCTGACATAATGCAGCCTGCTGCAAACTGGAAGCTCTAGGGTTAGTTAACATTATTTTAACATTTACAACTCAAGCTTTTTTTAAGGATAACTGAAAGCCAGCACACACAGTCTGTTCATTTTATTTTTTAACTCAAAATGTACAGCATGTTCACCTAGCTAATTGGCAACATTGGTTGCGTTTTAGTAACTTTGCATTATGCCTGGGCCTTAATACAGTGATAAACACCTACATGTAGTATTCAACCACCTCAACTGCACACCAAATAGACTCCAGCATGGCGTGACAGTTACTTCACACTGATGATTAGCAAGACCTTCATAATTGCACCTCTGGAAAATCAGATGGCTTGAATTAAATCCACCTGGGACCATGTTGCGATGACCAATATGGACAGATTACTGGAACTTTAAAACCCTGCTTTCTTAGTAATTGACATTTAAACTGTTTGAAGTTTCTCATTAAGTTTCTCTAACAAATTAGATACAGATGTATAAAACTAACAATGTACAGTACTGGGAAAATTGAGGAAGAGAACTGTACCACGCAGGTCGACATAATTAACTATTGATTTGCTGAAATGTGTCTGTCCCAACACAATGGATTTATTTTTTTCCTCCTGCAATTTACAGGGTGATTAGAAAGTATGTTTACCACATGAGATATGGTGCATTGATGTGGTAAACTTGCTTTCTAATCGCCCTGTATGTATCAGTGTATTTTAATGCTATACTGCGGCCAGTTAATTTGAAGTTGCCATTACTTTGCAACTATATTAAGTTGCTTTTAGATTACTCTAAATAAGAAAACTGGCATCTGCCTAATAGGTAATGAATTCTTTCTGAAAGCAGATGATGGCTTGCTAATCTCAATCACTTCACAAAGCATATTATTATAAAACAAACTTTAGATGATTTATACTGGATATTGTTAAATAGCCAAGGATTTTCTTTTTCTTTCTGGAATATCCACTATGTCAGGAAGGTTCACAATATATAACAGGAAACACAAGAACTCCTGTAAAGTGCCATCAGCTATGTATGTTGAGATACATAATGTTGTTGCTAGGGCAATCAAAACACTGACTACCACCCTTAGTGGTGTTAAAGGTGCCTGAAGGTGGGAGTTAAAGAATTAGGCAAACTCACCTCTATTAAAAGGCCCTAGTTAAATTTAATTGGACAGAACTTTTGTCTCTAACTTTAGATTCTAATACATGCAAAGGTGTGCCGATGGATCTGGCTTTTGTAGACATTGGTGTAAATAGGCCTACTTCAAAAACTGATTGGAATAGAAAATTGGTCAAAAGTAAATGAATGAAAAGTAAATGGAGTTAAACAATTCCTTGCAGAGTTCAATGGGCCACTAATACCGACTTCAAATTGTGTCTCAATGGGAAGCTACTGCCATTAGCCTGAAAACGTTAACCTTCGTGTTATAACGCATACCTGTTTAGAAACAACCACATTTCAATCAATGTCAAATACAGTTCTAATGAGGAGACTTGTGCAACCTAGTTTGTCTATACACTAATGCATTTATACGGAGAACTTGTGCGGGGAAAGGAATATGTTTACAGAGACCAATTATTTAAACAATTATGTTGTAAGCCGTTACACTGCTAAGAAATTCAAAATTACAGCGCTGCTTGTGGTCTCAGCTACTCTCTACTCGCGGACACTAACGCCATCTTCCCACGTGTCTTTTCATCTGTGATCAGCTACTGGACAATGCGACGTTCCCGAACTGTGTGTCAAAGACCCTAATTGGATGATAGGCCAGAAAGTAGAGTGCGAGGTGAAGCAGCGAAGATCTTAAAGCCACAGGGTGCGTTTTGGATCTTTGCAGATGCGCTGCCTGCCTGTCTGTGACACATTTTGCTTTGAAATACTTGCAGCGGGATCAAACACTTTTCGGGCTCTCTGCTATTCCAGCGTTAAGCATAGCCGTTGTACATAGTTTAACCCCCCCCCCCCCCCCCCCCCATCTATTTTGTTTATCATGTTCTGGAGTTGTGTTGTTCGTATGTTATGCAAACATAAAACGTGTTTAAATATGTATACAATATTTGCACCATATGTCAGTATATTTAATTTACTTCAAAATAAACTCATGACAGTAAAAGTGTCTTCGCACAGGGTTTTGTTCTTTATTTTGCAATTACTCGCCAGCATTTTTTTTATTATTTATTTTTTTTAAATTAGCAGTAGATTTAATTTTTAAAAATATCTTAAATATTAACATTCCTTTATAAATGGTCATTTTCGAACACATAAACATTAATCACTATTATTATAACAAGGGATTTCATGAACAGTATTCAACACAAATGTATAAATATCAGGTTCGACAATACAACCGTATTTTATCAAATGCAAAGAACATCGTTTCAAGTCAATATAGTCAACCAAATGTTTCCGTATTTACCCTCAACTACCTAGGTGGCAGAGTAGGTCTCGGGATTTTTCACTCGTTATTTGCATACGCGTCACTTTTTCTAGCTGTTGTAGACTCGCAGATCTGCACTAATTACATATGCGGGCAACAGTGTGGAGTTGTGGTTAGGGCTCTGGACACTTAACCGGGGGGGGCGTGGGTTCAATCTCAGATAGGCGACACTGCTGCTGTACCCTTGAGCAAGATACTTTATCTAGATTGCTCTAGTAAAAACCCAACTGTATAAATGGAAAATTGTATGTAAGAAATAATATGATAATTATCTGTATAATGGGAAATAATGTATAATGTGATACCTTGTAACAATTGTAAGTCGCCCTGGATAAGGGCGTCGGCTAAGAAATAAATAATGATAATATGAAATGTAGGCTAGATCCGCCAAAGTGTCTTTATATTAATACGTGCCAGCACCATCTGTGTATTGCCAGCAGAACTAAAGGAAATCTCTCAACTTGGGAGTGCTGACTGATGGTTTTTAAAGACCCTTTGAGTGATCTAGCCTGGATTACATATATCTATGTCAGGTAACAAGATCCGAAGAGAAGCTCCCGAACTCATCGGAAAGCACCTTAACAGAGACATCAACAGTCAGTAAACAAAGTGAATAAAGGTAACATATAAGAGTTGAATTTACAGTCTTTAAAACCCCAACACAGATTTACAACAACTAGATCATGTTACTTATTTTACCATTTCATAGTAAAGGGGACTTTCTAACAGTGTGTATTAAATCAGATTATTATTATTATTATTATTATTATTATTATTATTATTATTATTATTATTATTATTATCTCATTGTATTGCTGTTATTATCAACACTCCTCTGGACACTATAGTCTCTATATATTTATATATGGCTGTAATATATAGAGACTATAGTGAAATTAACAATGACACTATGCTATTACGCTGTATAGTTACATAAAGATCTGTTGGGAGTATATATATATATATATATATTTTTTTTTACGAATTCCTATCAGATCCCCAAGATGGAGTTAAATACTGCTTTTTATTAAATATATATATATATATATATATATATATATATATATATTTATATATATATATATATATATATATATATTTGTATCAATGTACAAATATCAAATGCATTTAAAAAATGGCTTCTCGTTCTATATAAAGTGGCCAGTTAATCAAAGTTAATACTTTTCCAACTATTACTTTTGCTAACCAAGTTTCTTTCATATATGGTATTGTAGCTTTAAAAGTACAATGCAGGACTGATTTCTTTCTCTTTTTTTGCAGTCATTTACCTGGTTTCCACAGAATTTGACAGCCCAAGAGATGCTAGGTTTACAAATCTTTATTTCTTTTAATAATGCACTTCATAGTGTTCCCAACCAGGTTCCCTAGGGCAGGTCATCCGAGGTCACCAGCAAATGACAACAGGGGGCTAAGGGCAGCCAAGGTACAAACCTGAGTCTGCTATATAGGTGGATGAAGCACTACAGGAGAGCTGGTCTTACATCACTGGTGATTTAATATTACCACCATCAACACTAGCCACGTATATAAGTGTAAGTAACAAATGCCACACATTATTTGCTATGATTAAGCCAGCAGGGTTTTTGACATGTCATTGTAGTTGCTGAGGTGGTTCAGCACCATCCCCAGTGAGTGTGCGTGTGTGCTCTGGATGTTTATTCTGCATCCCTGTGGAACTTGTCCAGGATTTTATGCTTCTATTAACTTTATTGCTGCTTCCTGTTACCTAATCACTTAGGGGCTGCTGTAAGGATAGGCATAGTGCAAACAATTGCGGCTGCAAAATCCAAATTGCCTAGCGGCCAGACAATTATTTTGCACTGTGGCCTATGTAAACTTAAGAGCAATGCAAATTACTGAACACGCACAAATAATGAGCTGCAACCATGACAATGAGGGTCACAATGAGCACTGCCTGTGCATCGGTCTATTTAGCGGCCGCACTTACAGCCCAGAGGTGAGGCGAGTTAGGAGTACAGAGAGCAGTAGGCGCTGTATGAGATTTGTGGAGCACGAAAATCAAACCAAACAAAAAAACATGTCCTTTTGGCACACAGAAAAGTTTTCAGAAGAGCTGAGAGTCCTTATGGCTGAGGTCACTCAGCATGAAATCAGGTTATTTGGAAAAGCCTCAGCCAACATCAATTATGCTATCAAAGTGGCCATATGGTCCTCTATAGTGGAGAAAGTCAATGCTGTCGGTGTTACCAGGAGGACAGTCAACCAGGCCACATTTTATAGTGGCCGTTAAACACGGTTTGCGCATGCAAAATGCAGATTTTGGCCACAATATGGTTCTTTTGCACCTGCAAATCACTTTGCATCTATCCTTACACCAGCCCCTAAATGTGTTAGTTCAAACTCCTATAATCTACACACAATCAGGCCATGTGACCTACATTACAACATCATCATTGGAACCTATTAGCTGCACCTACACTTATAATTTCTCTGCGAGTGCAGATCTCGCATTTTAAATGACAAAACATTCTAAACATTTGAACCAGGTTCTATATAAAGAGTAAGAATGTTAATATCAGGGTTTGGTCTATTTTTTTAAAGTTAGATTTAATGATTTATAATATGTGTATGACAGAGTGTGAGAAATGCACTCGATTAGAGGTAGCCACCACCAACAAATTCATCTGTAGTTTTGAATTTGAAACATTTGCATATATTCTGAACATGAAAAAATAAACAAAAAACAACAAGTGAATAACCAAGATTCCAAGCTCAATAAAGGGGGTGGATTTTAAAGCATCGTTAGCACCAGTGGCGGTCAGAACAATCCCCTTTTCCATAAGATTGTGCACCACGCAGTATTCTGAAATTAAAATATATACATATCAAATATAAAAGCAATCATTTTGTTCAGCAGACAGAATACTTTAATCTGGTAACTGTTTCTTATGGGAGACCTTGAAATATCATTTCAAGGTCTCCCATAAGTACTAAATTATGGGGTTAGTGCATGTTTTTAAATCATTTGAATTAAAGGTATGGTCAGAGCCACGTGCTGCTTAGAAACAACTAACAGAAATGGATGACAAACTTGACAAATGTAATGCAAGACTGGTTGGTATAGGAGTTTCCCCATGGCCAGCAATACAGGCGTGAAAGTAGCACAGCATGAGCACTTCAATGCTCAACTGGAGTAAACTGTTAATTTTATGAAAAAAGTGTGAAACTATCATTAAGCTAGTTTAAAATAAGTTATTAAATAAAAAAAAAACGCACACAAAGTTTCAAATTGTTATTCCATTTTACATTATTAGAGTAGTTATAAGGGGCTATGAGGGGGTTAAAGGTTAAATAGTAGTAAATGTGTCTGAAATGAATGGGTCCAAACTGGTGTGGACAAGAACATGCATTTGACACAGGAAACTCATAGCATTCATAGTAAGACTCATTTGACACAGGAAGCTCATAGTATTCATAGTAAGACTCATTTGACACAGGAAGCTCATAGTATTCATAGTAAGACTCATTTGACACAGGAAGCTCATAGTATTCATAGTAAGACTCATTTGTCCACCTACTTAACTTTAAAAAAAACAACAAAAAAAAACAAGGTTTATCTGAACCAAATTAATCTCATCAGTAAAACAAATGAATGCCAACATCACAACTAGCTTTTTCTGATTACAAGACATATACATCTACTGTTTTGTTATCTGACAAACATGTACAGCAAGACACTTCAGTAATTGAACGAATCGGATTTACAGATATGACAGGTCTTATAGCTACAGAAAAGAGAAAAGGTGATGGCACATGGGCACATTACAAGTCATGTTAATTCATGGGTAAATGCCATCAAACAAATGTCACTGTATTTGTTGTGAAATGATGGCATTCAAATTTTTTTTTTTTTTTTTTAAACTGTGCACAGTTACACTTTTTACATACAAATATTCAAAACAAAAATGTATATTTATTAAATGGTCAGCTTTGTGTTCTTTCCTTGTCCTGTTAAGTTACATTTTCATACCCCCCCTCCCCCTCCCCCAAAAAAGAAATAAAAAAAATAAAATCACTGTTGTGCAGGATTAGAAGAAGATTCTACTGACCACTGTTGGAACTACACTTTATTTCTTCAATAAAATCAGGCTACAATATTTGAATACATTCCAATCACCACAATAAAGAAATCTGAAATGCACTATAGTTAAAAGTTTTGATCATTTGTGCAATGTTTATTAGAATACATTTACAAATCAACATACTGTGCCCAGAAACACAAAGAATAGAAAGGCAAAGAAACATCATTGGAACTAAAAACAAAAAGATGAAATGCTTAACAATTTAGACAACGCCATTAACTATACAAGAACAAAATTAAATTAATTAAAAGTTGTATATATTTTAGACCTCCATAACCTGAGATCTGAGGTTTCCTTCACACACATCATACCCCTTCCTTTAATGCTAGAGAATGTTATTTACAAATGTTTACCTTGCAGTAAGTTTCACTGATAGATGTTAGCTAAGCATTGTAACAGCAACTCAGGAGAAGTAAAGTAAATAAATTTCATAATAGCAAAAGCTATATACTAATATTTACACATGTATCATCTTGTTGATTGCATCTCAGTTAGTAATTTAAGAAACATTAAGCTGATCTGAGTTTACTACATTTCTAAAGTAAAACTAATTCACAAACCAAATTTATATTCTTATTTGACAGACTTCCAAATGTTATTTTGTATCATCTGTTTGTTTTGAAACCTCAGACTTTTTGTAGTGTACACCGTGTTCTTCAGCAAACAGGATCCCAAGTTGCAGAAAGAAAGTCTCTTGTGGTCATCTAGTCCACTTTCACCACACTGTATATTTTGGTCACAAACCAGAAGCACGCAACAAATCCAATAGTTCCTGTAAACACACACACAAAAAAAATTGTAAAAATGAAACCACATGCTTTGAGAGTGGAGTCTGTGATCACTTGTAATTTACACATTGGCTATACTGTGTTGTGTATCTGATGTACCTAAATATTGATGATTAAGACTCTACTGTATGTATATTCTTCTTATATTCAAACAAAAATTAAAAATAGAGCAATGTGGGTAGATGAAAAAAATATCCATGGGTCTATTACTGCCCAAACCTCCAAATTATGGAAGAGCACAATGGTTTAACTGTAGTCAATGTCATATCAAATGCAAAACAAGATGGGGTGTCATGATTAACATATATCAATGATACAACACCTAAACCAAATTAAAGCCAAAAATAATTCATTATAGCTTTACAATTTTAACAGCTCTTCAGTCCATTAGAATACCATAAAAAAGTGCACAATAATGTAATAAACCTTCACAATGAGACAAGCTAACCAGTAATTCAGATTAGGAATTACAAACGATATCATGACAATTTTTCACGCTCTTCAAACCAGTGATGTTTTACCGACTCATTTACCATGATACCTTGTTACAGACCCAGCTGTGAATCAGAGATTTGTCATGAAGCTTGAAGCAGTCCCCCTGCTGAGTCTGACCAATGACCTGGAATGCAATAGGGATGCCAGTGCCTACAGCATGTGCTGCTCTGACATAGCAGCAGGGCACCGTCAAAAACCCTCCGATGCAAACTTTCAAAATCACTCTGTTTTTAACAGATGAGTAAGCACTGGCAAAGTATTTTTTGATACAAGAACTGTGGATTTTTCTTTTCATACAATGTATCATTGCCTTTGTGCAATAGTGGATACGTGCCTCATGACATATATTGTATGCGACAGGGTCACTTGTTAGGTTAAGCAAACAATTCAGATGTTTTTTTGGTATATAGGGATGCTCAGGTATCTTAGCTTGGTAGGAAAATGCAAGGTCACATTAATAGCATTTCAGTGATTGTGTGTTTTTTTTTGCATTACATACTGAAATTGTGTCATTTGGTGTGTGGGTAACACTTTTCAATAGTTAATATAACGAAAGTTATCTAATTCTTAGATCACAGCAATAGACTATTATAATAATGCATGTAAGACAGCACTATTTAATTATCTGGTGCGTACACAATACATTTGTTTCTGACCCCTCCCTTGACTTCTTTGTCCTGTAGTAAAAATGCTAACAATGATGTGAAGGTACCCAATTGTACAGGTCATCTTTACTACTCCCAGGATTCCTAAAAAAGAAAAACACTCAAGAGCTGAACCAATCAACTTCAACTCACCAACCGCTGCTGACTCCTACAATATGTACAGCAAGCTGAAGCCGTAGGAGATATATGAATAAGAATAACATATTGGACAACCTAGAAATTAAACACTTAAATGTGTAGGTACTGTTCAAGGAGATACTAAGACATATTTGTGCTTAATTACGGTCATCTGTGTGGAATGTAAATATAACCCTTCTATAGTTTTGTAATTTTGTAAAAAAGGGGGGTATGTAACAAAATAAATACAAAAACACATTTAAAAAAAAAACAAGAAACAACTTGACTGTTCGTCTTCATTTTAGCAAATGATTTTTACAGCCGGACTGATTCTTTTCATCTTGGCTTACTGCAGCAAAACACATCCTACTTAAAATGAAAAGTACATCCCAGTCCTTGTATCATGTTGCTGAACTTCCTAAAGAGGCAGTGGTGCCCAGTTCTGACCATGTATAGTGTGCAAAAAGGCTGCAATTGCAAAACTAGTGAACTTGATTGTGAAATTGTGTTTTCAGGGATTAGAATGTCATCACAGGTGACATGTATGCATACATGTTAGGAAGAGGAGTAAAAAACAGACATACCTGTAAAAAGGAAGAAGATCAAAGTCATTATCAATGTATATCCAAGATATAACATTGTACTGGCTAATCCTGTAATTTGGAGTTTAGAAAAGAAGTAATGTATTGCGTATACTAGGAAATACACAGCAGTAAATCCACTTGTGAGGAACGAACGCCACTGCCAGTGATAGTCCTGCAAGAACAAAAGTGAATGTAAGACGTATATTCAAATGTAACATAAATAACTAGTATTTTTACACAAATACTATACTATGCATTTCATATTTTGCTCCAAAACAAGAAATCGATTAAAATAAAAAAAAAATAAAAAACATGCTGAATGACTTTTGAAAATTAACTTTTTTTTTTCTATTAGGATTATACTATGAAGAGGTACAATTGATATTCGATATTCTATTAATTTAAAAAAGTATTCTTGTAAGCATATTACAACTGATGAATGCATTACTGGTACAGCCTTGTATTTGAGATAGATTTTAAACTTACCTCTGCACAAAGATGGAAGTAACACAGCAGAACTGTGGCCTCAGAGCATGTGATTACAAGAATGATAAAGACCAGGAATAAAAATCCAAACATGTAATACATTTGATGGGACCTGGAACACAGATTAAAACAAAAAAAAAAAAAAAGATTAAATTGTACACTGTATAAAACTTTATACTATAGACTGCTACACAAGAACAGAAAAACAATATGAATTAGATATACCATAGTTTTCGAAGTGTAACGCACAACTATTTACATATTTCTGAAGATGACGAAGAGGGGTGCGTGGAATGTGCCAAGGCAGTTAGTAGCCTACTGTATACGGCTTGTTGCTATGTGAAATATGCTGGGGAATGTAGTGTTAAGAACCGATACCGGGGCGGCGAAAACTGTGTGTGTTATCCATAGGTAAGTGTAATAGAAAAAAAAAATTACAAGAATGACAAAAAGTGTGGGGAATGCACCGGTGCGCAGTATATTTGAAAATTACGGTATATATACTGATGCACAATGAAAACACAACAGTCTAAGTTTTACATCAATAGCTCATTTGGCACACACATAATGCTTTAAATAGTGAGCAGATAAGTTTGTTGATTGTTTGAGTACTATTGTTCCTTGGGATAAAATAGTGAGCTCAAATCATGTGATTTCATAAAAACACCAGGTGCTCAATGCTTGGTATTTGAGTTGAGTTAAAATTGCCAAAATGAGTTGATTAAGAATCTGTACAAATAGCCATTCGAAGAGACATGATTTTAATTAACACAAGAACAGCAAAAGATACAACCATGCCCCACTTGAGTAATGAAGATCGCCTGGTTGCTATCGGCATGATTGAAGGCGGCCTGTCTGTGAGAGAAGTTTCCCGGAGAATGAGATGTTCTGCTTCAACAATCAGCAGACTAGTCCAGAGAAACCAGGAAACCGGCTCTGTGAGGGACAGGCCACGTCCTGGAAGGCAGAATGTCACCACACCAGCCCAAGACCACCACACCCAACTGATCCATCTGCGTAATCGTTTTCAAACTGCAGTGGCTACAGCACGAGAAGTTCCAGGAAGAAATAACCCGCGCATCACCAGAATGACTGTAGCTCGCCGTCTGCATGAAAATGATTTGCATGCTTGGAGGCCGTTCAGGGGTAACACGTTGACAGCTATGAGACAAAATCGCTGTCTTCTGTGAGCCAGAGAACACCTGAGGTGATGGCAGAGAGAGTGGTGGAGTGTTTTATTTACCGATGAATGCTGTTTTACCATTGACAGACCTGACGGAAGACAGCGTGTGTGGAGACGTGGTGGTGAGCATTATGCGGACTGTTGCGTTGTTCAAGCCAACCGGTGGAAGTGTGATGATATGGGGAGGAATCTCCTTTAACACAAGGGCAATCTTACTGCTCAGCGATACATGGACGAAGTCCTTGAGGTAACAGTTTTTTCGTTTCTGCAAGCCAATCCAGACGAGCCGATATTCCAGCAGGACAATGCAAGACCACACAGTGCTAGGATTACAATTGCACAACTTCAAGAAAACAATGTCGAGGTCTTGCCGTGGCCAGCTTTTTCTCCTGACCCGAGTCCAATAGAACATCTGTGGGACCAAATCGCCAGTGCTATCCACAGGAGACAACTGCAACCAGTCATTCTTTGCCAGCTGGCTGCAGCTGCACAAGAGTGGCGGAACATCCCACAGCAGTCTATCCAGAGGCTGATCAGGTCTATGCATCAACGCTGCCAGGATTGTGTTAATGCTCAGGGAGGTCATACCCGATACTAACTTTGTAATGTTTTCATTATGAAAGTGTGTCACGTTTCATACTGGAAATTTATGGTGTTTCTTTGATATGTATTTTTGTTCACATTTTCTGTGGTCTTGTTTGATATCTATGTTTCAAATATTTGATTAAATCCATTAGATATGAGTGTTGCATTTCTTTTGTATATATTGTTTTAAAAGAATGAAACTATGGAAGATGAGAGTGATAATGCATGCAAAGTGTCCATGTACTCCTTAATTTTGTAATCTATGTAAACCGACCAAATGCTGTTGAGAATGAAGAAAAGCTGGATGAAGATGCATCCAAAAGGAAGAATTCCTCCCATGATGATTCCAGGTAGCGCTTTAGTGTAGAAGGATTGCTCTGGAATTTGGCGAGGTATCTGGTTAGTGCGAACAGGATGCTCAATGGCCTTAAAAAAAACAAAAAAACACAGAAATTTAAATTTAGGAGTAACATTCAAATCCAACATTAAACCACAACAATATAATAAGTATTATCTACAATGGAATAAGCAAATGTGTCAGCATTTGTTTTAAAATAGTAATACAAGAGTACTTACATTCTTCTTAAAGCCAAAGTAAGCACCAAGGAAGGTCAGTGGTACGGATATGCAAAACCAGAGCGCCAAAACAGCAACCAAAGTGCCAAACGGAATTGCAGCAGAAGAACCCTCTCCCCATAAAATGAGGTTCATAACAAAGAAATCAGCAAAAACAATTCTAGAAATAAAATGTAAATGAAGAAAACAGTTAGTTTTAGTATGAACATACAGAACATTTATTCAAGCAAAGAAACAACAAATTAACTACAAATGATGAATCAATCATCTAAAATGCTAACCTTTTCTCTTGATTTATATATGTTTAAAATTAAATCATTCATTAAGGTAATAGTTTGTTAAGAATTCTCACAGATTCCCAATATAGCATTTCTTTTGCATAATTTATTAGAAAAATGACCTATTATAACTTCTACAGGACTACGATTTTCATTTTGAAGATTGAGAACATTAGAAAGAAATTTATTTTGGGGGGAAACACATCTATTAGCATTGTTTATACAAATTACAGGTTGCGCAACCATGTATTTGTTGATTCTGCAACATCAAATGTACATTAACACTAAAGCACCTTTTGAGTATAAACATTCATTAAAGCTAAAAATGCGTTATGAATGACTTGTTTTCATATACAAATGCATTGCTGAAACGTATTTATGTGGTGGTGAAATCCTATCCACTAATGTATTTCTATACCGTGAATAATGTTTTTAAGGGTCAGTGGTTTCCAGGGTCATGCACAGAAACTACAAAAGAGTAGTGGGATGTAAAAAATGAGGGATTCACCACCATGTTTTATACTTTACACAGCACATTTAAACTATGCTGAAATTCAATATTAATTAAAAGCTATGCATTTTTATTTGAAATTAAGTTTGTCTTTATATCATTACATTTCAATGACAAGTGTTTTAATATGTACTCACCCAGGGCATAAGAAGGCTGTTAGAAGTACATTTGTTTTCCATTTTTCACCACCAAAGGCTGTTTTAAAAGAAAGTTGATACACTTTGTTAATTTAAAACAGGTCCAGACTAAATACACTGGACCAGATGTATTTGTCAAACTTGTATCTGTTGATATTGCAAAACATACTGTAAGCCCACTTTTGAATCCATAATTAACCTGGTATAATATGAAGCACTGTATTTCCCTTTAAGAAAACACTCTTTGAAAAATGATCTTTGCTGAGGAGAATTAATCACTCAAGCCGAGCACCTAGCACAAGATAATCCAAGAACATTTATTGGATTTCCTTTCAATTGTAATTTAGTCAAAGAACTGTGTTTCATATTTCAGCATTTTTGCTGACTATAAAAGGAAAATCTATTTAAAAAGTACCTAATTAAAAGAAGAAAAAAAAAATACCAGTTACTCATCAGTATGGCCCTGTGAAAATCGCAGAAAGTTTCTTTAAAATTCATGGCAGTGTCACAGGTAAAGTATCGTATTTTGCGGAATGTGCATGGAACTATTTTATAAATTATGTGTACAGATTATTATTATTTTTTTTTTAAAAAACATCAAATAGAGAGATAAATGCACTGACATGATCAAAATCAACATCAAAGTTGACCTGTTTATTCAAGCACATTACAACAGCTTGTGAAACAGTGTTGTAATTAACAGTCTGTAGGTAAAGTGTATCTGCAAGGACAGCTTTCAGTTCTAGTACGTCAGATGCATGTTCACCATTTAGGTGAACAAACAAATACAATGTGTAACCCATACTGATTTTGGGAATGTGACCACTGACAAGCAACCAGACTGTTTCACCAATTCCATAATCTCCTACTTGTGATACTCGACAACTTTAGTTAAGTATTCATGTCTCAGCTGGGCTGATGAAGGAATCACTCCACCATTTGCTACACTCAGTCTGAAGAATTTACGTAACTTTTAGTTGTCCAATTTTATCAAGAGGGATATTTGCGCAAACAAATGCCTCTGTCAGGTCAAAATGTAAGAATGTAATGTGTTTCGTGTTTCACTGTTTTCAGTGGACTTTTGGAACATGTAAGTCAGAGCTTACCTCCATCGCCCTGTAAAACTCCTGCTGGATACTGCTTTATGTGATCTGCTGCAGACACATTTTTAGCCTTTTTACAGTGTGTAGTATTTTAATTTCCCGCCTAGATTGCATATAGTCTGCATTGCATGACAATCACTGCACAGCACTATGTCCATGGCGAACAGTACACACAGGCACACAGCAGAGCTGTACAGTTTTCAGGTTATCAGAATCTTGCGAGCAGGTACTTTATAAATAAAGTAGCATTTAAGAGAAGTGGTCTTAACCTGGTTTAACTTGTTAATTAAAACAGTGGTGTGGCTAAGAACAAAACCAGAAGTCATTACTGTACAGTTGTCAGTTGCTGATGATAATTTGACTAATGAGCCAAGCCCTTGTCAGTATGTATAATCTCTACTTACACTTGTAAAATCTGGCAGCAACATAACCTGCTGGAGTTCCCAGCAGAACCCATAGAACCATAGCGCATGTCATCAGGGCTCCTCTGTTAGCAGGTGATAAGAATCCCAGGCATGCAAAAACTGCAGGGTTTAAAAACACATACAAACATCCTTGTAAATATTACACAACACATTTAAAAAAAAAAAAAAAAAGGGTGTCCTCGGCACACTGCTTATTACCGACCCCTGTAGACTGGCCAGGGTGCCTGTGGGCTTGGCTGTAAGCTACCCAGAGCTGCGTTGTCCTCCGACACTGTAGCTCTGGGTTGGCTGCATGGCGGGCCTGCAGAGTGAAAAGAAGCGGTCAGCTGATGGCACACATTTCGGAGGACAACGTGTGTTCGTCTTCGCCTTCGCCCTCCCGAGTCAGCGCGGGGGAGGTAGCGGTGAGCTGAGCCTAAATACAATTGGCCATTTCAAATTGGGAGAAAAAAATGGTTAAAATCAATTGCCGACTACTTAAAAAAAAAAAAAAAAAAATAGCGATTTAGCAAACCAACAGTGTTAGCGTTTGCGTTTCAGTTGACATGTGAAAACCTGGTGTAAACTCTGCGCCAAATACATGGTCGACTAAAAATACCGCTGAAACTACCAGGGAAGCAGGCAAAGAAAAGAGAAAAAAAAAACAGAAATAAAAGAAATATGGAGTGCGCACTGGAATTCTACATGGCCAGACAAAGAGAGAGAGAGAAAGAGGAGATGTCCCCAAATATTTAGAAGTCACCTGTCTTTTCTGAACCTGTCTCACACAATGTATGCAGCAATTTCGCCTCAACAGACAAACAATCACGGACATCTGCCAAATGCCTCAGGCTGACCTGGAAAGAGACATGCGGACATCACACGGTTTTATGCCACTGGCTCGTTCCAACGTACTGTGGGTTATACTGCAGGCATGAGTCAGTCGGCTGTATCATGTGCATTGCGAGATGTAACTGCAGTTTTAGTGAAGCGGGAAGGAGAATTCATCCATTTCCCTGTCTTTCACAAGCTGCAACAAAACACAAAGCCGGGTTTTCTTGGGAGGTATGGGTTTCCTGGTGTCCTGGGAGCCATCAATTGCACACATGTGCAGCTAAGCACATCAACACAGAATAGGCACCTCTACATAAATCGTAAGGAAACCTATTCTGTCAACGTACAAGCAGTGTGTGATGCCAACTACTACATCACAAATGTGTATGCACACTATCCTTGCTCTGCTCATGACTTGTTTATCCTCGCTACCTTGCAGGTGGCAGCTGCGTTTCAGCAGGATGACAGTCTGAGAGGCTGGTTGATAGGGGGCAACAGGTATCCAGTGAAGCGGTGGCTACTGACAACGCTGCTCAAACCACCGACCCCTGCCGAACAGAGATATAACTGCACCTTTAAATGTGCCGTACTGTAATTGAGCGAAAATTTTGACTCCTCAAAATGCGAATCCAATGTTTGGATGTCTCTGGGGGAACACTACAGTACACTCCTCAGAAGGTCAGCAATATCATCCTGGCTGGTTGTGTTTTACACAACATAGCTCTCCGTAATGGATGTTGAACTTACAGAGGAAAGATTACAGGGTTTGAGGGAAGCAGATGCTGAACTTGAAGCCCCAGTGGTGGAGGGTGCAGATGCTGCAAATGCCAGACAGGTCAGACAAAGCCTTATAAATATTACTTTTTTTATTTTGTAAGCATTCACTCTCCCCCTCCAGGCAGCTTAAAAAAAAAAAAAAAAAATGTAGCCTTGCTTGAGGGGCTTACTCACCCTCCTCACTTGGGCTGCTGGACATTTAACATTTTTGCGCTTTTGTCTTCCTTCTTTGTTTCTAGTTTAAAAATACCCTCCATTCGCCATCGCAGACCTTACTCCCCCCACCGTGCTTTGATTGGCTGGGCGCATGATTCACTATTTGATGTGTGTTAAGACCCGACTTCTAAATCACATTTTCGTGCGCCATCGCTGAGCAGAAGCGGCTGCGCACATATTTGCTAAATAGGGCCCAGTTTGTATTGTGTAAGAGATGACATTGTGTGCAGTTTGGTAAGAGGACTGCAAAACCAAGCTGAGCTTAAACTATGCAAAATTATATTTTATCATTTTTTGATACCCTACGCTAAACATATTACGTTTTTCATCCTGACAATGAAGACTGTACACAATTAATGTTCAGTGTATTTCAATATTAAAACATTTGTCTAGTACTCATTTTTAAACAACCATTCAGCCTAGGAAAATACAAAATGAGGACTCAAAATGACTGATGACTTTACGTACACAGAGTGACAAATGTCATAATGAAGATCTGTGTGCCGGACCCGAGGAAAACAGACAGCAGCATTCCCTTCCTCGGTGGTCTGAAGACATCCCCGTGAACAAGCTTCCAACCAAATTCCTCTTGAGCATCCTCCTGGAAAACAGCACAAAGATTTTTCCAAACATCACTGTGGCTGTGAAACCAATTACTTTTAATATATTTCAAATACCTCAACCAGCCCTGAAATAGCCATTAAGCTGAAGGCTGACTGATAACTCCAATAATGTTAACTGTCGGTCCGTTTGCTCGGCAGAGAGCTGTTGAAATAAATTAGTCTATGCCATGTGAATAAAACCATAATAAAACAGCTAAAATTAAATGCTCTAATTATACTGATATGTCAATGGCCTTAAAACTAAAAACTAGACTAATATGAATAACTTGTATCACCAGAAAAATGAAAAGAATATAAAAATAATACAATTAAAAAAGATTGCCAAACGGGTCCATAATATAAGCTATATGGTAAAATATTAATTTAGGCTGTAAATCTGTGTTTAATAGATTACATATGTAAACCTCTTGTGTGAACCATCAATTTTTTTATGAAAAAGTAGACTTGATTTTGTATCTGTAAGTCATGTATATATAATAATATAAATATATAATATAAATACTGAACCTTATTCAGGATTTTTAATTTCTGATTTCCACTTACTATCGAGTCCATCTGGTTATATCTTGCAATATCCTTGTGAAGAGTCCTAAGCATGATCATGGCCACCATACCAGAAAGGAACAGAACGATCACCAAGGAATTCATGATGCTGTTTGTAGGTAGGATAAATAGAAAACAGAAAGTTAACAATTATTTACAACAGTCTACAGGTATTTCTCTTAGGTCACATAAATTGTTACCTGAACCACTGAATGTTGGTGTGAGGCATGGACTCCAAAATGTAATCCCACCTTGATGCCCAACGAATATTTTTATCTTCCTATGGAAACACAAAATAGTTTTAATTATAATTCAAAATAAGATGAATAACTTTTGAAAAAAAATATTCATTGCATAATTATATGATTGTATATAATATACTTATTACTACTATACATAAATTCTAAAAGTAAGAACAAAATAAGTGAAGTATTTGAAAAGCAAGTTTAATCTCAATCTGCAAACGAGTAAAAAGCTAAAACTATTGAGATCTATTTGCCCAAGTTAATATACTGCTTTATAACTTACATTTAGCCATTAGGGATGGAAACTTTAAACATTTAAACGTATAAACTCTAAAGAAGTGGTAAAACCTTTAATAATATGCTAGACATATAACCGGTCATGTGAAAAATGTCACCAAACGCATATTTCTTTATGCATTGACTTTAGAATTTTATCATCAGCAGTCTGTCGCGTATCAGACTGCTCTAGTGCCACAGTAAGGGCGGATATTATAAAAAGGAAGGGGTTTGGCAATTGCCTCCAAGTAGCTTTTCTAATTGGTGCAACAGAAAGATTGACACTGGGGCAGGTTTTATTCTCAGTCGATCTGGCGCTTCATTGGTGCTGTGTGTGTGTTTATGCCTGTAGTAGGCGTGGTATGGCATCAATTCCACAGCGGGGTAATAACGTTAATGACAAGCGTTTTTTCTGAGTTTGTTCTATATTTAAAATGGAAAGTCACAATGGAAGTCACATTTGGAAATATTTTGAGGAACCAGACGAGAAAAACCGTGGTATGTAAATATACCAAACAAAATTGTCATACCACAAAAACACAAGTTCAATGCTTCACAGTTTGAAATGAAAACATTCAGAATTATTGTGGATGGAACTACTGATGGCAATAAAAAGCAAACATCCATAACAACATTTGCTATAGATTTGGCCGAACAGGACGTGATCCCCTTTGAGGACAGTGCGTGTGAATCGTGAATGCAGCAGTTTTGAAATCGATGTTAGATTATCCCAATACTGTGCAGACCCATACAACAATAACAGCGAGGCTGGAAAAACTTAAAGAAAATTGTGCTGCAGCTGTTCATACATAACTTTCAAAGGGAGAAAGTTGCAATTACCACAGACTCGTGGACCTCATTCCCCAA
This sequence comes from Acipenser ruthenus, assembly GCF_902713425.1. Taxonomy (NCBI): domain Eukaryota; kingdom Metazoa; phylum Chordata; class Actinopteri; order Acipenseriformes; family Acipenseridae; genus Acipenser; species Acipenser ruthenus. The sequence goes on along the minus strand of NC_081196.1, from coordinate 43,944,317 downwards.
TCTTCCCATAGGTGGAAGGCTTTTTTCACTTGAAATTGTTCTGTAAGCTTTTGGACTGAACGGCCGTTTATGTTTAGTACAATTATTATTAGTGTGTTGGAACTACTGCACTAAAGTAAAGGACCTCTGAGACACGCTTCAAACAGGTAGGCCAGGCATCTCTTTTTACAATTTACTTCGCCATATACAATTAACTGCACAATGCGGCAAACATTATATGAATTACTTAATATATTACTTGATTGTGTGTTAGTTTGGCATTTAAAATAGGACTTGTGGCAATGTTTGGGAGGTTTATGTACACTAGTACAGTATGCAAAGGAAAGTGGCGTTTGATTCGAGTACTCGGAAATTGTAATGCTCAAGTACTCGTCTCGAGCAACAATAAATCTCAAAAACCCCACCACGATTATCAAAGACCGCAAACTTTTAAATCTCTGAGGCAGACTTTTTAATATCAGTCACAGTGCTCTTTAAAATTACAAAATATTGTGCTATTTTATCCCTGGTAATTACCTTTTCCAGAAGTGAAAGTATTTCCAACTTTCTTTCAATTGTAAGCACAACTCGCTTTCATTTTCCTGATGTTCGTCTCTTTTTTTAACTTTTTTTTTTTTTTTTTAAACCATATAATTTTTGGGCAAAGTTACTTATATTAAAAAAAAAAAACTACAAAAAAACCCTAACAGGTTCCTGTTTTTTTTGTTGTTAAATGATACCTTTAAGAAACACACTATTCTAAAAACATTATACTATCCGAAAATGTGTTCAATATGTATATAGTATAAAGTTATATTTTCACTAGCAACTTTAATTACAACCATAAATAAACATTTCAAAATATACTTTGATGTGTACGTGTTTTTTTTTTCTTTGTAGTTAAGTGCTTGCAATGTTAAAACGTTATTTGTTTATTTGCTTAGAAAATACTAACCAGGGCTGTCAGTATCAGCATGTAATATAGAGTGTGTGTGCATGTATGTGTTTCACAAGCTAAAATTCCTATAGGATCACCCTGACTAACTTCTCTAGGCAGTGACCACAAACATACATTACAACACAGGACACCCTGTTTTGAAATGTTATATTTAAAAATGTTATATAAGACAAAAAATGTACTCTACTTACTTTAAAATATACAGAATAGGTATATGCAATTTTGACTTCTCCTTCTGCAAATTTATTTTTTAAGTCCATAGGAACACCCGAACAATCTGGGTTGTCTATATGAGTGTGCTTAAAGCTATGAAAAAAGAAAACACGATTAGAAATATACTGACATAATTCCTTTTCATTTTTGTACTGCATATTAAAATTGGCAGACTACATTTTCTCAAGAAAATTAGATAAACACCCATTATTCAGGATAATAAATAAATATATATTATATATATATATATATATATATATATATATATATATATATATATATATATATTAGCTCAAAGAGCCAGCTGCCATATACATACACACATATACAGTACTGTGCAAAAGTTTTAGGCAGGTGTGAAAAAATGCTGTAAAGTAAGAATGCTTTCAAAAATAGACATGTTAATAGTTTATATTTATCAATTAACAAAATGCAAAGTGAGTGAACAGAAGAAAAATCTACATCAAATCAATATTTGGTGTGACCACCCTTTGTCTTCAAAACAGCATCAATTCTTCTAGGTACACTTGCACGCAGTTTTTGAAGGAACTCGGCAGGTAGGTTGGCCCAAACATCTTGGAGAACTAACCACAGTTCTTCTGTGGATTTAGGCAGCCTCAGTTGCTTCTCTCTCTTCATGTAATCCCAGACAGACTCGATAATGTTGAGATCAGGGCTCTGTGGGGGCCATACCATCAATTCCAGGACTCCTTGTTCTTCTTTACGCTGAAGATAGTTCTTAATGACTTTCACTGTATGTTTGGGGTCGTTGTCATGCTGCAGAATAAATTTGGGGCCAATCAGATGCCTCCCTGATGGTATTGCATGATGGATAAGTATCTGCCTGTACTTCTCAGCATTGAGGAGACCATTAATTCTGACCAAATCCCCAACTCCATTTGCAGAAATGCAGCCCCAAACTTGCAAGGAACCTCCACCATGCTTCACTGTTGCCTGCAGACACTCATTCGTGTACCGCTCTCCAGCCCTTCGGCGAACAAACTGCCTTCTGCTACAGCCAAATATTTCAAATTTTGACTCATCAGTCCAGAGCACCTGCTGCCATTTTTCTGCACCCCAGTTCCTGTGTTTTCGTGCATAGTTGAGTCGCTTGGCCTTATTTCCACGTCAGAGGTATGGCTTTTTGGGCGCAAGTCTTCCATGAAGGCCACTTCTGACCAGACTTCTCCGGACAGTAGATGGGTGTACTAGGGTCCCACTGTTTTCTGCCAATTCTGAGCTGATGGCACTGCTGGACATCTTCCGATTGCGAAGGGAAGTAAGCATGATGTGTCTTTCATCTGCTGCAGTAAGTTTCCTTGGCCGACCACTGTGTCTACGGTCCTCAACGTTGCCCGTTTCTTTGTGCTTCTTCAAAAGAGCTTGGACAGCACATCTGGAAACCCCTGTCTGCCTTGAAATTTCTGCCTGGGAGAGACCTTGCCGATGCAGTATAACTACCTTGTGTCTTGTTGCTGTGCTCAGTCTTGCCGTGGTGTATGACTTTTGACAGTAAACTGTCTTCAGCAACCTCACCTTGTTAGCTGAGTTTGGCTGTTCCTCACCCAGTTTTATTCCTCCTACACAGCTGTTTCTGTTTCAGTTAATGATTGTGTTTCAACCTACATATTGAGTTGATGATCATTAACACCTGTTTGGTATAATTGTTTAATCATACACCTGACTATATGACTACAAAATCCCTGACTTTGTGCAAGTGTACCTAGAAGAATTGATGCTGTTTTGAAGGCAAAGGGTGGTCACACCAAATATGGATTTGATTTAGATTTTTCTTCTGTTCACTCACTTTGCATTTAGTTAATTGATAAATATAATCTATTAACATGTCTATTTTTGAAAGCATTCTTACTTTACAGCATTTTTTCACACCTGCCTAAAACTTTTGCACAGTACTGTATATATATATATATATATATATATATATATAGATAGATTTGAAGTTTTAACTTCCTTCTTGAATCTGAATTAAAATACTGATAGTTTATGTTCTTGTCGTGCACTTTCATTACAGCTGAACTCTGAATACACTTTATTAGGGGACTGTCAAAATAAGGAAGCCATTTCCATGCACAATAGATGTCTAACTAAAATATACATCCTGTTACTCCTGGCCACAAACTATTTTGAAATTAATTTAACAGATACCAGTAAAAAGTCCAAATTTGATACCAGTTTCATGCAATAGCATTAATTACCTTTTAGGTTCCATTTTGGCAGCCACCAGTCTTGAACCTGCTGCTTCGTGTTCTACCACATGGTAAAAAATGGTGATATCAACATGGTTGAAGATGTAAAATGTATCTCTGTCATTAAATTCGGACTGCAAAAACAAACAAACAAAAAAAAGAATTATTCACAAATCTCTAACTACAGATGAACCCGCTTTGTATTATGATTGCTATGCAGGCAAAATTTGTGATATAAAGCAGGTCATGATATAAACTGGGTTTCATGTTTGCCTATGACAGCACATTATGGGTGCGAGAAAAAAAAAAGAACGAACCAACAGTGTTTTAATATTGTACATTCAGTCGCTCTTTACATTTAAACAAATTGATATAGTTTCCTACAGTACAAATGTTTTGTATCATTAACTGGAATGAAACAGTTTGTGTCATTATCTAAAAAAAAGCCTGAATTGTCGACTAATGAGAGCCATCAATTAAGTGTTGCACTTGGTGTTTTTTTGTGTGCACTTGTGTAAGACTGACTATGTTAAAGAAAAAAAATTTGGTGACATTGGTGTTTTGTAACCGAACTGTATCCCGGTAAGATCGCACACGCAGCATTTGACAGGCTGCACACAATGTCAGTTTATCAGCCAAGATGATTATTGGTTGTTAGTTGCGTTGGAAATTAATTATATCCTGTGGTTACTTAGTAAAGCCCGGCCACGCAGCATTTGACAGGCTGTACAAAACGTGGCAATAAACAGGTTTGTGAGATGATATTAACAGTGGTAATTTCTCAAAGAACTATGGTGCATGGCGAGTGATTTTGAAAAATCGTGATAATAAACAAAGTATGATATTAAACAAGGTGATATAAAACGGGTTCATCTGTATTTCAACACTGCAGACCTGTCACAAAGATAACTCATTTTACAAATGCAGACAATTCAAGTAATATAGATAATATAACTCCACTCAAAACAGCAGACCAATAGGCCTACATTCCCAGTACTGAAACTTCATCAAGATTCTAGAAACAGTTTAATAAATATAAAATGTTATTGAATACATCAGTATAGACCTTTGGAAAACATTCTGTAATGAACTTATTGGATACATCTTTATGAATAGGGCCTTATTATTCTTATTTGTTTGTATTCATTCTCAGCTTAACACCAACATATCTACTGAAATGTAATGCATTACTGTCCACCAAAATAGACCACTAGTATTAGTCTTACCCAAACAGAACTTGCTCTTAATGGAATTTACTCTTATAAGCAAATATTTTTACTATAAAATGTAACTGTTCCCAAATGTAATTTACTGTATTTTTTATTTTCTTATGTGAATTTGCTCCTATTTACTACTGACTTTATTGTATCTTATAATTGCTCTTATCTGTAATGTAATATTTTGTAACAACTGTAAGTCGCCCTGGATAGGGGCATCTGCCAATAAATAAATAAATAAATAAATAAATAAATAACAACAACAACAACAACCTATTACTCTCACTTGAGCATTAGCCTAAATCACATGTATCCAAGACTTGCAAACATAATTATTTACTATGACCAGAAGAGGGAGACAGCTGTGTTCTTAATTATCACTTATCCTTGCACAAGAGAGCACATTTTATTTCACTGTACTTTAAGAGCTACCATCAGAACTTTCAAGCATGGCTAAATGCTTGAAAGCTATGGCCAAAAGTTTTACATCACCCTATAGAATTAACTCATTTTGCTTCATAAAAGTAAACTGAATCCTGGTTTTCCATATACTTCATGAAAAACTGTAACATTTTGAAATCCAACGTGAATTACTGTACTACTATTATGAGCACTTATAGTGCTTTTTTTGATTGGTTACAAAAATGCTCACTATGTTTAAACATAATGAACCTTAATTGAGGCACTCCTAGAAAACAACTGTGTACCAAACATTAAGACAATAACTCAACAAAGTCACATGACCTCGATATGGCAGTTATATTAGGTCAGAGGTCAATGTCACGGTCACCAACACATTTATCAAGGAGATTTTTCCAGGATTTCCATAACATTAAAAACATGTAAACATCTCAAGCAGTTGAAGTAGTGGAGAAGCCAGAATGACACACACAATCTCAGGGATGATTCACTACTTCTGCAGCACCTGGAATAGGGTTGGGTCAATAGAAATAAAAATCTAAGGGTGACACACATACATACTTAGAGAGATGGGACAGGTATCTAGGCAGATTCTGATACTGTCACAGCTGATTTCAAAGACTGATTAGCACTAATCCTGGAATAGCTAATGTTACTGTAGACAAGGTAGTCTTATGTTATGTAAAACCAGCCGTAAATAACTTTTGCTAAAGAATGTTCCAACAAAGTTTCATCTTCACTGAATAAGCGGTTCTCTAGCTATATTTAAAACTACATAAAGTGTGGCACACCTCTGTGTGTTTCTGGTGATATGCATTTCCAGCTGGGGAAACATGAACTCATGTTATTATTTTAAGACACCATCTTCTAAAAATAATAATAAAAAAGTAGCAATAGAAGAGGGTCTGAAACGATCTTAATATTACTGACATTGACAACACAAGCATCTTTCGGACGACCATCCTCAGTGACGTAACAACCAATAGGAAAACCAGGATTGCAGAACTTCTGTCCATCTTCTACATCATAACACCATGTCACTGGCATATTATCAACAATCCTGCAAAAGCAGAGAAATAAACATTAGTTTTACCAAGGTGAGAGAGACAACCCACGTGCGGATACGTTGCTTGACAGGTTGTTTGGTTTGGGAGAAATTCTGAGGCAACTGATTCTCAATGGAGAGATGTAAAAAAATAAAATAATAATAATAATAATAATAATAATAATAATAATAATAATAATAATAATAATAATAATAATAATAATAATAAGGACCTATTTTGTACTTCAAGAAACCGATTATTAAATATCAAGAATCATATATGCACATTTGCAATGACTACATATTTTTCTGATTTACGTATAGTTCATAAACTGACCCTTGGTTGTCACAAGACTGGCTGCAAGCTTACAGACAGCCAGTTTCTATCAATGACTTGCTCCTGGGGCCAGCAGCCAGCACTCAGCTAATCTGTGGGAAGCCAGCTGGCTCCGACTTCCCTGGAAAACAACCACTCATCCCCCTGCTGTGCGCAATTGAGATCTGGAGACCTGCTTTATCTCAAGGCAGAGTTCAGATCTCATCTTGACACACAATGTCAATCTGAAAAACATACCATGAAGGAATTTCACTTCATTAGATCTGATGCTTTAAGGATAAGGCCTTATTCGCTGTAGACAAGAAAACCCAAACTGATGAAAACTAGTCACCAAAATAATGTATTTGGTAAATTATTAGTACAGTTAAATGGCTGTTGATCCATACACCTCTTGAGCAGACAAGTTAGAAAGCTTGAAATATTGCTTACACAGTTTTATGTCAAACATTGCCAGACACTGTTTTTGTATTGTATTCTTGATACACAAACAATTTATTCACATGAATACTAACATTGTAGTTTAGGATATAAAGACCCATTACAGGTGTTAGTATCATTAAAAAAATAGATACAGTATGTTTTTTTGTGGCATGCTGTATCTGATGGAATAATGTGTTCAAATGAAATAAAATGGGTATTTGAAAAAAAACCTGTGTTGGAACATTTTATTTAGATATAAATGAATTTTTGGTCTTCGAATACAACTCACAGAATGGGTTAAACATTCAAGTCAGATTCTGGTTAAATTCCTAGTTAGACAGTAAGTTGATAAAGATCTTTCTGGTCAGTTTTGCCTTTGTTAGGACAAGGCTCCAAGACAATCTGAAAAAGGTGTTGGCCTCTCCTTTGATGTCCAGTTCTAACAAGAAAGGCATTTGCCATTTAGGGTGGATCATTGTTTTTCTGTTGGAGGTACCAACACATTGTTAAACATCTTTACAAACTAGATATAAAACAGGTTTTCTTAGGAGAGTTATAAAAACTAGCTACTTCAAAGAGAAACTGGATTGAACCAGATGCTTGGAAGCTAGGGTTAGGACAATGGACAATTTACCAAGTGATAAGAGATTTGTATCTTGTGTCTGATTGGTTTAAAGAAAAATAATGATGTCACTGAAAGACTGCATTTAAACTGAGAATACCAAAATGTTCTTTGTATTGCTCTGATCCGTGCTTGGAGAGAGGATACCTGCAAACTGTTGTCACCATGTAACCTTTAAGATGTCTGGTTGTAACTTTGCAACTCAGAACTTTTATCTTCAATAAACTACACTTATCTGGACTCGAAAGCAAGAACCCCCAACTTCTCTTTCACTTCTTTTATTGCTTATCACAACAACCTGTATCACTGATATGGTCAGAGGTTTAACGTTTACTGGACAACAGCAGTAATGGGTTATGTGACTGAAGGAATCATAGAAAACAGCTGCGTAACAACTGTAATGGCAGTATCTGAACGTGTCTATCATTTACTGTATATGGCTAGAGGTTAGGGATGTCAATAGTTGAGACTTTAAACACTAATTAATACGTGTTATGTTAAACAACCTTCGTAGATATGTCAAATAAGTAGGTCAAGAGGTCAGCTGTAGTGTGTATACAGTAGGATGTGTAGAGTGTAAGGTTATTAATTTTCTATATAAAGAGATGTTGTACATGTGTAATCTTAACCACATGAACGCTGTAGTGTAACAGTGCTCTAACAGAGGACTTGTCTGGGGCTTTTGGTTACAAAAATGTTTAATGTTTAAACATAATGAACCTTAATTGAGGAACTCATAGAAAACAGCTGTATACCAAACATTAAGACAATAACTCAAAGCATTGTCTCTATACCCTAGATAACAGTCACATGACCTCAATATGGCAGTCATATTAGGTTAGGAGGTCAATGTCACGGTCACCAACACACAACACCCTCAGTCATGAAAAACTTCCTGCATTAAGAGTAGACAAGCCAAATTTTGAAAAATAAAAATATTGAAGTGGTTCCTGTTTAAAAGGTAAAAGTAGTAGTTTAAAAGTAAAAAGTAAAATACTCACCAATGATGCTGATAATTAAGAAGCATGCCCTTCTTTAAAAATTCTAATTTTTGCCTATCGTCTGTTTTTTTTGTGTCATATGTTTTGGTGCAAACGTGTTTACATTGTTCTTCCTTTTTAAATTCAAACTGTAGGGAAAAAAAAAAGTTATTTAAGAAAGAGAGATGTTGAACACAGAACACAAATTAAACAGAAATTTGCATGGTGCTTAATTAAAAGAAAGTATTTATTTCATGCTATTATAAACTCAAACAATTTATAATACAAACCTTATATGGCGATGGTTCAATTCTCTCCCCAAATAACACCTGCCCAAGATTTTCAGATGGACGCTTCTCAGACTTCTGAGCACAGAAATCAAACCTGGATAATCAAAAACAAAATGAAACTAATGTCATACACCAGCTACTCTCACTTGAATTCAGTGTACAAACAGTCACTCTTAATTTGGACAAAGGTTATGATTTAAAACTGATATGCCTTCTGGGAGTTTTTCTTGCACTGTACTCATTTCAATTCAGCACTTAAACCCCCCACCCCCCTATTTTAACAAACAAAAAGGTCACATTTTTTTAGAAGTGACTTTACACGCACATTTCATGCTGGGTCGTCACTTTCAATTTCCCAAAACCTTTTCTATCATACCCATTATTCAGTTTATGTAAGTATTTACTAGTATCTTCTAATGAACTAAGCTATCTGGAAATGTTTGTATATTTTTGCTTGCAACCCTGTCATTACCATTCTAGTTTCCCTTCTCTTAAAAACAAGGAAGAGTTGTTTATATGGCACCCCACATGGCATCCAATATGTACCAAAATTCCAATTTTCTTGTGTGGAAGGAAGACCTTTTTTTTTTTGTCTTTTATACTTTAATTTGGTACTGAAGATATTTCAAACTCTACACATTATTGATTGCTCCCAATTGCTGGTAACCAGGCAATGTAAAAATAAGTATTTAGGTACCAGGACAATGTATAGAGGTAAAACATACAGGCTAAGCCAATAATCTACTCTTAGGAAGAAAAGCCAGAAATACCAGTAAAATGTTTAAACAATTAGGGCCCAATTAGGGTCAAAAGACTATAAATATACATAAATAAATGTCATTGAGCTTTAAATTTAGATGATAACAACAGTTCACTTAAATATATAGCATGTTTCATGACCAAGTCCACCCCAAAACAAAGTTAAATATACATTGCATTTAAAAGCCAAGTCAAACAAAAGAAGTCTTAAGCCCGGGACAAGACAGGCCCGGCGTGGCACACCAGGCATTTTGCTGCCTGTATCGCTGCCATTGCCTTCATACAGATCAGTTGGACAGATCAGCTGAGCGGTGCCACTCAAATCGAATCCACAGCGATTTTTTTCTGGCTGCCACACGGTACTGTCGGTGGATTAACCAATCACAGCCAAGTGCTGACAACACGTGCTTGCCACGAAAACTCATGAATGAAACTGTTTTCTACGGAGGTGTCCAAGCACCCCAAAGCGTTTGATCCCTCCCATATTTCATAAAAGGACAGGCAAGTCAGTATTTTATACATCACCCCTGATAAGCATTCTTCCTGCCTTTTTTTATTATTTCTGTAGTTCACTACTATTTTTTACTAAATAACTGGCTGTAAAAGGATAGTAGGCTACTTGCTGTCAGCAACATATTGTTTGTTTCTTTGCTAAGCTCAGATCGCTCATTTCATACACCTGCATACAGATGACAGAAAAACAAAGTTGAAACACAACCAGTGTTTTTATTTAGTAGATTATACTGGGGGCATTACAGCTTTGGCCAAAAGTTTTGCATCATGCCCTATAGAATTAAATAATGTTAAGCTGACATATTGAAATTACATATCAGTTTGTGACATTTAGAAACCTAACATTAAATACTGTACTACTATTGTCGTTTCCGGTAGACTTTTGAGATATTTTGTAGTTTCTTAGATTGCATGATGTTAAATAAAATATCAAAATTATGTTCATACAGGTTTTTGTTTTTTTTTAAATAATGTCGGCATCCTAATATTTTACTAGGTGATGCAAAACTTTTGGCCATATATGTAAATTATATTCTAGTACATAGCCTACGGCGTGGTACCGACAACTACTGTACTGCGTAGTGCATACCACTCCTGTGTGTCCAGGTGCAGACTAGCGGTACAGCACCGTGATAATGACCAGCGGTGCTTGTCTGTCTCGGGCTTAAAGGTGAGATTTAACCCTTTGTCAACAGTAATAGTGCAAATACACCACAGTGTGTTTAAAATGAACATATCTCATAACTTTGAAGGTTACGGGACATCCTTACATGATTAAATGTTATGGGGTAGCTGGTGGAGATTTATGATGCCAGGTAACATCAATTAGAAAATGTACAGGGCAGGAATTCTATGTCCCGGTTAAACCTGTGTTGATTTATTTGCTGGAGAAGTGCACTTTATATATGTTTTTATATCAAATGGCGGTTGGCTCTGAAACTGTACTGTTCTATTAATTGTTTTCTCATAGTAGTAGTAAAAAAAAAAAAAATGTCAGTACTTACACTGTGTACTCATAGGGCAGTACAGACTCCACTGAATCCAGTCTGTTCACAAACAGCTCAATTTCAGACTGAAAAGATACAAAAACAATATGTTGATATCATAAGAAAAGTTTGGGAATGAGAAAAGGCCATTTGGCCCATGAAGGCTTGTCGCTGGTTAGCATGCCATTTTCCCTTGGGGGGGGGGGGGGCACTCATTTAAAAGCACTAAATTTAGTCATTTTTTAAAAATGTTTCCAGTGTTTTAGATCCTACTACTTCAACTGGTAGGTTATACCATGCATTTATAACTCTCTGTGTAAAAAAGTGCTTCCTACCTTCTCTTCTAAACTTCTATTTACTCAGCTTCCATGTATGCCCTTTTGTTCTCTTTGTGCTAAATAGCAAGTAGTGTCTTGGGTTAGCTATACCATTTATGATTTTATGGACTTCAAATCAAGTCCCCTCTATCCCTTCATTTTTCTAGGCTGAAGAGATTTAATTATTTAAACCTGTCTTCATAGTCCATGCCATTAAGTCCTGGGATCAGCCTAGTTGCCCTTCTTTGTACCTTTGAGTGCAATCAGTCTTTTATGTAGTGATGTGACCAAAACTGCACACATTATTCTAGGTGGGGTCTAACTAGGGCATTGTATATTCTTAGCATGACCTCTCATGCTAAGCATGCCTTTTTAATTGCCTGTGGCGGAGTGTCCCGCACCTTTGTTTATTATTTATTTTATATTATGATTTATATGTTTATATGATGGTGAAAGCAGATTGTTATTTGTTATTGTTTTGTGTTTTTGATTATTAAACCTCGTGAGGATGCGTGACTGATCAGCTACCAATTATTTAACTAGCTGACAGTCGCGCATCCTTACTAAACTCGTGCAGACTGTGGCCGAGGGGTAATAAGATAATTAACAGCTATTTAACCCCTCGGCCAGAATATAAAAGCCTGCAGCTGTCCGCGCTCAGGAGGAGAGCGTACAGAGGACAGTACGGGAGAGCGAGCAAGGAAAGAAATTAAAAGAGAAACAACTGCTAAGCGTGCTGGTTTTTACACCAGCACAATACTTAATTGTTTGGCCAATGTGCCCTTTTGTTTATGTCTTTTGTTCTGTTTAAATCTTTTGTTTTGTTTATTATTTAATAAAACACTGAGCGCCGTTGCGCTGCAGTTACACCCACCATTCATTGTTTTGGTTTCTGTTCCTGGTCCGTGGCGTCACCACCTACACGCCACTCAACAACTCTGTCACATTGCCTGACCGCATTGGCAAGATACTTTTAATGATGACTCCGCTATAACCCTGAGATCCTTTTCAAAGTCCTCGTCCCCTATTTCCATCTTGTTAATTGTATACTTATAACCTGGATTATTACACCCACTATGCAATACTTTACATTTCATAACAATAGCATTTATTTGCCACACATTTGCCCAGTTACAGTGGTTTGGTATCATCTGCAAATATAACAGTTTAGGTAATTAATATAAATCAGGAACAGTACGGGTCCAAGTACAGACCCTTGGTACCCCACTAAGTACATCCCCCAGTCTGATTTTACACCTCTCACTATTACTGTTTTTTTTTTTTTTAAACTTTGTTTAAAGCATGCATTTGCCAGTAAAATGTCAAATTAAGCCATAAGAATGAAACACATATCCTTGGCTTGACCATTGCCTAAATTAGCTATATACTGAGTTCCTATTAGTAATAATTTACTAATATTGTAAGAAAACCTGGATCTATATATAGATATAGATATATATATATAGCTGGCTCTTTGAGCTAATATATATATATATATATATATATATATATATATATATATATATATATATATATATATATATATATATATATACACACACAATTTGTTTTCAAAACGACCACAACATTCCTGCAAATTATTATAATAATTGTTGTATTATTTGTTTATTTAGCAGAGGCGACTTACAGAGACTAGGGTGTGTGAACTATGCATCAGCTGCAGAGTCACTTACAACTACGTCTCACCCGAAAGACGGAGCACAAGGAAGTTAAGTGACTTGCTCAGGGTCACACAATGAGTCAGTGGCTGAGGTGGGATTTGAACCGGGGACCTCCTGGTTACAAGCCCTTTTCTTTAACCACTGGACCACACAACCTGGATTTTTTTTTTTTTTTCAAAACGACCACAACATTCCTGCAAATACAAATTGGCTATCAAATGAGCTAACCAGCTATGTATTTACGAGTTTTTGGGGGGGTTTTTAAGTTCATGTTATAAATGCAATAAAGGGGGTGTGTTGATAATGTAACGTGTAGCTCAAACTACAGTAAAGGATTGACACAAGTGTTCTGGCTGACAGGAGAAGTACTTCAATCCACTGCACATCTCTATGTACAGTGACCTAGACATATTGATACAAACTCACTTATAGCTTTGAATCAACCACAACATAAGTATCCGCAAAAAGAACAAACAGAGCATGTCTTGTTAACGAGTACTGTTTTCAAAGCTGGCCCAGAACTCAAATTATACATCAAATGGTACACGCTGTATTCACAAGGGGTGTAAAAATGCACTCCCTAAAGTAATAAATAAATAAAAAAATAAAAAAATAAAATAAAAACACAGTAGAGATGTACAGGAGATTTAAGGACTTCTCCCGTCAGCCAAAACACTTGTTTCCATGTTTTTAGGTTATAAACAAACATGAACCGATTTTTAACTCTGTGCTCCAAATTAATGGAGCATGAAATCAAACATTGAACTGCAGCGGGGTGTGATTAAATTCACAGGTGTCACTGTCAACACACTTGTATTTTATTGTGATCTATCAGAGTTAAACTATAACCTGATATGACTGGTGACGTTAGTGACCTTTTGGTTCTCCAGAACCATCCACATGAGTTATATGCAGTAGTAACTGGATAAGCACGTCCGACATTGACTCCTGAAAAGACAATTCAATTCAAACACTATCCTGACTCAGAATAAGGATTACAGGTATACTGTGGGTCAGAATATTTCTGTTGAAAGGTACAGTACACTACAGCAATACAAGTCTAGTTCCAACAGATTTAAAATGTAAACAGTTTAGTTAGTCGGAGAATGATGTTTTGGATTTGGGCAAGATGCCGACTCTGGAAAATTCTGCAAATACGTAGAGGCCTTCACTATTAAAATTGAATAACCAGAACCACCTAATACTTGAATAAATAAGAACGATAAACAAACTAATATTGATGTTTTGACTTTCAATGCTTTGTAACTCACACAGGGATGAATACATCCGGGCCAGGGCCCTGGAATGACATGAAGCCTTACAACAATCAGGATAAAAAAATAAAAATATAAAATATGAGTAGGCCCCGACGTATTCGAGGATAGTTACCCGGCAGTCCGGTACTCCTTGGTCTTTCCCAGCTTGATTTTTCTCGCAGAAACTGACAGGAGCTAAACCCGGAAGATAGAAAGTTGAAGCTGAGCGGAGGGTGCTCGTTAGCAGCAGAAAAACCCTCAGGGTGCAACGGGCATCACAAAAAACAAGCATGTTTTGTTTTTTTTTTTCAATCAAATAGTGTTAAATTTAGACTAGCACTATATGTTAATTACAAAAAAATGTCACTATTAATAAATGAATGCTGTTATTACGCTGGACGGTTTATTGGAAGCCTAGTACTGCGTCCCACTTCTCAATCCCGACACGTCATCTGCTGAGCCGTGCCGAAAGGGGTTGTGGGACACTGGAGGGGGAGGAGAGCTTCCTTCGGAGTACTTCGTAACAGCAGTAACTTAAGAGTTACATACAATGGTCCTATTTACCACACATGTAGCACTGGTGTTTTCTTTGATACATGATATGAATGTGGACAAAAAACGTGTTTGGCAAGTCTGTATGCAAACTTATCTTGCTGTCATGATAGACCTGTGAAGGGCAGCAACTGGATGGATTTTAGTTGATGATTGCAACATGTTTAATTGTTAAAGGAGGCTGTGTGGTCCAGTGGTTAAAGGAAAGGGCTTGTAACCAGGAGGTCCCCCGGTTCAAATCCTATCTCAGCCATTGACTCATTGTGCGACTCTGAGCAAGTCACTTAATCTCCTTGTGCTCCGTCTTTCGGGGTGAGACATAGTTGTAAGTGACTCTGCAGCTGATGCATAGTTCACACACCCTAGTCTCTGTAAGTCGCCTTGGATAAAGGCGTCTGCTAAATAAACAAATAATAATAAATAATACAGCTATAATATTTGGCACCCCCTGACTTTCAAGGGTTAACATTCAATGAGACAACCAACTAATTCTGAAGTGGTTTTCTGGTTAATTTCCTTTGTCAATGTAATTACCTTTTGTGGAAACCCTAACTACTTTGGCGATATAGCATAATGGGTATTAACTTGCTACTTTCTGTACCCTTGCTTGGACAAACGCACAACTGGAAAACAATATTACCTATTGTATGTTAACTGGGTTTAAATATTAACCTTTGAAAGCCAGGGTGCTGCCATGTATCATAGCTCTATACCATAATAATAATAATAATAAGAAGAAGAAGAAGAAGAAGAAGAAGAAGAAGAAGAAGAAGAAGAAGAAGAAGAAGAAGAAGAAGATTTAACTACAACAAATTACTTTACAACACAATCTCCATCTGTGGCGCGCGCATGTAAGTGAAAGAAAGCGGGGAGATTCTAGGGAATGCAGAATATTAGATCGTGAGACGACAATACAAAACCAGGTTAGAGGCAGTAGGGAAAATAAAAACAAATCATGCAGAATTTCACTGTAGACATTTCAGTGCACAATAAAATACAGTATATCTATTAGAGGTAAACAAACAGCCTACATTCGGAGCAGTCTCATTGATTCTCTAGACAACAGGCTCTCTGAACATTAATTCTGCGGCTGATTAAAAAAAAAATATATATATATATATATATATATATATATATATATATATATATATATATATATATATATATATATCTTTGTTTCTGCAAGTTTTCATTTATAAAATGTTACCTGGGTTGAAAAAAAGTGTTTTTTATTATTGTTATTTTTGAAGTTTGTAGTCTGCTTATAGAAATCCTGAAACATTTTACAGTAAAAACTCAAATTACAAACATATCAGGAATGCTAATGTCTATGTAGCAGATTATGTTACTGTGTGGGTGGGTATCCGCTGAGAATATGATGACCAACCGATTTCCCGATAAAATCGGGATCGTCCGATATTGTCCCGCGTCTCGATCGGGGTACTGTCGGGACGCCATTTGTCCGATTTTTAAAGTAAACATTCAAAACCCAGGCGTAAAATGTGAAATTTTTATTTTCTCGTTAGGAAATTTCGTATATGTAGCTGCTGTACTTTCTTGCAGTGCAACAGCATACTCGAGTCTACTGGTTTAGGGCGTGTTGAGTGAATTCCAATTACGTTAACCTGCAGTCATGGTATTCGTCATGTTTTTTTTGTTTTTTTCTGATGCTTGTGCCTGTGAGTCCGGTTTTACTGGCGAAGTGTCATGTTGGTGGGTGTTGTTGACAAGCCTGTCACTAAAAAACAAAAAAGACAGTGCAAGTACCGAACGCAGTGGGGGGTGAAATGGATTCAATCAGACCATGGTCAAACCATCTAATTAGGATTAGGATTATAATTAGGATTTCACGGACATTTCGCGGACCTGTTTAAACATTAAATACACCGACTATTTCAGAGCACTATAAAAGCCTAAAAATAGTGGTACTTGCATCCTTACTAAAACAGAGTGCTGTCATTTGTTAAAAGGCAAGCATGCAACATCCCCCAACAGTTGCTGTCGACGTTCTCTGTCTGATGTGGCCCATACACTGAGACCGCACGTTCTGCATCCACTGAATTGGTTGGAAGTGTAAGGCAAAGCGTTGCCAAGTTACACATATGTGGACATCAATTAGAAACAGCCACAAAACAGTTACCCAAAGGTATCTGTCATTCTTTAATAAAGTAAATATATGCATCACGTTCGTTGTCATGTTATTTGTCCAATCCAGGAATTTATTTTATCAGTACCAAGTCAAAACAGAAAACAGACGCACTGAGAGACTGATTAAAACATCATTGTCATCTGAACAGTAAACAAGAATGTTAACCGCTTTGGAGTATTATATATATCTATATATATATATATATATAGTAGCGATCTCGGTTCCCGCAGGCAGGCGCATCACACAGGATGAGGCAATCCACACTTCTCCCACTAAAGCATAGCGCCGATACCGCTGTACAAAAGAGCCGGTTCCTTTGCAAGGAGCGTATATCAGGATTATGTCTTCGTGAGTGATTACGTCACCTACCAGCCCCGCTGCTGCCTTCCCCCGTGCACGCTACTCTCTCCCCTGCCAGCCTCAAGTCCGCCCCGGACTTGCTAACCAGGCTACAGTCCGACGAGCTCGTGCCGGGGCACCTACGTCCACTTCTGACACCAATGTAGCGATCTCGGTTCCCGCAGGCAGTCGCTTGCGTTGTGCAGTAGTTCACGAGGTTTTTTGGGCTTTGCGCTACTCCTGCTACACAGAGAGGTCCCGCACCAGGAACATTCTCCCTAGCACAAAACTAAATAAACTAAATCCCCTGAAATAATCCCTCTTCTAAATACCGAGGACCCCAGTTAAACACACAGTGGTTGTGTATTTGGTTCACTCACCCTGGATCTAAAGTCTTCCACTCCACTATTGTACACGGAGGTTCATGTCCAGCCTCACAACTTAAAATATAAAATCTACTCAGAGAAGTGCTGGCAAGATAGCAAAAGTGATGGAAACCAAATAAACTTGTGTTTTTTAAAACAAAAACCCATGGCACAGCACAGTGCATTTACACACTGCAACACCTAGTTTGTTTCACTAAATCAGTTATACAATTCGTCATGCTCTGTATAATACAAAAGCTGCATCTTATCTATATAAGGCATTTGGCAATATAGTCTTACAATTTGTTAGAGTTAAATTGACTTTCAGATGTATGATTGTGGTATTACCTAAAATGAAGTTCACACATTCACCACTGGGTGCAGCTGTCGAAACGCACAACCTCCTTTGTCTGAGGCCAAATTTTCGATCCAGTTAAAACCTGCACAACTGTAAATAACATTGGGGAATGTATGCAGTAGACAGGTGCAAAAATGGACCCATTGAGTTGCTTATATCTTTGCAACATTAAGTACCTTATAACATCAACTAATTATTTCCTGAAATTTTGATAAAATATATACAAGAATCTAAACCATCATTTACAATCAGAGGATATTTTGTGTTTTGATAAATGACAATGGTGGTCTAGGTGTCATTCCTTAAGCTCTCACCTTCACTTTTTTACTTAGACAATTACACACAATGGAGCTTAATTGTCAGAAGCGTCAGTTGCCATTGTTGTTTATTTAGTTGTCCATTTTCTTTACCCAAAGCATCATGGGATATCTTTGGTTGATTTTTTTTTTCATCTCATGTCCATTGGTATTTATTGGTCCTCTCTTTTCTGAATCTTACTGTTTTAGACATAGGCACCAGAGACAGGTGGACCAACGAGCCACTGCTCACCCACTATTTAAATGGGGGGCGAGATGCCCACCCATGCCACCCACTTTTAACAAAGAAAACAAGAAGAAGAAAAAATATTAATACCTTGAAACTCATCGTTCTTCCAAAACACAGTGACACAGATAAGTCAAATAAATCCACAAATTCAGACGACACCGGAACTGTGCTGATAGACAATAATCCTAACGTTTTGCTAGCTGTCTGTTAGCTTCTAAAGATGTACTCTGAGCTTTTAACAAATCATATGGGAAAGAATGAGCGCTGAGAAGCCAAGTTTATGTGCGGTAGCGAATGCTGATACATTCGTCATCTTGTTACACTAAACTGTTGAAATATGTTGAAACATTTGTTATCATTTCGTGTAATTTGTGTCCGAAGCAGCAAATAACTGTAGAACTTAATAATAATAATAATAATAATAATAATAATAATAATAATAATAATAATAGCTCCATAGATTATAAAGCAAAACAAATACTTTGTAGACAGCTGTTTAATATTCTTTATCAATATATTCTTCATCAATGTAAATGCTGTACATGGTCATTTTCTTTTTTTTTTACAAAACGAACATTTCATTTATTTTGAAGTAAATTAAACGATGTTTGTGGGATACTGCTCACTACCCAACATTCAGATAACAAGCTCATTATTAGTAGTATTGTATTGTTGTTGCAAACTTTAAATAACCAGTAGACTATAAATATATAACCTGCTTCAATATTTGACGTAATTGTTAAATTGGATTCCTTTATCCATAGAAATACTTCATACCGAAAAGGGCTTGTAACCAGGAGGTCCCCCGGTTCAAATCCCATCTCAGCCATTGACTCATTGTGTAACCCTGAGCAAGTCATTTAACCTCCTTGTGCTCCTACTTTTGGGTGAGATGTAATTGTAAGTGACTCTGCAGCTGATGCATAGTTCACACACCCTAGTGTCTGTAAGTCGCCTTGGATAAAGGCTTCTGCTAAATAAACAAATCATAAATAATAATAATACCTCCCCCCCACCTCCACCGTGACCATGGCCCACCCACTTTAGAAAGGCTTCGGCACCGTTGGTTTTACAAAAAAATCTTCCGGGGTTACAATGGTGTCAGATCCATTCAATGAAAGTGAACACAGCTTATCTACCTTTCCAGAAGAGGGATGTCAGAGGGGAGGTCACAGAGCAACCTTGATGGCAGATGGCAAAAAAGGGAACTCCCCCAGGACAGTGTGCACATTAAGGGGCTGATATAGGGTGGGACAAATCACTTTGTATGCTGGTGGCCATTTGGTCACTAGCTTTCGAAACCTGGTGGCCAAGTGAACTTTTATGGTGGCAAACATTTTCAAATGGGGACAATATGAGGAGACATGTATATTTTGCACACACATTGCTTTTGTGTGCTTTGTTTTCATGTAATGGGTGTTTTTTTTATTATCTTTAAATTGAGGGAAGGGAACTGTATACAATCAATGTGCCAGAGAACTAACTCTGTAAAATCCAGGGAACTTTATGCATTAAATGCCAGAAAACTATATACATTAAACGCCAGGGAACTGTTTTCTGTGTGCATAAAATGCCTGTGCGTGAAGTATATACACACAATACCAGAAAACTATATACATAAAATGCTATAGGAAACAGAACTGTATTAATCAAATGCCAGGGAAGATAACTATATAAAAATCCAGGGAAGTGAACACATTTCTTTATTTTTCAGTTACTGCCATAGACAAGCTGGCTAAAATACTAACACTCTGTTAATCCCTCCTCGAACTCCACGTTCTCATTTTGGCTGGATGTAGATTTTCCAAACCCAAATGCAAATAGATTTCCCTGTTGTTTCAATTTCTTTGACATTTTATTTAGGGTAAGTAAGAGATATTTTCAGAATTTCTTTTTTTTTTTGTTTATTTCCCATTCCATCTAATGTCATCAACCAAGCAAGTCAGGGAAGCTTAATGGCCTGTAGTGCTACAGCACGTCTTCAACACAAATAATTTTTAAAAGCGGTGTAGTTATTTTAAATCCCCATCTGTGCTGTAAGGCAGTACAAACATCTCAACACTCCTTTCATCTCTTGTTGTTGTTGGGGTGAGGGGAATCTACTAGCTTTTAAAGTTTTTTAAAGCTGTTCTACCCTACCTTGACCGGCTGGTGTGCGTTACTATAGAAACAAGAAAAGGGGGCTGGTTCTACACTAATGGCCAAGCAATTATTTTGCACTGCAGCCTATGTAAGCTTAAGAGCAACACAAATTACCTAACGAGCACAAATAATGAGCTGCAATCATGATAATGAGGGTCACAATGATGCCGCCTGTGCATCGGGCAATTTAGCAGCCACACTTACAGCCCAGAGGTGAGCTGGGCTGTATGAGATTTGTGGAGCACAAAAATCAAACCATACCAAAAAATATGTCAGAGGAAGGGCTGCAAAGTCCTCTTGGCGCACAGAAAAGAAAAGACAAGTTTTCTGAGAAGGAGCTGAGAGTCCTTACAGCTGAGGTCACTCAGCATGAAAGTGAGTTACTAGGAAAAACCTCAGCCAACATCAGTTATGCTACCAAAGAGGCCATATGGTCCTCTATAGTGGAGAAGGTCAATGCTGTCGGTGTTACCAGAAGGACAGTCAACCAGGTGATGAAAAGGTGAAATTCAGCTATTGGGTCTAGGATGACCTGCAGAGTGAGACGATAACGCCTTACCACCGCATTCTCTGGCATCCCAGACAAAGTCACCCTGATTCTTGCCCTTCTCCTCTGAAGGTTTTCCTGCCTGTCCTCAACAAGTGCCAGGCTTTGCCGCATTAGAAGTGTACTACAGCAGCCATCCTGAGACCAATGATAGGTCTCTGCAGGTGCATGCTTTTATACAGCTCTTAATTACTCGCTTCTACAATGGTTTGCACCTTGTAAGAGGAGGTGCAAAGTTTTTGGAGACTCAGCAATTGCCCAAGTGCAAGGCAAAATCCTTATATCTCATTGTAATGTTTGCACCAGCTTAGTATTCCAGATCGCCGCCCAATTCCATGCTCTTTTCTTTATTTGAATACATTTCAATAGCATTTAAATGGATTGATGATGGCAAATTTGATAGCAGGTGTAGAACGGCAGGTGAAAAACATTCTTTACGACCTCTAAACACGGTTTGCGAGTGCAAATGCAGATTTTGGCCGCAATATGGGTGTTACCTTACGTCAGCCCCTAAGTCACTACCGTCTTTCGTTAACATCACTGTTATGCCCCATTTCTAGGTTTCCCTAAAACCATCCTATCAAAGCTGCAGTTGATCACAAACAGCAGGTTCTGATTCACAGTGGTCAGGGTTCTGATCTTTCACCCCTGTTCTGTTTAAATTCCACTGGTTTCCTGTGGTCCAGAAGATGAAGTGGGTCCTCTTGTTTACTTTCCGTGGCCAGGACTATGTATCTTTCTGGTTCAGCGATATACTCCAGGCATTCTTTGTGGCCCTTCCATTTTGGAACTCACTCTTTTAGTTTTCTTGTTCCCAGTTTTTAAGATTCACTTCCAAGAGATATCAAACATTTGACTCTATGAATAGAACACCAAGATAAAAATCTTGTCTTTTTGAGAGGATTTTCACTTCATTTTGTAAAGGACGTTGAGTTAACAAATATTGCCAGTAAATGTTACCTAATCTGTTTTACCTTCACTTTGTAGGTAGCATATTTTTTTTAATACGATGTTCAATTTCTGTCATAATTAGTGTAGAAAAAGTTTGGATCCTACATGAACATTGAAAACTTCTGAGGAAAAGCAGTGATTGCTTACAAAGAAAGGGAGCCAATGTGCGGAACAGTTGCAATGGCTTCTGAGAGTTAGAATTCTTGTAAAAGGAAAAACAACTCGGAATGTTTAGCTTATGACTTTTCTTAAGGGTGAAATTGAAATATATACATGAGTTTATTTGCTATCTGTATATAACAGCTTTTTAAAAGCACCAATAACAAAAACTAATCATAACTGTGCTTTATAATGTTAGCAATGCATAAAACAATACAAATAATAATTTTAAAAAATCGCCAGTTATCTTAAGTTGTTGTTTGTTTTTTTATATTTTGCTATACAGTATATATGGCGCCATAATTAAAATATAATTCTAGTATAGGATAAGATGATTCATGTTATAAATGCAGGGAAATATGATTAAACTGTTCACTGAAGGGACAGAACATTTGTGACTGTTAAAGAGTTGATGAACAATAAAAATGTGCACTCGCTGGTAAGAATGCAGATTCCACTTGCTCTAACTTTAGTATATTTTACTTGTATTGTTAGTAGTTCTCTGCTTATATTGTATTATGGATTTTAATACATTTTAGGTTGGTGGTAGGTTGGCCCCATGGTCAGGCCTTGTGATAGGCCTTTATACATTGTAGAAGAATGTAAGTCTTCTTTACCAGCATAAAGCCAGAATGCCTGTGGAGCTCTCTATTAGCAGGAGGGGAATCTTTTGAAAGTTTCTCTGTCAAGAATGAAGTCATTAACCTTTAGTTATCTGATAAGCTGATTATACTGATTTTTTACATGCCTGTGATAACATTTTTTTAGCTCAGTAATTGACTGATAAAGTGAGTGTTACTTTAATGTCAAACTTTATTGTAAAGGATTATATCTTTTTTCTTTTTTAACAAACAGGAAATTACATTTGCCACAAATAAGAGTGACAGCTATATCTGATTTCATACCTTATGCTCTGCTGAAGATGTAATCTTTACCACTGAGATACATTTAAAAACACCTGAGAAAGCGGTTAACTTATAAGCTTGAATTTTAAATGTTAACTTACATGTTTATAATGAGATATATGATGCCGTCATTTTATACAAATTTTAATTTAATTAATTTCTATGATTGATATATATACCGTATTCCCTCGTGTTTACGACGCACTTCTAAAACCATTTTTTGCTTCTCAAAAATATCCTGCGTCTTAAATTATAATGATGTGTGTATTAAAATCGGCAACAAAAGACGTGACTATCCGAGTACACAAACAGCAACGTGACTGACTGCCCGAGAAAAGACAACAAAGACGTTACTGTCCGATTTCGAATCATCCATGTTGTACCGGCAGCCATTTTCAAAGAAGCGTCATTAGCTTCCCGAGGAATTCAAAGAGAAGGTTTTACAATGTAATCGTTTCTAACAAATGCACCAGTTTGGACAGACTGGAAATGCTGATCAGACCACCGTATTTTTCGACATGCCAAGCAACACCACAGTTCACAAATTTGGAGAAAAACAGGTTCTGACTTGTGTTTGCAATGCAGTTAATGCTGTTGTGGTTGCTGGGTTACATGTTGCCTGATGTTGTGCTTGCTGCTGCCTGGATGTGTGATGCTGTAAGTGAGCGAGAGGTATGTGTACGATAGAGACGACGTCTTAACTATTATCAGTGCACAGCACGATAAACAAGCTCTGTGGTTAATTATTATTATTATTATTATTATTATTATTTATTTCTTAGCAGACGCCCTTATCCAGGGCGACTTACAATCGTAAGCAAATACATTTCAAGTGTTACAATACAAGTAATACAATAAGAGCAAGAAATACAATAACTTTTGTTCAAGCAAAGTACAAGTGTGACAAACCACAATTCAATAATACAGCAGATAATAGTGATAGTTACATCAGGATATGATTAAATAGTGATAGTTACATCAGGATGTGATTAAATACAAAGTACTACAACAACACTGTTTCGTGTCAGTTTTATACAATACAACAGTGTAATTGAGGTTGTATCTTTGTGAATGCATATTTATTTGATGTTTTATATATATATATATATATATATATATATATATATATATATATATATATTGTGAGATAGCTGGTTGTGTGAGACAGCAGGGAGGGGGTTAAAACCTCCCTGCGAGAGAATGTACCTTTGTTTGTTTGTTTGCTGTATTGTTTCATTTAATTTGCTAATTGTGTTATTGTTTAATTTAATTGTTTGTTAATTGTTTTATGTATTATCCCCTGCACCCGGGGGTGATTAAAAATTAGAACCGGGTGCAGGGTATTTAAGACATGCAGCCAGGCTGCACGAGGCTGCTGAGTAGAAGGAAGCAGAAGAGAGGTGCTCTGCTTCCGAGTAGCCAGAAAAGTAAGTGCTGTGTCAAACAGCTTAAGTGCTGTGGAAACAGCTTAGCTATCCCGTGTTAGACAGAGTGTTCCTGAGAGTTGAGTTAGTGCTCCAAGAGGAGTTAGGTTTTGTTTTGTATTTTGTTTATTTTGTGTTTATTAAAATATAGCGCAACCGCGCTTAAAAATTTCAATTTCAATTTCTGATGTCTATTTTTAAAGGGGCAACGAACCCGTGTGAGTACGATCGTTTACAATATATATATATATATATGTCAATATCAAATGTATCCATGTGTGACAGAGAAAGAATGAATCTTGTTTCTAAATCTCTGGATGGCCTGACAATCCATTCCCAGGGATAGGTGGAAGTTGGCCATCTAGAAAGTGGGCGTTGCTATGGTACACAAAGTCATCGACCTGGAAGGGAAGCGATGTGGCAACCACGGACTGGAGGAGAATGCTATGGTACACAAAGTCATCGACCTGGAAGGGAAGCGATGTGGCAACCACGGACTGGAGGAGAAACGGTTGCACTCGCTAACCAAGGGGACGTAGCGAGGTGATCTGTTCCTTTGTTATGGTTAAGCTGAACAGGAAGGAATCCTATGAAAGTATCATGAGTGTTTAGTTTGTTTGTCATATCTAAAAATTCTACTTGTTTGTTATTATTAGATGGATAACATGAGCCGAAGCTGTCGCTACAGACCAGCACTAAACCCGGACAACACTGCACCTTGGTCACGAATAAATTGTAAATCACCACGACCACAATAACAATCACTCTGGACTTGTGAATGTGTGTCTTTGTGCGTGTTCTACTGTGTTTATTATTTACAGAATGTGTCTTATTATTTCGGGACTGCAACCCGTTGTTTTGAATCAGTGCAATACACATTACTGATGTATTGCCTGGGATTATTCTTAGTGGTTGCCAGACCAGGATTATAACATTAAAACCCATTTGGATTGTGAACTTTGTTGTCTGTCTTCTTTTTCACAATCACATCATCACTACACCTGCGCACTGCAAACCACTTAGCCACACGATGTAATTTATGAAGCCATAGATAAGGATGTTCTCATATACACACCTGCTTTGTCTCTTTGCTTCTCTGACCTTGGTTTATCTCCATCACCGGGGCCTTCAGCTTTGATGCTCCCATGCTTACTTTTTATTAAACTGTCTTTCTTTTGAGGTGTTTCTTTTGTAAATTGCTTCAGGACTGCTTCGGCTTTGAAAGGCGTTATATAAGTCCAAGATTGTTGTTGTTGTTGTTGTTGTTGTTGTTGTATTAATGAGTGTTAATTTAAAATGTATCATGCGGTGATGGTAGCTGAATTTTTACCATAAAAACATTGAATTTCTGCAATGGTGGTTACAGGTGCAACATTTAAGTGGTACTTTATTTCCCACCCAGTTGTTCTGTATTAGTAGTAAATGGATAATATTTGGGATACCATTGCGCTTGTGGGACAGTTTGCTCATTAAAACCCTTTTTATGTATTTAAAAAGGAAACATAAATCTGTTCAGTGGTGTGACTGTGGGTTAAACAGACTGGCAATGCACAATCAAATGCCATTAATTTTTTTAAATAATTGTTGGAGAGTAGTACACTTTTGTTAAAAAATACCAAATGCCCAGTAATTACAAATGACAGTCTATCTCTATGACAGCATATATGGTATACACATTTTTTCAAAACATTTTGAAATACAACTGAAATGAACCTTTGAAGAGTTAGTCAACCTGCAGGTTGCAAAATACTAAAGGTGCTTAACAGCACAAATGCAGGAAATAACACCACAGATTTTAGATTACAAGAAACACTTTCCATTTTTAAGTACATGATTTTTTTTTTATTTTTTATTATTGCTAAACCAGAGATTGCAATTCTATGCTTCTAAATGTTACTGTTTGTTTTAGCATAGAAAAGGCCTAGGAAGGTCTACAGTAAATGACAATCTTATTATTGCTCATTGCAACAGATACGGGAAAGCCAAAGTTTGTCAGTTACAGTATGACTTTACCGTTTGTACATACTCCTACATTGAAGACTTTGAGACTTTTAGTCGAAACATTGGTTATGTTTTTTCAGTGCTGTATTTCTAAATTCTACATATTCCCTCTTTCTTCCAGTGTCATTTTAATAGCTTTTTTTACATTTCCCATTGTATTTAAATGAGTGGTTCGGGGGTTCCTTTGTTCCCATATTTTCTTTAAATCTTATTTTTCCTGGCTTTGAACACCTTGAGCTTGTCTTGAGATTCCCAAGGCAGTGTGACCTTTGATCTCTGTCAGTGACCAGGTTGGCTGGTGGTTACGTCAGGCCAGGAAATGCAGGACATAGAGAGGCGAGTTAAATTGCTCTGGTGTGCAGATTTAATAAGCAAACGAACAGTTTTCACAAAACAGAAAACAAACGGCACGTTGGCCAAAATAAATAGACAAATACAAAACAGACACGAAACAAAACAAGTATTGTGTTGGTGTAAACCAGCAGGAATAGCAATTGTTTTCTAATAATATTGATTCTCTTGTCTCACGACTCACGTCTCTCGTTCCGCCTCTGAACACACAACCCTGTATCACTGCTGGAGCCTTAATTAATCATTTAATCACTTATTCAATTCACGGCTCCATCCACATTCCCATGTGTTTTTGCAAGGAGGATTTTAACTTCCTCCCTGTTACCCATTATTCCACACACACACACACACACAGACATCCCCGTGCCCACATACCAACATACCTTTTTGTTAATCTGCACGTGAAGTGATTGTGCAATCCCGTGCGTAAATACAAATACACATTTAAAATCACCCATGCTACATAACCCACACTCCATTCAATACATACACACCACATAAAACACACAATACCCACAAGGGCGGGGCACCCCACCACACAGCCCCATCCACTCTCCTGGTCTATTAATATACATAGCTGGGGTTTTTAAGGTCTGTAAGGTCATATGGAGTGGACAAGCTCAAAGCCAGGAAAAGGCTGATTAAGAGAACATTTTTATATTGGACAAACAGCAGGCAGAACTACACAGAATAATTGCAAATACCATAACAATGTATAAATAAATAAATAAATAAATACAAATTAAATTGACATTTAAAGCCATTTAGTTTTTATTTATGTATGGTGACAATGGGGAGGGGGAGGGGGGAGGGGGGGACTGGATAATTTGTTATAGAGCATTTTGTGAAGTGAATTCAAAGAACCTGGTAATTAAAAGTTTGCAACATCTAGTTGCCTTTGTTTTATTAGCTGCTTTTCATACAGGAACTAATAATTTCACAGTAACCATCAATCTTCAGAGCTTAAGCGATTATTCTAACAAGCTGCTGCACCAAACGAATGACAGTATCACAATGAAAAGTCATAGACCTCAGAATGTCTTCCTACAAACAGCTTCCCTGGGAAACTCCTACACTGCCCATGCCTTCCTCTTTCAAGTGAGTTCATGAGCATGTGAAATGATATAATATAAATGCACATGGGTTTACTTTGTGGAATAACACAGTAATAACACAGTACTATATATAACTGCTGAAAATCACTTAACAAAGCCGCCACTGTGATTCACTGAACACTGTTTTCTGCATGATATAGGAAAAAATATAATTTGAATATATTATCTGGAATGATCCACACAAAAGGCAACGCCTACCCCCCGATTGTTATCTATTTAAAAAGAATCATGTCAGAGACAGAAAAAAGAACAAATATCATTAACATAATACAAGAGAAGCAAAATGGAAACTGTCGTGGTCACCCCCTCCATCATTATGATTTAAGAAAGCAGTCAAGGGAACATTGTGTTTAACAGCAAGCAGTGCACCAAAATATAAATCTTTATTTGATGTTTGCAATCAGTCTGAATGGTTCAGTGATAATGTGACCTTTCAACTTTGTTGACTGCACCTGTTATAGTATAGGATCAGATGAGTCAGGTCACAACATCACATGATTTCACTAGCAAAATATCACAGACGAGCAAGGTTGATTGAGCTATAGAGAAGAACCCCTGTAGGGTCTTATACACCCATGACTGCAATACTGCAAAATAGCTGAATAAACAACATTTGAATGTGTGTCAGTGTTTAAAATAACACTGTGGCAAAGTGGTTTGCAGTGTGCAGGTGTAGTGGTGATGTAATTATGAAACAGAAGGCAGACAACAAAGTTCACGATAAGACACAGTTTGTAAATAATAAACACAGTAGAACACACACAAAGACACACACTTTCACAAGTCCAGAGTAAGTGCTATAGTGCTCTTGGTGAAATATAATTTCGTGTACAATGGTGCCATGTTGTCCGGGTTTAGTGCTGGCCTTAAGCGACAGATTCTGATCGTGTTAGCCATCTAATAATAACAAACAAGTTGATTTTTAGACACGACAAAACAAACAAAACACTCATGGTAATTCACAGTACTTCCGGATCAGCTTAACCATAACAAACAAACAGATCACCTCGCTATGTCCCCTTATGTACCGTCAGTCATGCCCCCTTGGTTAGCGAATGCAGCCATTTCTCCTCCAATCTGCGGTTGCCACATCGCTTCCCATCCGGGTCGATGACTTGGTGTACCGTAGCTCCGCCCCCTTTCTAGATGGCCTACTTCCACCTAACCCTGGGAATGAATTGTCAGGCCATCCAGTCCAGGGCACTCTGTTCCCTTTACACAGTGCCCTCACAGATCTGGAGGGAGATTTATAACCAAGATTCATTCTTTCTCTTCTCGTGCTGGAAGAAACACTGTTCTGTCATGTTACCTTTTCACCTTAACAATAATTTCACAGGAAGTTTCACTGGTTAGTTGTGAATATACAGCAGTAATAATATTGATGTTTTTTTTAAGTTAAGCAATACAGTACAAGTATAATCTTTTTTTTTTTTTTTTTAATTTAGTCGTTGCCAATTATTTTTTTTTATTATTTTCTCCCAATTTAGAATGGCCAATTATTTTTTAAGCTCAGCTCACCGCTACCACCCCTGCGCTGACTTGGGAGGGCGAAGACGAGCACACGCTGTCCTCCGAAGCGTGTGCCGTCAGCCGACCGCTTTTTTTCACACTGCGGACTCACCATGCAGCCACCCAAGAGCTACAGCGTCGGAGGACAACGCAGCTCTCGGGCAGCTTACAGGCAAGCCTGCAGGAGCCCAGCCAGACTACAGGGGTCGCTGGTGCGCGGTGAGCGGAGGACACCCTGGCCGACCTAACCCTCCCTCCCCCCGGGCGATGCTCGGCCAATTGTGCACCGCCCCCTGGGAGCTCCTGTCCACGGTTGGCTGTGGAATAGCCCGGACTCAAACTCGCGATGTCCAGACTATAGAGCGCATCCTGCACTCCACGTGGAGTGCCTTTACTGGATGCGCCACTCGGGAGCCCCCAAGTATAATCTTTTTTAGCACAACTGTTTATATTATGCTTTAGTGTTTAATGGACTGGATTTACAAAAACAACAGCTAGTTAATTACAATGGAGAGCTTGGAAACGGGATCATGAAATCAAGGTAATACACTTCAATTTGAGCATATGAAAGAGCACATGCATATACTTTGTATGTGTAATCTTTTTTAAAAAAGTGTTATTCAAAATAGAAATATACAATATTTAATATGTTACAGTCAATGCAAACATTAGCAAACACGGTTATATACACAATATTTCAGCATAAAAGAAGCGGTCAGAATTACACGTACATTGCAGGACTGCAGAGTTAAATCGGATCACATTAACAGCCATTACCTATTTATTAGAGATGTTGTCACATGATGAGCATGACAATCGGAAGAGTGTTTTGTGTACTAATAAGGTATGTTTGAATTTAGGATAAACAAAAACCCAGCTCTGCGAATCACATGAGTCAGGTCCTAAATTATTAAAATGACCCTCAGAAGGTTCAATTAAATCATGTAGAATATTTTTCGTATAACGACCTTTGAGTAACGAAAGTGAGGGCTACTGTTACTGTTAGCAAAAACAGAGGAAAATACTGATCAGAAGAATAACAACAGCCGAAAGGGGAACACAGATACAATATTGCACCCCAACCCTCTCTTTTTTGTGTTTTGCTCTGACTACTAGCCACATTTTATACACACATTCATAATATAGGCTCTAGATTTCAGTTTTCTTTTGTTGTTTTCACACTTTCACCCTTTAAACCACCTACAGATTGCATGACGAGCGGTCCATATAAAACCAACCTTGAATGTTGAGCTTTCACATTTAAGTTACTCCAATGTTGCTTGACAAAGACCAAGGAGAGACAAAATGTGTAAAGACCACTATGAAAATCTTGGGCTTGCCATTAGTTTATTATTGATTGTTTTTCAATCCAATCTGGAGGATAAAAATGGGCAGAGGTTTTTTTAAAGGTACATTTTTAATTTTAGAGGATTTTCTAAAGGCTGAAAACATTTTGTTCCCTAAGATTTATTCATAATGTGCAAGTCCTTCCTTTACAAAGGTGGCGAATGCCCTGTGACATCATGCCAGTTGGCAGCTGCGACCGCTGAATTCTACATAATTTCTCCAGACTTTAGATTTATTTTGACGGATCACTTTATGTGTAGCAGGTATTAGGGCCCCTAGGCCCACAGAGTTTATGCTGCGTAGAATTTGAGTGAGGGGCGCAGGTGTTCTCCTATTACTTGTTGCACAGGAAATTAAATTAGTTGTAAGAGCCATGTTTAAGTGTTGTGCCAGTCAGTGAATATATATTCTGGAAAACGAAGAAAAAGCAACAATTTAGCTATGGTGTGCCAATATAATATTACTGTAGGTTCATTATAATATTACTGTAGGTGCAGTGTGGAGTAGTGGTTAGGGCTCTGGACTCTTGACCGGAGGGTCATGGATTCAATCCCAGGTAGGGGACACTGCTGCTGTACCCTTGAGCAAGGTACTTTACCTAGATTGCTCCAGTAAAAACCCAATTGTATAAATGGGTAATTGTATGTAAAAATATAGTGTAAAAAAATAATGTAATTGTATGTCAAAATAATGTGATATCTTGTAACAATTGTAAGTCGCCCTGGATAAGGGCATCTGCTAAGAAATAAATAATAATAATAATTTTAGAGGTTTAAGAATTATACCATTCTTAGATAAGGTTCTAGAGAGAGTTGTTGCAATTAAATTACAAACATTTTTTAGTCTGGCTTTCGTGCTGCACATAGCACCGAGACAACGTTTGAATGATCTGCTGATAAGCTCTGACTCTGGCTTTCCATCAGTTTTAATTCTTCTAGATCAAAGTGCTGCCTTTGATACTGTAGACCATTCCATCCTACTGAATTGTCTTGAAAACACAGTAGGATTGTTTGGTCCTATCCTGGTTCAAATCTTATCTTTCTGATAGGTTTCAGCTTGTCTCTATAGGAGAGGTAAAATCGGCATTATCGGAAGTTGTCTGTGGTGTTCCACAGGGCTCCATTCTTGGTTCCTCGTTGTTTTCATTATATATGCTACCTTTAGGTGATATTATACGCAGACACGGAGTGAACTTCCATTGCTATGCTGATGATACCCAGCTATAATTTCCCTAAAGCCAGACATTTCTTCTGCCCGGGTGTTATTAGCTACTTGCCTTACAGACATCAAGCACTGGATGTCACAGAAATTTCTAATGTTGAATTCAGATAAAACAGAGGTTCTGCTAGTGGGCTCACAGAACCAACTAAAAGGAAATGTAGGATTACATGAGCTTGATTCTTGCAGTCTCTTATCAAAACTTAAACTAGAAATTAAGAGTTTGGGGGTCATCTTTGATCCTGATCTATCATTGAGACTCACATTAGGGAAGTTACTAAAATACCTTTTTACCATTTGAGAAATATAGCCAAACTTAGATCAATTATTTCTGTTTCTGATGCTGAGAGACTAATGCATGCCTTTGTTTCATCTAGAATTGATTATTGTAATGCACTTTTTTCTGTTGTCCCAAAATGTGTGGTATCCTGCTTGCTGCTTGTTCAGAATACCACCGCTAGAATTCTGACTAAAACCAGAAAAAAGTGAGCATATTACCGCTGTTTTGGCCTCTTTACACTGGCTCCCTGTGCCGTACAGAATTGATTTCAAGATTTTGCTGTTAATTTACAAGGCCCTGAATGGATTAGCACCTAGTTATTTGAAGGATTACTGACCCTGTATTTTCCAAACTGCACTCTGAGATCACAGGATGCGGGGCTGCTGATTATTCCTAGGGTCAACACTTTTTAAAATGGCTTTCTTATCTTAGTGGGTTTTAATGTAACTTTAAAATTGCTGCTTTTTATTATTTGTGTACTGTTATTTAAATATGTTATTTAAATGGTCTGATTGTGGCAGTTGTATGTGTGACATGCTATACAAATGTATTGTGGTTTGCAATAAATAAATAAATACAATGCATTCAAATTAATTGCATACATGATAGTGGCATATTCCTGTTAAAGTGAACCACATTTCTAATGAAAATGCACATGCAGTGGATTCCTGTGAATTGCCTATCCTGCGTGCCTCACAGTTTTATACATTTCCATTTAACTAGAATAAGGAACATACATGTTCAAAATAAATGTACTTCACAATTGTATGCAATTATCATGTATACATTAAAAGCCTATATATATATATATATATATATATATATATATATATATATATATATATATATATATATATATGAACTTCTTAAAGCACTGTTTTTTTGTATTCAGCCGATGAAGGACTTGTAGTCCGAAACGTCCTGATAATTGATTTGTAATCAATTATTCTACCTTTTTAAGTACCTGAAATATCCTTTTCTTTTTTCTTCATATATGTGTGTGTGTGTACATCAGTCTTTAGACAGACATTCCAGCATGTGATTGGGTAAAACCTCATCACATGACCAAAAATAGACCCAACTATTGCCTCCGTGACGCTGCTTTTGGTCACTATCTTTTTTTTTTTTTTTTTTTTTTTTACACACTCCTTCAAATGAAGTCATTACGCTGAACGTCCATCCTCTCTACACACAACAAAGCGAAATGGCGGACAAACCCGCATCTTGCTGGACAGCGATTTTCTGACGTTACAGAAAATTAACGACAAAATATATTACAAAAGAAAGGTGCTGCAAACACTAAAATCATCATAAAAAGTTTGCTTTCAGTGTTTTTATGACTTCCTAAGATTCCAAATCCAAATCCAACTCGAAGATGTAAATAACTGCAACGTTAACAAACTCAACGGACCGAGAATTCTATGACGCAATATTTATTTATTAATTCTGTAACAGCTATATTTAAACACAATACTTACACTTACTTTCTTGACTAATTCATAAAACAAATACGGACTGTAGACCTCGGCTCATCGTGGGAAACTAAAGGCCCCTCGGGAAGAACTATAGTGACATTATAGTCCCTTGTTGAAAACCATAGTTTCCCACTGTGTGTCTCTCTCCAGTCAATATTTACTATATACGCACACACACACACACACACGATTTTGTGGTTAGTTTATTTATTTTATTCACAAATTGAATTGAAAACATATTTGACTCTTTTGTTGTTATTCAGTAATAAAATATGTTGTATACGCAGTGATTCTACAATCCAGAGATTATGCATTTTTGGGTGAACCAGACAGACACCATACCATTTTCATACCCCATTAATTTAATAGTTTCAATAGAAAAAAAAAGAATTAGTCAACATTAAAATCAATAAAAATGTCCTATATTACATCTCAGTACAATAACATTTTCTTCGAGTTTACTATTCAAATGTGGATTATAGATCCCATGTTAAAAATGTCTATATTTTTCTACCATTGTTCTTAAAACAGTTGCAAAACATATACAATGCATTGTACTTAAAAGACGCATGATGAGTGTTGCTAGATTTTAGATAAACTCAGCAAACCACACACATACATCACTGTGCAGCACAACAGTGACAGAAGCCATTTGATGGTAAGCCACTTGGAGAGAGTAGTCAGACCTACATTGCTAAGGAGTTTTTCTTTCAACCTTAATACTTTGCAGGAGTTTGTGAGTATTTAAATCAGCATTTTTTTTTTCAAATACATATATATTGTTTATTGAAATGGAAAGGCAGCATAGAAGTAGCAAAATAATATGAAGGATTAAAATCGTTATATTAAGTAGACTTTTGAAAGATTTCTTATCTTATAGGAGAGTGGTAAGAGGAGATACTTTCATTATAATTAAGTGGATGGAAGCTAAACGAGGATGATGTATATTAGTTCAAGAACTTTATCATTTCTTATTTTGTTTCCTATGATGGATTTCAGATAAACTGTATCTTATTATTATCAGTTATATAAAATACTATAATAATTCTGTAGGATACTGCATGCATTTGGTCTGTGGTGTCTCAAAATGTTAACAATGCACGTTAATAGTTGTTTTAGTGGGAAACGTGTAAGCCCTTCTATTTACCATCGTATTTAATTAGAGGAGAAGTCTAGAGTACAAATACGTGATCTCTAGAATGACCAAATTACTAAATATTATTGTGGTATGACTTCATTTGGTCCTGACATGAGTATCTTATTTTTTTTTTCTCCTAAGGACCTGTCCCTAACACATGTTAACAATCAGTTACATTGACAGGGTAGTTTTGACCACCTCAACCAATAGATAAAGCTCAAAATTTCAAAATACTACTAAAATAAAACACTACCAAATCAACTGTCTAATACTTTTAAAAAAAGTAATGTGATGGCCTACTATCATATCTATGACAGTATATAGTGTTTATTAAAAGCAGTTTAAGTGGTTATGTGCTGTGTAATTAGAGCTTGACGTTTTCGGGTTTTATTTTTAGTTGGGTTTCGGGGAGGGGTGGGGGGGGGGGGCGGTTCTATGGTTTTTTAGTATTATTTGGCAAAATCTGTTATTTGCGGTTATTATAAATAAACACCACTTAATTTTATTATAAATAAACAACACATTCATTTTCAGTTTCTATAATACATTGAATGTATGTTTCACTAATACATAGGCCTATACAAACGTTAAGTTATGTCCACATTAGATTTCCGGCAATGTAGAAATGGATTTTGAATCCGACGATTGCGAGAACAGATTTCATTTTACGCCCATTACAGCACGCGTATCTATCACACTACAGTTGTTTTTTTTCTTTTTTCTGTCCACCCGATCGTATGACTATAGCTTACTGTCGTAATTAATCTCAGCATACAATAAGTTATTTAATTTTTTTTTTTCTAAGATTAAACATTCATCGTGGTACTCTGATTAAAGTTTGATATTTATGTAGCTATAATAATAATAATAATAATAATAATAATAATAATAAATAAAGCAGTTTTCATAAGAAAAACCTTAATATGCATTAGAAGCATAATTGTACAGCAGTTTTATATTTACAAAAGCTTTTTCGGTACATCACTGAATAAAACCGTAACGCCATAAAAACTAACTGTCGATGTCATGTTGCTGGTTTGTTTAGGTTTGTGGTCGTTAAGCCCGTTGCTAAGCAAATTATTCATATTACGTAGTGCACAAAATTGATGAGTGGTCAGTTGCAATGTTTTCTGAGAGCAGTTTTCTTTATGTAGAAAGACAGTAGTGAATGATTGACATTATTTAACATTTTCCCAAAGCCCACATTTATCGGTTTAAAAAAATAAAAAAACAAATCTTCTAATTAGGTCTTCGTGGGTGTTTTTTTTTTTGTTTTTTTTTTGTATTATCGGTTAAAATCTCTAACTTCAAACCCTATGTATAACACATCTCTATATTTGTTGCTATAATGTTTTCAGGCTCTCCAAGATGTACTATGTATAACCTAGACCCATTCATGATTATGGTCATAGATAAACATTAACTGTAAACAAAGACTTGAATTCAAGCAGCTCCAACATGTTTGTTTTATGTATTAAAACAAGTTTTGTTTTGTTTACAGAGACATCATAAGTCTTAGATCATGGAATCAAGGCAACTAAATGAAGATTTGAATAATGAGACCTCAAATGATAGCAACTGTGATGTGTATATCTGCCGCCACACAGCCAAATTTCTTTTCCCAATTTTTTACCTGGTTGTGTTTCTTGTTGGCATATTTGGAAATGTACTAGTCCTTTACATTACCTTTCAAAAACAGCAAAAGGTCAACTCGACAAGCCTTTACTTAATCAACCTAGCAGTTTCAGACACCTTGTTTGCTCTGGCATTGCCTGGAAGAATAACCTACTACATCAGGGAGTTTGATTGGCCTTTTGGTGATTTAATGTGCAGGATTACCACTGTCATATTTTACACAAACACCTATGTGGGCATCGCAATAATGACTTGCATAAGCATTGACCGCTATCTTGCGATGGTCCACCCCCATCGTCTCACAAAGCTTAGAAGAGTTGAGGTTGTGAGGATAATCTGTGGCCTTGTTTGGTTCTTGGTGTTTTGTCAGACAGCACCTCTGCTCCTCAAGGAAATGGTGAGAACCGTGGATGGCAAGGAAACATGCATGGAGTACTTCAACTTTGAAGCATCTCCAAAACTGCCCTACCTGCTTTTGCTCGCCTGCACCATCAGTTACTGCATTCCTTTGGTGGTCATTGTGTGTTGCTACACAAAAATCAACCTGAAACTGTTCAACTCTGCAAAACACAATCCAATAACCAGCAGATCTGGCCGCAATAAAAGAGCCACCAACATCATACTTCTCATCCTCATTACCTTTGTACTGTGTTTCAGCCCCTACCACATAAACATCATGCAGTTCATGATCAGGAAGATTTATTACCATCCAACCTGTGAGGAACTTAAAGCCTTCAAGATGTCTCTTCAGGTCACAGTGTCCATCATGAACATGAATTGTTGCTTAGATCCAATTATCTACTTTTTTGCTGTGAAAAGCTATAAACAAAAGCTCATGAGCTTGTTCAAGACCTACATTTCCACATCTACTTTTTCATCAAAAACACCTTCTGACAGCAGCAGCATTAGCTAAATTGGCATGTCTTGGCCTTAATGCAGGTTTTGGCAAATCATCTATCTCCTACCAGTCCCGGGATCACTCTGCAGATTGAACAATGTCTGCACTCAAGATGAACTATTCAAGAACATTTTGACAAATTTCCATGAAAATAACCTTTAACAGTTTTTTTTTTTTTAAATGACATCAGGATATTATACCAAATCTAAATTCCAAACTGAGGAATTGAAAATAATTACTCCTTAAAAAAATTAATTGGATACAAAGTTAGATTTCTAAGCACGATTCTAAGATCCCTTTTCCTACTGTATTTTAATATGCTGTTTGGAGTTTTTCTATTTTATTAAGGGAAAAGAAAGAACCTTGTGTGACTAAATTAACGTTAAGGATTGAGACAGATTAACTATATATATATATATATATATATATATATATATATATATATATATATATATATATATATATATATATATATATATATATATATAGTTAATCTACATATATAGTTATCTGACCTTTTCCATAGGAATAATAACATAAGAGAAATCTTGATAGATGGGTGGGTGGGCTATTGACTCTTATAAACTGCTGGCTGCTGGTAACTCTGGCTACTGTATTGTGCTCAACACACATTGCTGTATATTTTGTGTGCAAACATTTCTGTCATTTGGACTGAATTTAGTATTTTACATTTTGTTTTTTTAGATCACTCAAAAAAAGACAATTGCATTTACTTGACTGATCTCGATATTAATGTTCTTGTACCACTGTGCAATTTAGAAATGGGGCAAAGTTAATAACAATACAGTAAAATGAGGTTGACTTAATTTGTCTAATAGTAATAAATCATGTTACAGTTATATTTTTTAATACAAAAGTATATTTGTGTATAAAATATTCATACGGTTAAGTGTTGAAATTGAACCATACCGTCCTTGTTTTAATTAAATGTAAAACCTGTTCTAAAGGTCATTTTGTAATTGTTTTGTTTTAAATAAACCTTTTTTTTTTAGCACTGGGTGTTTCTGTCTATTTTAGTATTTTAAAGTACAAAACACCACATTAGTGACATGATGTGTTATATAGTTTGTGTCATTTTAACACCAAGAGACTAAGGGCTCAATTCAGTTATAGCTGGGTAAAAGCATTTTACGAAAATATAAATCATTGAAAAAAATAAATACAAATATGGTCAATTCTTTTCAGCATGTGGTCTGTCCTGTCTGTTGAAATGCCTGAAAGTACTAATCCTCATTTTGTATCAGGCTCCTGTGGTAAAGCAGCGGGCGGTCAAAGCTGGTCAATGCCAGGAATAGCAAACTCAGACTCAGAAACTGCAATTTGATAATAATTCACAAATAAACACAACACTGGAACAAAATAAAAGTTTGAACAAAACCTTAGAACCCCAAAACAACACCAAAGCTATGGCTATCACTGTGTTTTCCTTCTCTCTCTCTCTCTCATCAAACATTTGTCTTTTTATACCGTGTGGCCAGGGGTTGATTGACAATGAATCATCCATTCACCACCTGGCCACATTCCACACTTTTCCATTTAAACAATCAATTACACAATTAACTAGGTGGCTGTGCAAATGGTGGCCGTCTTGGTACCAGACTGTCACTTCACCAAGATGAACTCTGCAAGCCACCAAACCTTCACCTGCTTCAGCTAGTTTGATCTACACTTGACAGCGCTGAAGAGTCCTGTAGGAGTAAACCTACAGTATTGTTTTGTTTTAAGATCTGTACGCGCAGTCTATATATGCATACAGTATTGTATTGTTTTAAGATCTGTACGCACAGTCTGTATATGTGTACTGTGTTTCATTGGATTTTCCTTTTTGTCTTGGAATTAAACTGTTTTTATTGAAAATCACATCAAGGGGACTGGAATTATTATTTTGGAGAAATAAACAAACCTTACTTTACAACATTGTTAGGACAGCTTGAGTTTTCATTTCAAGAATTGCGTGCGCTTCACAGATAGCAAACAAGATTTTAAAAAATCTAATCAAATTTTCATTGTGATTAGTCAGAAATGTTTAAGGTAATTATGAATAATTGTGAAATACATGGACAGTGGCTTCTCACATAGAGTTCAAAGGAAAGCTGAAGTGATGTCTT
Organism: Acipenser ruthenus; assembly: GCF_902713425.1. NCBI lineage: Eukaryota > Metazoa > Chordata > Actinopteri > Acipenseriformes > Acipenseridae > Acipenser > Acipenser ruthenus. The sequence goes on along the minus strand of NC_081196.1, from coordinate 43,904,583 downwards.
ATCTACAATAAACTGTTTATGCTCTTTATGACCATCTGGGGATATACCAGAGTGTTTCAGAAACAGCATGTCCTTTAACATGAAAGCTAAGCATGATCATGTAGAAGATTCAATAGTAGTCTAGTTCAAAACGGTGTGGCTTTTTTTTGTTGAAATGCTTTTTCTAACACAGCAACACATGGTACATTTTCAAACTAATACAGTGCTACCCCTTTATATGGCGGCCCTTTATACTGCAGAACAGGTTATAATGGTCATGGCTCCCATTTGCCCCTTAATGCCATTACACTAACACTAGTATTCTCGTTATAAGGCGGAATACAAACAGCACAGTCTCTTAACTATGGTTACAGACTACAGACTACGGTTTTATGAATCATTATTATCATCATTAGCCATTTAAAAGAGGACTTATACAGAGATGTTTTTAACACTGTACAAAATCACACATTACTCCAATGTAGAGCTTTGAGTTTAAACTGCAACTTCCATATTGGCTCTGCCAAATTGAGAACTCTAACATTTATTTTTTTCAGTTTGTGAAATGCAGCAAATTAAACTTTGTTTCAGAAGATATGTAAAAACCTCATACATCTGGATGCTATATGAGGTCTTACAGTGCATGCTGTAAACAGAACAGCTTGACAGATCCTTGCTGTGCTGTAATCAGGACCATGCTTCTGTGACAACACGATACAACCTGATAGAAGTGCATAGAACCAACAGACATTCTTAATATAAAGGTAATACTATTCTTATCCTGTATGTAAGAGAATGAGGCTACACTGTGCTATAATGTACACATTAAACATACTTTATTTCAACACATCCTCACAATATAAAAAAAAATATGATAAGTAAATGTCCTGTGTCAAAAAAAAGTACACAGATCATAACCTATAAATCAGAACCTGTTGCAATTGGCCGGTGATGGCTGTCAAGTCTCAGTTCTCACAAATAGAGAATGAAGAGGGACTGGCACATCACACATTCCGAATCACAATCAGTACTCTGCTTGCATCGCATGACAAGAATGTGCAAGTACACAGTAACATATTTTTAAAATCCTATTGCATAACGGAAATCTATGCCACATTGCTGTTGTCGTCTGCCTACTCATCACAAGACAAAATGTGGTGTTTTTTTTTTCTTATGTAATATTTTAACAAGAAGAAATACTTTAGAGATGTCAGTTTATTGTTATAATCACATCCCTACTGTGAAGCATGGTGGTGGCAGCATCATGCTATGGGGATGCTTTTCATCGGCAGGGACTGGGAAGCGTGTCAGGGTAGAGGGTAAAATGGATGGAGCTAAATACAGGCAAATCCTTGAGGAAAACCTGCTTCAGTCTGCAAAACACCTGACTGGGACGGAGATTCGCCTTTCAGCAGGACAATGACCCCAAGCACACAGTTAAAGCGACACTGGAGTGGCTTAAAAACAAGAAAAGCGAATGTCCTAGTGGCCCAGTCAAAGCCCGGACTTGAATCCGATTGAGAATCTGTCTCAAGACTTGAAGATTGCTGTCCACCAACGGTCCTCATCCAACTTGACAGAGCATGCCAAGAAGAATGGGCGAATATTGCACGATCCAGATGTGCAAACCTGGTAGAGACTTACCCCAAAAAACTCTGTAATTGCAGTAACACCTTTGTAATTGCTGCCAAAGGTGGTTCTACCAAGTATTGACTCAGGGGGGTGAATACTTATCTAACCAAGACATTTCAGTTTATTTTTTTATTTTTCATTAACTGCTGTTTCACAATAAAAATTATCTTGCCTCTTCAAAGTGTTGAGTAGGTTGTGTACATCAAAGGAAAATTTAAATGCATCAAGATTTCAGGTTGTAACACAACAAACTGTGAAAACATCCAAGGGGGTGAATACTTACTATAGGCACAGTATATACTGTATGTATAATTTAAATATTTTATTTAACATCATGTAAACAAAAGGAACTACAACATGATATTGCAAAAGTCTACCAGAAGTCATCATAGTAGTACTTAGTATTTGCAGTGCATTCCATTGCATTTTAAGACTTCCTTAATCCTCTCAGGCATGGATTCAAGGCACTGAAGGGTCAAGTTATCATTTAGATTCCTCCATGCAGCCTTTGCATTTGATTCCAGTTCATTTTGGTACATGGTTGACTTTTCCTCATTTCCTGTCCTATCAGACTACAAACATTTTCAATAGGATTCAGGTCCAGCTAATTTCCAGGCCAAAATTGAAGTGGTGTGATCCTGTTGTCTTCTAACTCACTAGTTTGGCTCGATGGCAAGGGGCTCAGTAGAAATCACATTGGTTCTGAGCCATAGGGAGGAGGTGGTCTTGGTGTTTTCAGGTAGCAGTCCTTGTTCATAGCTGTCCCCTTGTGTAAAACATGTAGGGATCCTGTGCCTTTGGCAGAAAAGCATCCCCAAATACAGACAGTTTCTGGATGCTTCGTCATTGGGACAGCACACTCTGGCGTGTATCTTTCTCATTTGTGCCTTCAAACTCTCAATCCACCTCGGTTTCCAAAACAGCTGAAGGGGAACTCCTCAGAGAACATTACTTTGGCCCAGTCTTTGCATGTGCAACAAAAGTTCAGATGATCTCTGATGTTTTTCTTGCTCAGAAGGGGCTTCTTAGCAGGCCTCCCTGACACCAGACCATTCTCCAAGAGACCCTTCTTACATTGCGCGCAGACGCCTTCACTCCAACTTCTTTCTATTGCCGCAGCAAGTGGACACTGGCCATCCTGTCTCTCAAACTTAAATGGCATAGGTGGCGATCCTGGCGAGCAGTGCTGACTTTTGGGTGTCCAGACCTGGGTGCAGCTTTACAGCTTCCAGTCTTTTTATATTTCTGGATGATCTTAGATACTGTGCTTTGGCTGGCATAACCTCTGCTGGCTATCTGACGACTGTTAAAGCCTTCCTCATGAAGTGCAATAATGGCTGCGCGTGTTTCTGAAGAGGTATGGTTATTCCCCATGGCTTGCTCTGAAGTTACAAAATCTATGTAAAAATCGTGCTTATGTAGCTTAAATCTACTCGGTTCATGTCACATTTTTCAATTGTTCTCAGTTTTTTGTAATTCTATGGAAAACTACAAAGCGGTATATAATTTAATATGTTACCCTAACATTATTCAGCAGGTTTCATTTGACTTTATGAAGCAAAATTTTATAATTCTGTGGTGATGCAAAACTTTTGGCCATAGCTGTATGCTTTTGTGGGTTACACCTTTTTATTCTCAGCCCTCTATATGTCTGTGTTGAAGAGCTGATTATTTATTTTACCTTCTTTTAATCCATCTAAAATACTAACCTGTATGTAAAAGCACATTGGAGCTTACAAGGTCAACTACCAAAGTAATGCCCGATAATAAGTCTTTTATTACGATTAGAAACTGCATTTATTGATATTGAAAACACTTTCCAATGCTTCTGTTTCCTTCTGCCCTGTGATGGAGCTTTCTGATTGGTGGGTGTTTTTTTTTGGCCAGTCAGTGTTTATTGACCTTTTGGCTTGTAACACAATCAATGGTGTCAGGACCACCCTCATAATATGTAATGCCAACCTAGTGGTTGTTTTACTGTAATAGGCTATGCTTACAATTACTTTTAACAAGCCAGAACGGTACATTATCTTCCCATAATGCACTTTGTCACACATTGAATTTATTTTTTATTAAAGGTGACCGCACCGGGTAGAGGAAGTTCAATTTCCTATCCTCCTCTGAAGAAAATGGAGGTGGATGAGAGACACCAGTTCCACAGACTGATTCATGTGGAAGGCTGTGATCACCTTACGGAGGAAAGCAGGGTTTCTACGTAGTGATACTCTGCTGCCATCTTCCCAAATACACATGCAGAAGCTGTGTACAGACAGTGCCTGTAGTTCACTCACCCGCTTTGTGGAGGTGATAGCCAAGAGTAAGGCTGTCTTCATAGACAGATACTTCAACTCTATGGAGTGTATGGGATCAAAACGGGGCATCGTGAGAGCCTCCAGTACAATATCAAGGCTCCATTTGGGGAGAATGACCCTCCTTGGAGGGTCGAAAGTGGCGAGCATCTTTCAAAACGGGTCGCTAGTATATGATCGCCTGGGAGACTGAGTCAATAGGGACATGGCATGCAGATATGGCTGCTAGGTACAATTTCAACATAGAGGTGGATCGACCTGCCTCTAACAGATCCTGCAGAAACTGCAAAATAGTTGCTGTTGGGCAATAATTGGGGTCATGACCGCTGGTCATGCACCAATTTTGAAAATATTTCCACTTATAGGCGTGCAACGCTCCAGTGGAGGAGGCCCTAGTGTTCTGCAGTGTACTGACAACTGCATCTCAGAGCCCTAAGGTGGACAGATGGTCCCGTTCAGGGGCCAGACCCACAGTTGGAGTCTGCCCAGTTCTGGGTGCCACAGGGTGCCTTGCGTCTGGCTGAGGAGATCCATGCGCAGCAGGATCTCCCAGGGCTGGCCCTGCAGCAGCTGGCAGAGGTTTAAAAACCAGAATCTCCTGGGCCATCTGGGGGCCACCAGGAGAACTGTTGCCTTGTCTCTCCTGACCTTCTCGAGGAAGGCAGGGAGCAGCGGTATCAGCAGGAAAGCGTACAAAAGTGCTTTGGGCCACTCGTGGGCTAGGGCATTGACACCTAATGGACCTCTGCAGATGCGGAGGGAGAACCACGTGGGCAATGGGTCGTTTCTGCCGTGGCAAAGAGATTGACTTGGGCTTCCCCGAAGTGCTCCCAAATGCGCTGCACCACCTGAGGGTGCAGTCGCCATTCTGATGGTTGAGGACCTTCCCTCCCTTCCCTGGAGGTCCGCTGCCCAGTTCACCATTCCCAGGAGATAGACAGCCCGGAGGGAAAGTAAGTGCCTCTGTGCCCAGATCAACAGCTGAAAGGCTGTGCGGTGTAACCCCGGGGACCGAAGTCCTCCCTGGTGGTTCACTGTGACAAGCTGGCTTTAGTGGTTACGTCAGACCAGAAAGGAGTACACAGACAGACAGTAGTTGGTGGTGAATCTGAGACGCTGTTGCGCTCAGTGAGTTTATTGTAAAATAAAAGGTTTAAACAGAAAACAGGACACAGCACTTGAGGCCAAAATAAATAGACAAATAAACACTGTGAGTCAAACAAACTTATATTTACTTTTTCCTTAGTTTTACTTTTTAGTTTCTCCTTCTCCACACTCGTTCTCCACTCACCGAACACACAACCCCAAGTGAGTGAAACGTGCATCTATATATACAGTTGTGCCGGAATTCAATTACTAATTAATTATTCACTTGAATCCCAGCACGTGAATTAATTATGTGCAACCTCATGCTCACATATTAAATACTTTAAATGCACATGAAGTGCAATCCTTGTGCCTAAATACAATTATACATTTTAAATAACTTGTGCTGCACACACCCATTTATATCCCGTGCAGCCATATCTATACACCAACATTAACACACGTAACATACAACATATAACACACAAATGCACACTGGGGCGGGGCACATTGCCACATTCACGTATGCCACTACTGACATGTTGGGCAGTATGATGCCAGCTTTTACAATATTTTGCGCCTTATGTCCTAAATGTAGTTTGTTATAAACCCTCCTAAAAATGGAGGTGAACCAAAAATATTATTGTATTACAAAGGTACGACAACACAATACATTATAAATATAGTTACTACTAATAAGTGTGGAGGACCACTTAGTCTAGAAGTAGGTCTAAATATTTACTTCCTGGTCAGTTAAAGTTACACCTATTGGCTGATTGTTTTCTTTTATGTCTTGCTGAAGAGTGCAATGGATACTTCCAACAGTTCTAAATCTGGAGAAACACAGCGGCTGTTGAGTCCAAGCAATTAGTAAGGCTTATGAGAGTGTGAGACATGCTCTGAGAACTTCTGAATTTCCAACGTACACATTATTCACTCGTTTTTGTAATTCAGGGACATTTTCAAAGACTTATCTTCAATCCGTATCGTCCATGAAACCGAAGTGAGCGACTCTCTCAATATACTGTAACGCTTTGTGGGAGCCTGCAGCTTGCAAGGGAGGGGAATGGAGGTGGAGCTCTACCTGGAAAAAAGGAAACCACAGTCTCTTATCTTTGCTGCCCCATTTAATCACGAGAGACTACATCTCTGTCTTCAAGTTCTGTGGTACAATTTTGCAGGTTTTCTTTCAGCATACACCTAAAAAAAGACACAAGTGGTCTTACAAAACGTAGAACACTTTTTGTATGTTAACAGTTTCTAAATATAGTTCTAGACATGTGCTTTATAAAGTTACAATTATAGTAGAAACTAGAACAGTGTGTTTTTGTAAAAAAACAACTGTGTATCCCTGTAAACGGCTGTAAAATTAGCAGGCAGAGGCAAAATAAGGCAATTCAAGCACTCTTTTGCATATTTATTTACAAACAAAAGAAAAATAAATATTTATCAAAATGACTGGTACAGCGTCTCTAAATATGACGAGACTATATACCATGGAGTCCAGGCGAAAACCAAGCAGTATCCTTGTTAGCAGGGTGTGGCGGAGTGTCCCGCCCCTATGTATTATTATTTGTATTTTTGTTTGCGGTGCGGGTAAAAGCGCAGCGTCTTTTATTATATATTTAAAAACCCTGTGAGGATGCATGGCTGATCAGCTACTGATTATTTAACTAGCTGACAGTCATGCATCCTTACCAAACGCGTGCAGACTCTGGCCGAGGGGTAATAAGATAATTAACAACTAGTTAATCCCTGGTCCAGAATATATAAACCTGCAGCTCTCTGCACTCGGGGTGGAGTGTACAGAGGGTGGTACGGGAGAACACGGGAGAGCGAGCAAAAACAATTGCTATATTTAATATACTTGTTGCTGTTTATTTGGCCAACGCACCTTTTTGTTTTGTTGTTTGTTTAAATATTTTATTTTTGTTTTGTTTATTAATAAATACGCTGAGTGCCGTTGCACTCAGCTTCAACCACCCATCCATTGTTTTGGTTTCTACTTCCTGGTCCGTGACGTCACCACTGCGAGCCAGACTGTCACACAGGGACAGCTGTAGATGCTGGGCTAGCAGGTAATCTCTGGGTGTTCTGGAGGTAGTTACCTGCTTTCAGTCCGGGAAATAAACAGGAGAACTGTGGTCCTTGGTTTGGCTGCTGTGCTGTGCTGTGCTGTGCACTGCTCCTTGCCCTGGGTTCGTATCTCCACAAGTGGATAGACTGCTCCTTATATACACCTGTAGCTGGGTTTAATTGATTGTTAATTAATCAATTAAGTCCCAGCCACAGTCTGCACATGTATTTGGCAGGGATAGTATTAACCCTATCTCTGCCAAACTGGAAGAACAACAACACAACAGTGCTTGCGCCCTGTCACATTCCCCTGTAGCAAAACAAACCTTATTCACTCACTGCGCCAACAGAGACACACAAGCTCGTGGCACAATCAGTAGGATGCCTGGACCACCAGCAAGGCGTGTAAAGCAAGATAATGGTTGTTTTCCAGTGAGTGACTAGTGTAGTAATCTAACCAAACAGTGGATACATGCATAAATTGCTGATTTTTATTTAATATTCAGTAAGAAAACATCTTTTAAAACTTGTTTAAAATTCTGAGAGGCAGTTTTCAAGGCTGCAAAAGTGCAATCAAGCAGGCGTCACTACTCCAGCACCATGGCAACCTAAATTAATAATATAGTTACATTTTGGTATCAAACGTTTCACTGAATTCACTGAAGATTGAGCCTTTAAATGGTAAAAAAGTAAACATAGTCTAAATTATAATACTGTGTCAAGAGACATAAAGATGTGTGACAGATCTTCAGTGAGCAGATAGTAAGACAGATGCACAACAATAACAAAAGTTCATTAATAATCAAAGCTTTCAAATATTAGTCACTCGCTCTTGTTGACCTTTTTCAAACTACTGATTCAGAATCATCAGAACTTGAGATTCAAACTCAAGATCTTGTTGATCTGTAAAAACAACCTGACCACAATGAACAGAAGCCATACCTGTATTATCTCACTGACGTATATTTATTTTGCCATACAAGAGTTTGTTTGCAAAGTTTGTATGTATTTGTATGCATTGTTGTTTTTGCAGACATTAATCTTTTCCACGCTGGCAGTGAAATAAAACAAGGCTGTATACCCTCATAAAGAAAGACCTAACCCTGCAAGTTACCTGGAGTTCTTATCAGTACAGGGTGCACACAGATAACATCGGTATATTTAACTTCTTGCTACTGCAAAAGTGTACAAATATGTGCAAAGCATCAGATTAAAGAAAACCAGGCTTCTGCTTTTTCTTATTTTTGGTTTTGATACATGTCAGTTAAACAGAACATTTGCATACAATATGCAATGTATACTGTATATACTAGCTTCTAACAGTTCTGTTCTTCATGTTTGGTAAAGGGGAGTCAGCTGTATACACTTACTATTGGTGAAACTCATATACTTAAAAAAAAACAAAACAAAAAAAAACAAACACACACTTTTTTTAACGCAATAACAATACTGGAAACTGTAGCTTTACCTCAATGATTTAACAAATTCTCCTGTGAGCAAGCCCTTATAAAGGTTTACCACGATAAATCTACACTGTAGATTTGCAGTTTTTCCATCCTTTTTCATGGCTATGCTGTGCATTTACTCTAGCTTGCCATCGTTTGCCATACCTTTCTGGGCTTACTATACCATAAATTATATTCAATCTGATTAAAAATATATATAAAAAAACAACTTAAAGTAATTGTTGTGTGTATGCACCTTTTAAATGACTAGTCAACAAACATGGAATGGACAGAGGGATATCAATTCCATAAACAGTGGGTAATTTGATAAGGAAGTGTGCACCATGCCAAAACCAATAGAAAAATATCTGAAATATACCACAATTATATTCGGTTGCAATCAATGGCGTAACATTAGTTTCAATAGTAGGGAGGACAGATTCTGTAGCTGGGGCTAAATTAATTTCATTCAGTTTTTTTTTTTTTTTATAGTACTGAGACCATAGACATCAGAAATCATGTCCTGATCTCTCTGCTTGAGATCGACCATAATGCATTGCGCACCAAGCTGATTGGTGTTTCCACTGGGTCCTAGTGGAGACTGCTCTTTTGACTAGTGATTATACAAATACATTATTGAGAATTAAAAGTTTTAGTACAGGTGCAATGTGATGGGGACATGTCCCCGTCATTGAAAAAGTGAGGGGGACACGTCCCCTGTGTCCCCCCGTGTAAATTACACCCATGGTTGCCACACCTAAGCACTATGACACAAATTGAGGGAAGGACAATGTAGAAAAATAAAAAACATGTTACACAATCTCATCTAGCTCGTCAAACTTGCTCAGGCTGTCGTCGCTGCCCTGGATCATCACTGTTCCATTGTGGCAGATGTTTATAATATTACAGTGTCCTCGGGGTCTTCCTCATTACACACACTAATCTGTTGACCATTGCCGATACCTTGCTTTTTTATGTTTTTAAAAAATGTGGTTAACAGGTGGCTAGATGCCAAGCAGAAGTATGCTTTGTATAGAATATCAGGTTGGTTTCTGATCAAGAACAGTAGTTTATAGTAGCTTTTAAGGAAGTTGTTTTTAAACACTTTTTTTTTGCTTGGTTGCTTTTAATGTCTTCCATATGTTGTATTTTGTAGCTTTGGTGTAGTTTACTGTCAAAATTCTCTTCACTGCAAATGGCTTCCATTCTATTGAGCCTCAGACATACACAGGAAGAAATCACAGCTTCTAATGAAATCTAACATTGAAAGTAGCTAAATATGCTACTCTTACCTTCAAGGTATCTTTATATTTGTTGGTTGTTGTTTGTTTAAGTATTTTTTTTTTATATATAAAAATCACTAAATTTTACAGTTTTTTGGTATGTTTAGCAGTTGAAAGTCATTATTGTTGCCATGGTTATATTCGAAATCACTGAATTTAAAGTACAGGTAGCCATTTTGTTTATAGTTACAGATGTACAGTTACTATAAAACTGAGTGACCAATTACCAGCAAAAAAATCCCAACAGTAATAAGTACACATTCCGATTTGGATGAAGAAAAATTAAATGTCTCTATAGTCTGGACGTCGCAAGTTCGAGTCCAGGCTATTCCTTTGCCGACCGAGGACGGGAGCCTCCAGGGGGCGGAGCTCAATTGGCCGAGCGCCGCCTGGGGGGAGGGAGGGCTAGGTCGGCCAGGGTGTCCTCGGCTCACCGCGCACCAGCGACCCCTGTAGTCTGGCCGGGCGCCTGCGGGCTTGCCTGGAAGATGCCCGAGAGCTGCGTTGTCCTCCGACTCTGTAGCTGCATGGTGATAATTGGCGATTCCAAATTGGGAGAAAATAATAAAAATGATTGGCAACGACTAAATTTATAAAAAAAAAAAAAAAAAAAAAAAAAAAAGAACAATTAAATGAACTCACTCACGCCGACTTTGTCACTTCAAATAATGTATTTTTAGCGGTGTGTAAACGCTACAAAAAAACACAAGAGACACATTGCACATTATCCACCCGTCTGAAAAATTACTGAAATCCGAAACGCTATTATTTATTATTATTATTATTATTATTATTATTATTATTATTATTATTATTATTATTATTATTATTATTATTATTCCTGTTCTACTGAAACAGTGTCTTGCACTCACAGAAAAAAAAAAGAATTCAGTGCCGTCTCAACTCCGCCTCCTGGTGGATCTTTTCAATGGCAATGTGCAATTCATCACATCAAAAATAAATATTTACTTACCTTTGCATGTTTCAATTAAATCAATTTACTCTGCTTAACTTAGTGTGTAGTTCAAAGTTATAAATGGGACTACTTTTGTGATCCCTTCATTGGCGTAAGGATATTTAATAAAAAACACATTTTTTTTGCCCTACAAATTACTTGCACTTTTTTTAAAATCCACTGTTTGACCTGGATTATAAATGCAATAAGGCCTTTCATGGTGTCATCAAATATACAGACTTACAGTCGCACAATGCCCCGAGGCCTCCGTATATTCAACATGTGTATATAGTTGAGGCTGAAATGTTAGGTACACCAGAATCAATGTGCCGCTCCTTCTGGAATTCTGGAATCCCGAGCCAGGACACAGACCTGCGCTCCCCTGACTCAATGACTCACCCTGGACACCACACAGATCAGCTATTCTGCTGGAATACACATTCATGATATTAATAAATGTTGTGCCTTCAATTAATTAACCCAATTAATAACACAAAGAACAAGATATAAAAGCAAACACTAAGTCTCGATATTTGCATAAAGCTAACTGAATGATCACGAATAAACAAGATGATAGTCAAATAGTCATTTTTTCTACAGCGGTTGAAAAAGGCTGTCATACTGGAGGAAAATATAGAGTGCTGGTAATTACACACATGTCCCGACTAAAAGGATTTAATTCTATGCTTTTTTGGTTCTTTCTATAATTCCAGTGCCTGCATGTGTTATTAAGAAACTAGCTAACCTTTGAAAAGGTGATTCATACTGAGTTGCATGTTTTTTGTATGCAGTCTGTTTTGTGGGTTTAAAACAGTTGGTGGTTTGACTAGAAAAAATCGATGTAGACAGGGAGACAGCACCTTTCACTATTCTGAACCTTCCATTCCTTTTATGTTTCTGCAAAGATCGAATCTCCCTTGTTAAAAAAAAAAATGACATAAATGAAGGAGGACTATCACTATTAAAAAAAGGTGTTCCAGGTTGGTCACTGATCCCCAGCCTCTTATAAGACTGGCTGCCTGCCCTGGTGTGGGGCGACTAATATATCCCCCCCCCCCCCCCCCCCCCCCCCTCCCCTCCACTGCTCACCTTCCTCAAGAGGTTCTAATGTACATCACTACTGGTTCAGACTACACAAACATTCAAATAATGAATAGCACAACCTTGAAGCTTGACTTAGCACCTACACTGCACACACAGTTACTGTGCTAGAAGTTAATACCTTGTGTGTATGGTGTCTCTTACTGGTGAAGAGATCTACTGAATCTAGTATGTCAGGACAAATCAAAAACATAGATTGTGTAATTATTTGGGGATATGTTACAGCAAAATAAGATACAAACAAACAGAATGTTGTCAGAAAGATATCTGTCAATATGGTGCTAACCAGCCACAGATTACTTACCACACATAAGAACATAAGAAAAGAACGTTTACAAACGAGAGGAGGCCATTCAGCCCATCTGCTCATTTGGTTGTTAGTAGCTTATTGATCCCAGAATCTCATCAAGCAGCTTCTTGAAGGATCCCAGCGTGTCAGCTTCAACAACATTACTGGGGAGTTGGTTCCAGACCCTCACAATTCTCTGTGTAAAAAAGTGCCTCCTATTTTCTGTTCTGAATGCCCCTTTATCTAATCTCCATTTGTGACCCCTGGTCCTTGTTTCTTTTTTCAGGTCAAAAAAGTCCCCTGGGTCGACATTGTCTATACCTTTTAGGATTTTGAATGCTTGAATCATATCACCGTGTAGTCTTCTTTGTTCAAGACTGAATAGATTCAATTCTTTTAGCCTGTCTGCATACGACATGCCTTTTAAACCCGGGATAATTCTGGTTGCTCTTCTTTGCACTCTTTCTAGAGCAGCAATATCCTTTTTGTAACGAGGTGACCAGAACTGAACTCAATATTCTAGATGAGGTCTTACTAATGCATTGTAAAGTTTTAACATTACTTCCCTTGATTAAATTCATTCACAATATATCCGAGCATCTTGTTGGCCTTTTTTATAGCTTCCCCACATTGTCTAGATGAAGACATTTCTGAGTCAACATAAACTCCTAGGTCTATTAAATGTCATTTGCCATGTGTCTGCCCAGTTCTGAATGCTGTCTAGATCATTTTGAATGACCTTTGCTGCTGCAAGTGTTTGCCACTCCTCCTATTTTTGTGTCATCTGCGAATTTAACAAGTATGCTTACTATACCAGAATCTAAATCATTAATGTAGATTGGGAAGAGCTGAGGACCTAATACTGATCCCTGTGGTACACCACTGGTTACCTCGCTCCATTTTGAGGTTTCTCCTCCAATCAGTACTTTCTGTTTTCTACATGTTAACCACTCCCTAATCCATGTGCATTAATTTTCTTGAATCCCTACAGCGTTCAGTTTGAGAATTAATCTTTTATCCGGGACTTTGTCAAAAGCTTTCTGGAAATCCAAATAAACCATGTCGTATGCTTTGCAATTATCCAGTCGATGTTGCATCCTCAAAAAAATCAAGCAGGTTAGTTAGACACGATCTCCCTTTCCTAAAACCATGCTGACTGTCTCCCAGGATATTGTTATCATATAGGTAATTTTCCATTTTAGATCTTATTATAGTTTCCATAAGTTTACATATAATAGAAGTCAGGATTATTGGTCTGTAGTTACCTGGTTCGGTTTTGTCTCCCTTTTTGTGGATCGGTATTACGTTTGCAATTTTCCAGTCTTTCGGTACAACCCCTATGTCAAGAGACTGTTGCATGATCTTGGTTAGTGGTTTGTAAATAACTTCTTTCATTTCTTTGAGTACTATTGGGAGGATCCCATCCGGCCCAGGGGATTTGTTTATTTTAAGAGCTCCTAGTCCCTTTAACACTTCTGCCTCTGTTATGCTAAAGTTATTTAAAACTGGAAAGGAACAGGTCGACATGTGGGGCATGTTGTCCATGTCTTCCTTTGTAAAAACCTGTGAAAAGTAATCATTTAATATATTTGCTATTTTCTTCATCTATGATTTTGCCATTTGTCTTAGACATTTAACCCCCTCTTTGAATGTTCTCTTGCTGTTATAATATTGGAAAACACATTTTTCACATATTTTGATTGTAAAAATAATTCAAAATGTCAGTTTCCCATTTTATGCAACTGTATGGTGAAGGAATCTCAGTAGGCTACTCACACAGATCTATTTCATTACTACAATGAACCACTACACTAAAGGAAAGCACTAAAAAGAGTTTTCTTTAAGCTTGATGTTGCTGCCATCTTCTGGACCGTCTTTAATACGGTTGTATTATTTAAATGAATTCCTCAAGCAGTGTATGTGATCTGAAAGAATATTTCAAAGGGCAAGAAGATGAATTGAATGTGAAGCACAATACAGCTTGAAAGGATATTATATAAGGAGATGAAAGAAAGTGACACAGACAAGTATGAGAGGAACACGATCACACATGGAACTACATATCTATACATTAAAGTGTAACAAATGTATGCATTAAACAAAGCATGTCCTGCAGCAGTGCTCTGATATCTTGCTCCTATATTTCACTTTGATGCATCATTTAAATGTAGCCCCTGGATAATTACAGCTATGGCCAAAAGGTTTGCATCACCTATAACCGTTTAGGATTGAAACATGATTTAGATCTTTTATTTAACATCATGTAATCAAATAAACTACAAAATGATATCGCAAAAGTCTACCGGAAGCCATAATAGGAGTACAGAATTTCATGTTAGATTTCAAAATGTCACATTGTGGCAATGTGCCCCGCCCCTGTGTGCATTTGTGTGTTACGTGTTGTATGGTGCGTGTGTTAATGTTGGTGTATAGAGATTGGTACACGGGATATAAACGGGTCTGTGTTTCACGTGCGATTTAAATTGTATATTTGTATTTAGGCACGGGATTGCACATCACTGCACGTGCATTTAAAGTATAGTATGTGAGCACGGGGTTGCACAGAATTAATTCACGTGCTGGGATTCAAGTGAATAATTATTCACTTTATACATTTGTTACTATAATTATTCACTTGAATCCCAGCACGTGAATTAATTCTGTGCAACCCCGTGCTCACATACTTAACACACGCAACATACAACACATAACACACAAATGCACACAGGGGCGGGGCACATTGACACACACATATATTTAGTCAGTTTTTAGTTAAGCATCTGGAAAACTACAAAGAGGTATGTAATTCATTATTTTAAGGTAACATTATTGAGCAGGTTCCATTCGACTTTATGAAGCAAAATGAGTTAATTCTATAGGGTGATGCAAATGTTTGGCCATAGCTGTAAGTTAATGTACTGTCAGACTTCTACTGTTTCTTTAGAAGATCACTAGATAGTGTAGCTCCTACTTGTATAAAGCCACTGGCCGATCCAGCCCCAGGTTTCATATATATGTTAGGCAAGTAGAAGTGAAGAGCAGCTCCTGAGCCCAGGTGAAAGCACCACAACAAATATACAGTATCATTTCAATTAGAATGAGTCACAATGTTTGCAATCATCATAACAGGGAAAGTCTGTATAAACACCACATTAAGAACACCTGAAAGAGACCCGAGTTCTAGAATGCTAGCGTTTGTACTACTTATTAGTTTATTCAGACAGCAGTATCAACTCTTCATGTAATAAAACAGCTGATTTGTCCTGCTGTTTTAGAAAAGGTTGTTTGTATTAAAAACATTTGCAAATTAGCAATTACCCTTGGGTACGTTTTTTTGTTTTGTTTTGTTTTTTGCAAGATGTGGCAAATGGTGGTAATCAAGTTTAGAAGTATATGACTATTTTTATTGAACAAAATGTCTTTGAAATCTGTGGGTGGTAAGCAAGTCTGGTGGTATAAAGCGAGAGCGCACTGTATTTTTGCCAAGGTTACTGCTACAATGTGTTTTTTATTTCAAAGTGGGGATCTTAATCTATATTGGGCTCATGGCACAGTGGACATTATTTTTTTCTGTTTCATCAACAGATGAAAAAAAAAAGCACTTCCATTCCTACATAAATAAAAACTTTGTGCTCGGCTGCATGCTTTTGATTACCAGCACTCTCTGGCGTCCTCAGGTAGAGCCATTTCATCCATGAACACTTACTCTGCAATCTACAGTGACAGTACATAAACAGGGCTTTGCCTTTATGTACTTGTTTCTGCTCTAATACATCTTTATTGAGGCAAAGAGCTGTTCAGCACTGCCGTGCCTCTTCACTCAATCCATCCCCTCAGCCAGAGTTTGAGAAAGCACTGTTAACAGCACTTGTCGGGTAGAAAATACATCACAAGATTGAAAACACATTTTCAGGTAAAGGCAACATGTTTCTAATGCCTCCCTTTATTATTGAAGCTTGTTTTCAGATTTTGAAAAAAACAACAAAAAAAAACAAAAAAAAAAAACTTGAAAGGTACCTGTAACAGGGTGAAGTGTTACATGTGTGGGTAGTCACTGGAAAATACTGACAGACACAGAGCATTGGTGTTGCTACGCCGCTCAGGCGCACAGATTTAATTTTAACACCGAACTGACACTAGGGTACCAGCGATGGTAGACCTAGTGTCACATTTAATAAAGCAATAAAAACAAAGAAACAAAAGCTAAAAATAAAAGTTTGCCACACAAAATGACGAGCGCTAGTCCCACTAAAAGGAACGTCCCGCTCCAGGAACCTACTACTCTACGGTAACCCTCTTTATACTGTTTTGGGATCCACCTCCCCTAAGCTGACCTACTTCTGTTGTTCTGAAGTCCTGGCCTCCCAGCGACTCCGGGCCATTCCGGCGGTCCTGGCTGGGCAATCGCTTTCACAGGCCCCGTCTTGCAGTTAAAGGGCTCCGTAGTAATCGTTCCCGCAGAGCAGACGCTTCCCTCCTGGATGTAAACAAACACTCACTCAGCGCCCGTCTGTACAGCAATGGCCTTGCAGCAGCCCCGAGCTGTAGCGCAGCCGCTTTTTGAGCTCTGCGCAGCATCCCCAGGCACGCCCCCCAGCCAATCCAGACCTCCCGATCACTTTAGCTCAGGACTAGCCTGCCACTCAACTGGTTGCTTAGCAACGCGTCTCCAACTGCGCGTCGCAGCTGATTTTCTACAGGCACACACTTGCGCAGGAACCAGCGACCCGGTTCCCTGTCACAGTACCATTTACCATTTGTTTGTGCATGTCTATCTAAAAATCTACCCTCACACACACATCATGCTGTGGAATATCTTCAGGCAGGTGCTGAAACTATTTGGCAACCAAAGGGAAACACAACTAACCACCCTAAACTGTTTCAAGAAAAAATGCTTGCACCTGTTTTTTTGTGCAAGAACAGTAAAATGGGGCTTTACAATAAAGTATTATTAGCTCAGCCTGCAGAGGTATGTTCACTAGAAAGATGAATTTTGAATTGGTAAGTGAAAAAGTAGAAGCATTTCTAACTGTCTCTGAGTATGAATCCCCCAGAGATATCAAATGACAGCTAGGAGCAGGCAGGCTCCAATGGTAACCTAATGGTATACAGTCAAGAATGTATGCATTGGATGACCTCAGCTAGTGACTGGGTGTACAAGGGTCAGCAGTTCAGAGAGGTAGCTCACATTTCAAATGTAAGATAACAGGATAACTGTAAAGGTTATGTGGAACCTGACAGATAGCCAGTGTAGCTAACACAGAGACAGGGTCCCACTAAAATCCTAACTGCTACTTGTATTTCCATTTTATCACTGTGCCATACACAATTCAATATGAGGAAATACTTTGTGGTCATAGTATCCAAACATTTTAGCTGCTAGAGACAACATTTGAACAAATCGGACTCCATTTCATAAGTCACACAGTTCTATGTTCCTGCGTGCACCACAGTAAATTACTATTGTTCATGTGTGGTTTAAGCCAGGGAAACCAATTATCAATTCTCAAGTTTAGCAGTGTCTACCCTGCAGTCCATACATGTGTTAAAACGTCTATTTAAAATTAGAATGTGATTTCAAATCTCACTCTATTTTGGCTTTATTATTTTTTGTTACTAACACTAATGTAAATTCAAGCACGGTTTCAGAACATGTAGAGCAGTAAATCGCTATTCTCATTTACTTGCTTTTGGCAGTTGTCATACAGCCCTCAATGTTTTGAACAATTTGACTCCATTCCTTTTATATTGCTGTTTCTGCAATGCTTGTGAGGTCAATTGTTAACTTACAAAGTTCTTCAAGGTCAATCCGACATACATTTTTTAAATTTCCAGATAATCCTGGGTGCTTGATGAGGTAAACCAATGCAGGCCTTTGTGGCCCATTAGTGCCAAAACATCTTATTCTGTGAAGCTGCTCATTCGGCTGCTGTGTGCTGTGTTTATCGAACACTTTGCCTGGGGCTTATACTCTCTTGATTTTTAAGTCTATACATATTCATTTTCCCTTGTTTTTAATTAAATAGGCAAGTTCTGTTGAGTGGGATTAAAGGTCCTGATCTTTTTGTAAAGCCCTTTCCGAAGACTTGCCTTGATAAGGTGTTTCATTTTCATTGTTAAAATGACTGCTTTTTATTTTCATAATCCTAGTAGGCAACATTTATTTTCCACAACTGTTATGATCAATTGACTCCAGGTTTACTTACACACACTGCCTATTAAAAAAACAACGAAGAAGTGGACACAAGGAGGAACAGTCGGTGAGGTAGGTTTCATTAAAGCATTTAAAATCATTTGCAGCAAAGTGCTTAACTTACAAAAGGGGAATTACAAAAACAGCTGCTTACTTTTTAATTAACCCAACCTTGCCTGTGAGTGAGTGCTGGCTAGATTAGAGACCAATTGCCATATACTGTATTCATACATTCCATGTGTGTGCTTTATATTGTGGTGTGCAAGACCATTCATGAACAAACTGGAAACATCATAATAACACAGATGTTCTTCTATGAACAAAACCTTAGTTTTCCGGTGCAGCTTCATAACTTGAAGTGCATGCTGATGAGAAAACTGAGATATTATTTTAATAGCTTGATCACCATTACCCTGGGATCTGTTTTGTTTTTTCCTACAAATTAAGTGGCGGTATACATATACAAATACAATGTATTCTTGTTTAAATTTAATATTAAAGGTACAATTAGTTATCATTATATATAAAGTAAATTTAAAAGTATTATCCCTGATCACTAAGGGTTATGTTCATAAGACTCTAAACTTAAACACCAATTTAATAATTAGGGGTTATAAAGGAAATCTCAAGTTCACTGTATTTGACATGATAAAACCTTTACCAGCATAACTGCATTCATTTTAAGACTCCTAGTAATTTAGAGGAACTTGCCAGACTCTCTCTCTCTCTATATATATATACACACACATACATACATATAAAAACACCTCCTTCAATTAAATATGCAATATAATATCACCTATACTTTTCATTGAGTACACCTTTAACAATTAAACATGACCTTGCAATCATCAACTAAAATCCTTCCAGTTGCTGCCCTTCATTTTGGCCAAAAAAAGCTTTTTCTGAAACCACAGAGTAATTTCCGCTTGTTTAACGCCCATTTCAAGTAAATAATGATGCAAACTAGCAGTGTTTTATAAGGGAACTTCAAAACACCCACTTGGTATGTGACGTTATTCCTTCTTGCACTGTGTGACCATGTTGACCACATTTGTGAAACAGCTGTCAGCGCTGTAGTAGAAAGTTAGTAGCAATATTAATGTCATTATTTGAAGCTCTTAGTGCTTCCAAAGCATCCACTCTGGAAAAGCCCATCTCCATAAGTCTTGCCACCTGCAATAGAAAATAACACTATTAGAATTAGACTTACTACCAGGAATCAGCTACTGTACCATCCCCTATTTCCATACGATGTGTAACTTTTGGCAAGTTACTGGGGAGTTTACATACCGGTATAGCCCAAATATATCACAAAATAAATATTTCAAACACAACAGGCGTACTTCAAATCATTTGATATCTGTGGCCTCTTTTGAAAACCATTTCCAGGAAACAAAAAATTAGAAGCCCTACATTTTAGCGATGGAGCACAAAAAGTTAAAATCTCATATTGTGTTGTGTGCAGGACTGTGCAATTACAGACATTTAAGTTAGCAATTAAAAAAGTTTCGTACAATAAAGACACAATTAATGGCATGCCAATAAAATGGGTTTACAATAAGTGTGGAATTAATTGTTTTTTCTGGATATAAAAATGACCCCTCTCCATACTGAACAATAAAACAAGGTCCTTAAAGATTTAGTGCTTTGTCATTCCTAGGTGCATTATTATTATAGAGACAATACACAATGGTTCTAAATGGGTAGCACAAAAGTAATCAATTGAGGGAAGACATAAATACAGGTACAAAGTCTCAAGTTGTTTGTCTTTACTTAAAAATTGATTATTTTTACATAACCAAAACCATCATGTTTTCTGTTCATCCCATGTGAAATTAACAATTTACCGATGAGGATAGGTTTAATTAAGTAACTTCTTCTTGATTTATGGATTAAACATTGACGTTGCTGTAGGGAGCTCTGAATTCAAAGCTTTGAAATATGAAACAAAAAACTATTTTTTTATTTAGTTTAGCCCGCAGAGGGCGCTGTTGTCCGTGGTCTGGATACGACAGTAAACCAGGCCCACGGGGTTACCAACACAGGTATCCCAATCCGTGCACCTTCAAGTGCTCAAAAATAATAATGAAAACAGAAGGCAAAAGAAAAAGGGAAAATAAAACACAGTAATAAAACTACAAACAAAAGTGCTGCTGATGCAGTGCCCCCACTGCCGCTAAGCCGGTCAGCACGGGTCTCCGTCCTACACTCAGCTGTGCCTATACACTAGGGTTGGCCAGGGTTCCCCGTACCTCTACACACGTCCCCTCGGGTACGTATCTATTTATATTGCTGTGAAAATTAGTTTGGTTTTTTTTATGAAAGACTGCCCCCTCAGCCGGGCTCGCCTGCTCCTTGTTTCACGCTGGCCTCTTCTGCCAGCGACACTGTATTTCCCCCAACACGGCCACCTGAGTGCACAACCAAGCCAGTTCATATGGGCCGAGCAGTCTCCCAAGGCCCGCCCCTCAGCCACTCAGAGAGAGGGAAAGCACACACACACTCTTCCCCACCTCTCCGTGTCATCGCCATGGCCGACAGGCGGATCCCACGAGACTGCTGCCCTCTACCTGCAGTAATATGAATGTGCCAGACAGTCAGTCCAGATCTCCCATGTTACACATCTTCTCCCTCAGAATGGCACCACCGGTCCATTTGAAAATCCTACAACCCAATGCCTTCCCGAGAGAAAGAATCTGCGTTTTGATGCAGTTTCCCTGCTCGGTGGACTACCCTGAAGGCATAGGGCTGCATGGCCAAGTACCACTGCGTGATTCTGGCGTTGTTATCCTTCATCCGGTGAAGCCATGCTAAGGGGGCATGATCTGTAATCAGGGTGAAGTGTCGCCCCAGGAGGTAGTACTAGAGTGACTCGACTGCCCATTTTACTGCGAGACACTTCTCGATGGTAATATAGTTTTTCTCGCGGGGAAGGAGCTTCCTGCTGATATACAGGACCGGGTGCTCGCTTCCCCGCATCCGTCTGCAGGGTGAACCTCCTACTAAAATCAGGACTGCATAGCACTGGCTTGCTACACAGTCTTCGCTTCAAAGCGAGAAAGGCTCTCTGGCACGGCTCCGTCCACTGAACCGTATTTGGGGCAGCCTTCCTGGTGAGGTCTGTCAAAGGAGCAGCAAGCGTGGCGAAGCTCGGGATGAACTTCCTGTAGTAGCCCGCTAGTCCCAAGAAAGAGCGCACCTGGGTTTTGGTTGTAGGGACCGGCCAGTCAGCCAAGGCTTTCACCTTAGCAATCAGCGGTCTGATCTGGCCGCTCCCTACTCGATACCCCAAATACTCCAACTCACTCTTCCCAATGGCACATTTCTTTGTGTTAGCAGTGAGCCCAGCCTCCCGCAAGGATTGCAGTACTGCCGCTACCTTACGCAGATGACTCGGCCAGTCCTCGCTGTGGATAACCACGTCATCTATGTAAGCCGCGGTGTACTGCTGATGGGGCCGCAAAATGCGATCCATCATCCGCTGGAAAGTGGCTGGTGCTCCGTGCAACCCAAAGGGCATGGTCCTAAATTGGTACAACCCGAAGGGAGTCGAAAACGCCGTCCTCTCTCTGGATTCTGGGGTCAGGGGTATCTGCCAGTACCCCTTCGTTAAATACTGAAGTCAACGCAAAATTGAGTTGACCCGTCCGGCTTATCCACTAAAACAATCTGACTGTTCCAGTCACTTTGGGAATCCTCTATTACCCCCAGTCTGAGCATCTCGTCAATCTCCGCCTTTACTACCTGTCTTTTACGCTCAGGTATGCGGTACAGCCTCTGGCGAACTAGCGCCCCCGGCTCAGTCTCAATGTGATGGTGGGCTACTCAAGTCTGCCCCGGGACGGGAGAAATCACATCAGGAAATTCCGCCACCAGCGTCCGCGCCTGACATTTCTGTGTTGGTGTCAGATTCTCTGCAATCTGTACCGACCCCTGTTTCGCCAACACTGAAAGATTAGGTCACAGGTCGGTGACGTCATTTGCTTGCGCCGCTAACAAAGCCTCCTGCTGTAACCAAGGCTTCAACAGGTTTACATGGTAAATGTGCTTTTCTCTCCGTTGCTCCGACTGGCAGATTTCATAATCCACCGTCCCAACCCGGCGTGTAACCTCAAACGGTCCTTGCCACTTCGCCAGAAGTTTGGACTCAGAGCTGGGTAAAAACAGAAGCACCTTATCCTCCGGCTGAAACGTGCGCAACCGGGCCCCCCTGTTATATTGGGTCTCCGGTCTGTGCTGAGCCTGCTGCAAATTGTCATGTGCCCATTTTCCCAAAGACGTTTGCGCAGATCCAACACATACCGGACAGTATTGGTCGAATTGTTCTGCTGCTCCTCATCTTTCTGAACAGATCGAGCACACCCCGGGGTCTCCGACCATACAGCAACTCGAATGGCGAAAAACCCGTGGAAGCCTGGGGTACCTCTCTGATAGCAAAGAGAAGGGGAGGAATCAGCTGGTCCCAGTAGTGCACGTCACTGTTTACAAATCTGCGCAACATGTTTGAGGGTCTTATTAAAACGCTCCACAAGACCATCGGTCTGAGGGTGAAAAACCGAGGTCCTAGTGGTCTTAATCCCCAAAAGTTTACATGTTCCACGGACTAGCCGGGACATAAAGTTGGTGCCTTGGTCGGTCAGTATTTCCTTGGGGATCACCACCCGGGAGAAAACCTTCACGAACTCGTTGGCAACAGATTTAGCAGACGCAGATCAGAGGGGAATGGCCTCTGGATAACGCGTAGCATAATCCAAAATGACCAATAGGTGTGTGTATCCTGCCGCACTCCTTTCTAACGGTCCCACTAGATCTAGTCCAATACGCTCAAACGGAGCTTCCACTAGGGGCAATGGCACCAGTGGAGCTCGCGGGACGGCTCTAGGGCTAGCTTTCTGACAGTCCCCACAGCGTTCGCAAAAACGTCTGACGTCACCATCCAGCCCCAGCCAATAGAAACGTGTCACGAGCCTCGCTTTAGTCTTGTCCCTTCCCAAATGACCAGATAGGGGAATAGCGTAAGCAAGCTGCAACAAATCCTCCTTAAAGGGTTGAGGAATGAGCAACTGGTGACGCACTTCCCCCGTCTGGGATAATTTTTCAAGACGGTACAGAAGGTCTCAATTAATCTCAAAGTGAGGGTACGTGGCGGCACGTCTGGGCTCGACCACACGACCATTAACCACCGCTGCTTGGTCAAACAGCCTGCTCAGCACGTCGTCACACCCTTGCTCGAGTCGGAAGTCACGGGAACGAGCTAAAAAATCAGCTCCCATGGCTTCCAACTCGGGATCAGTTTGGTCCTGAGCGGAGGCAGCACAGCCAGACCCCTGCGCTGCCACCGCGGCCTCCCTCCCAGTCTCTTCACCAATCGCCCCCACCTGATACTTCTCGGACTCCCTCCATTGCCAGCCCTCATTCTTAGCTGCCCGGCATTCCCGTTTAGTTTTGTGGGGTCTAAATCTGTGGCAATAGCAATCCGGGTCACGAAAGGGAAAGATCTCGCCAATTACTTCCTCTTTCTTAGCCAATAAGGAGGACCGGGCCGTCACAGCAGCCAACCAATTTTTAAACTGCTCGCAGTCCCGTCCCAGAACTACCGGTACCGGCAATCGAGGACACAAACCCAATTGCACTCGCGTCACCTGCTGGCCAATTTTCAGATTGACATACATTTTGGGATAAGTGCGCACATCCCCATGAATACATTTTATATGCACCTGTCCCGTTATTTGCTTATGCCCCGGTGAGATTAAGCTCTCTTGTATCAGGGACTGACTACACCATGAATCTAAGAGAGCCTGGGTTTGTGTATCATCCACTGACACAGGAATCACAAAACCCGTCTGCTGGAGTGACTGATGGAATGGAACAGTCTTACCTGGTCGAATGACGGCACATCCCATAGCAGGGCAATCCCGGTCGATGTGGCTCACCTCCCAGCTTGTTCCACACATCAGTGAACTGGTTTCTCGCCAGGAAGCTTCAGCAGGAGGTTGAAACACAGGACCCATCAAAGGGGATCAACGGTAGGGTGGCCGCGCGAGACCCCAGTCCAACACCACAGCAGCCTGTGGGTTACCCCACTCTGCCCCAGTTCTCGGGCCGGGAGCTCCCACTTCCACACTCCGTCCAAAGACCTTGCTACCCCTCCCCCCCCAGTCCCTTCGCCCTCCCTGGGGCCAGTAGAGGGGGTGATGCTGGTGTAGCGCGGTTTCCAGGCAGCTTAGGGGGCGTTGGTTCCACTGCCTGGTACTGCTCTGCCAGTTGGATTGCCATCTCTAGGGTGGCGGGTGCCTGCCGTTGCACCCACACCTGCTTTTCCGGAGGCAAGCACTGCAGGAACCGCTTGACCACCACTACCTCCACCAGCCTGGCAGTGGTGGTGTTTCCCCGGGTTCAACCATCCCCGTGCGTAATCCTGCAACCGGTGCGCAATGGCCCTGGGGTGTTCCCCCGCAGAAAAGCTCTCCTCCCGGAATCTGCGGCGGTAGCCCTCTGGAGTAGCACCCACGCGGTTGAGGATGGCAGTTTTTAACGTGGGGTACTCTATCCTTGCCACCGGATCCAGGGTGCTCGCCGCCGCCTGCGCCCCCCGTCAGCTGGGGCAGGAGGTAGCTAGCCCAATGCTCTCGGGCCCATCCGGCAGAAATCGCCATCCCCTCGAACACCTCCAGGTAAGCGTCCGGCCGATCCTCTGCCGTCATTTTTGTTGGCCGCTGTAGCATTGGGTCGGGCGCAGCAGCTCTTACACTCCCCTGCCCTATCTCAGTCAGGGTTTGGCGCAGGAGGTCCATTATTACGGCGAATTGCTGCGGGTCCATTCTGACTCCCTTGGCTATTGCACTGCTTGAGCTGGGCAGTGCCAGTGAATCCCACTTGTGACACCACGTGTGGAAGGGTGGGGGTATTCACTGACACAGGAGACAGAAGATTTTATTTGCAAACACCGCACAGGTTCCCAGATTTATTTATTTTACTTATTTATTTTTTTATTTAGTTTAGCCCGCAGAGGGCGCTGTTGTCCGTGGTCTGGATACTGCTGACAGTAAACCAGGCCCACGGGGTTACCAACACAGGTATCCCAATCCGTGCACCTTCAAGTGCTCAAAAATAATAATGAAAACAGAAGGCGAAAGAAAAAGGGAAAATAAAACACAGTAATAAAACTACAAACAAAAGTGCTGCTGATGCAGTGCCCCCACTGCCGCTAAGCCAGTCAGCACGGGTCTCCGTCCTACACTCAGCTGTGCCTATACACTGGGGTTGGCCAGGGTTCCCCGTACCTCTACACACGTCCCCTCGGGTACGTATTTATTTATATTGCTGTGAAAATTAGTTTTTTTTTTTTTTATGAAAGGCTGCCCCCTTAGCCGGGCTCGCATGCTCCTTGTTTCACGCTGGCCTCTTCTGCCAGCGACACTATTTCCCCCAACACGGCCACCCGAGTGCACAACCAAGCCAGTTCTTATGGGCCGAGCAGTCTCCCAAGGCCCGCCCCTCAGCCACTCAGAGAGAGGGAAAGCACACACACACTCTTCCCCACCTCTCCGTGTCATAGCCATGGCCGACAGGCGGATCCCACGAGACTGCTGCCCTCTACCTGCAGTAATACGAATGTGCCAGACAGTCAGTCCAGATCTCCCCTGTTACAAACACCCACAACAGCACTTGGGTATTGTGTATAGTGTATTGTACTCATGATGGCTGTGTGGTCCAGTGGTTAAAGAAAAGGGCTTGTAACCAGGTCCCCGGTTCAAATCCCACCTCAGCCACTGACTCATTGTGTGACCCTGAGCAAGTCACTTAACCTCCTTGTGCTCCGTCTTTTGGGTGAAACATAGTTGTGACTCCTCAGCTGATGCATAGTTCACACACCCTAATCTCTGAAAATTAACTTAATGGATATCTTGGTATTAATAGGACAGGGTGTTATGTTGTACATACTTAAGAGATGTATACATCTTCCTTATTTGAAAATCATGTTGATTGACAATTTTATAGGAAAACAGCGATTACTATGAATCAATAGTTTAGTACCAGAAGCATGCCTTGAGAGAAAAAAAAAAGTATGGTCTCTTTTTTTACCTTATTGTCCTCTGCCACCAAAGAAAAGTGTGACAAGGAGGAGGTTTAATAACATGGTGGCTCCAATGCTTGTGGTGAGGCAATATCATTCAGATGACTTTTAGACTCTGGCATGATTAAAGCACAGAGGGGAATTTTTGAAATAAAACAAAATCTTGAAAATATAGCAATTTAAAACGCCACATGACAAAACTGCACTGCAGTGCTATCACACTGACAGAACGCAGCCCTTGGAGAGAGACAGATGGAAAGGAATACATATGAATAGAACTAAAGAATGTAGAAAACAGAAATATCCAGTTGGGAGGGGGTGAAACTGGCAGACAGAATGCTGTTGGTGCAAAAAAGACCCTGGAACAGGGAAGGAGACAGATTACAGAATACTGTGTATTCTCCACCCCATTTGTGTCATTTTATGGAGCCATTTGTCTTAACACACAGTTTATTTGTTTTATGAAACCCGAAGAACAGTCAAAAGACTAGAAACACTACAACTTACTTATTAAAAATAAATCAATAAAAAAAAAAATAATAATAATACGTTTTGGCAAGCTGCTTTGCACAGAAAATATTATTATCGGTATTTCCATTTTTTGTTTTTGGGGACTTTTCCAACGCCAATGTTTTAATCTTTCCTATATTTCTAAAGTATTCTGCAGATATCTTGTGTAAGACTCGCATGCATGCAGTGTTGAAAGAGTCCAATACAAAAAAGAAAAGTTGCACCCACCTGCTCTTCTGACACTTGGGGGGGATTGGCAGGATTGTTTTGGGCCGGCCGTGGATCAGCTTGATGGTTACCGTTCCGCCTCTGACGCAGAGAGGGGAAAAACCTATTCCAGTTGAGAAGACCTCCCTGCAGAGGAAGCACCAACATTCAGAGCCAGCGATTAGTTCATTTACAGCTGCTTTTAATTACAAAGAAAAATAAATGGGGAATAGTATTCATAAACAAAGGTCTAGTACTATGGCACCTGCTGTATATGGGGTTGTGACAGAGATCGAATGAGTCTTAGTGTTAGATCTCCCTCTCGACCTGTGAGAGCACGGTATACGAGGAACAGAGTACCCTTAATGAAATGGCACGACAATTTATTCCGTAGGGTAGATGGAAGTCGGTCAGTTCGGAAGGGGGCGGAGCCATGGCACCCGAGCTCAGTGACCCAGACGGTAAGCGGCGTGGCATCCGAGGACTGGAGGAGCGGATGCGCTCGTTAACCTCGGGGTCATGGGCGAGGGTATAAATAGGGGGCATGGCTTGAGTGATCTGTTCCTTTGCATATGGTTAAAACATATAACCGAGAAGGAGCCCGAAACGTGAACGCGACCGTGAGTGTTTTGTGTCTGTGTCCTAACACTGTGTGTCTTGTGTGTTATTGTCTCACTAAGATTACTGAGCACGATCCGGAGCTGCAGCCGCAGGCCAGCGAAAACCCGGACTTCACCACTCACCTGTCTCACTTTCGGAACTGTCTCTGTGTTTGCACCTTTTAACACTTGTATCACGCACTGTCTTTGTGTACGTGTTTAGTGTGGGTGTCGGAACGGGACTTTGGGGTTGCGGGTCAAACCCGTAGGTTTACAATTAGAAGTGATACACGCCGCTGTATCACTTCCAGCACTATTATTATTTACAGGTTTTGCCTTGAGGCTCTGGACATTTATTAAATTAAATAAACACCCTTGCACCTGTACCAACGTCTGTCCGTGTGATTATTCTGCACTGCACTCACCTGCACGTCATTACCACTTTGCCACACGTGGTGTCAGAAGTGGGATGGACTCCGCCACACTGTCGGCGCTGCTGGAGCAGCTGGACAGCAGACGGGAGGGGGAGGAAAGACGGAGAGAGGAGAGGTACACCGCGCTGATCGAGAGGGTCGGGCTGGCAATACTTCCCACAGCATCAGCGGAGCGCGGCTTCATAGCGCCCAAAGCCAGGACGCATAAAATGACGGCGGATGATGATCCAGAGGCATACCTGGTGGCATTTGAGCGGCTGGCTACCACCGCGTCATGGCCCCGACAGTTCTGGGCAAGCCAGCTGGGACCCTGCCTGATTGGGGAAGCGCAGGCAGCATACCAGGCAATGGGGGATGACGACGCCGCTCAATATGACCTGGTAAAGCTGGCTATTCTCCGCCGTCTGAATATTACGCAGGAAACGCACCGAGTGAGGTTCAGGGAGTACAGGAGGTCCCCGAACGTACGCCCCAGGGTGGTCGCGCAGAAGCTCTGTGACCACATGATACACTGGCTCACCCCGGCGCTAAAAACAACTGCCCAGATGGGGGAGGCCATCGTTATTGAGCAGTTTTGTCATGTGGTCGGTGCCGAGACCCAAGGATGGATACGGCGCCACAACCCCGACACCCTGGAACAGGCAGTCAAGCTCGCTGAGGACTTCGAGGACTCCCTGGTATCCGCCCAGACCGGGCTACTCACCCCACCTCAACGGAGCGGCCGAGCCCCACCTCCTCTCTCTGCTCCATCAGCCCCACCACCAGGACCGGTTCAACGACCTCCAAGAGCACCAACCCCAATGGGCGACCTTGCCTCCTCTTCATGGAGACCAAGGTTGGCCCCCAGCGGGGGTAGAGGTGCTGCCCCTGCCCCGTTGCCATACCAGCAGCGGGACAGACCATTTAATACTGTGCCCTCCTTTCCCCCTACCTGTTTTAGGTGCCGCCAGCCGGGACATCAGGCTAGGTCATGCCCATCTGCGATGGAGTGTGACGTGGCCGTCTGTAATCTGGCATCTGAAGCGGGTAAGCGAGGGAAAAATGGTCGGGAGGGGCCTTGTATTGTTAAGGTGATTTTTGGAAATGTGAAGACCCATGCATTAGTGGACACAGGGTGTGGTCAGACCTTAATTAGAGCATCTCTCTTGGGCGGTATGGTGTGGCAGCCACAAGGTCAGGTGGCGATCTCCTGTATCCATGGAGACACGGCAACATACCCCACAGTAAAAGCATATTTATCGGTCGGTCCGATGAAACGTTCCCTGGTAGTTGGGGTAGCGGAAAGGTTACCACATCCCATTATTCTGGGTCGGGACTGGCCCAACTATAAAGATTTATTGAAATTAAGGGCAGTCCCGGCCATACACGCAAATGTGGCAGAAAAAGTAGAAGGGGAAATAATTGGTAATGTTTTTCCCTTTCAAGCGGAAATGTTCTCTTCCCTGTTCCGGCCGAAAAAAACAAACAAAGAGAGAAGGCTGCGGAAATGGGAGGGAGCGTTAATGAGACAAGGCTGGGGGCTGGTGGGAGCCTGTTATAACGGTGAAAAACGTCAGTCAAAGGGGGTCGGAACGCAGTGTGACCGAGAGGGCGAGGTTACTGGGCCATCAAGGGCAGATGTTACTCCCGCCCCGCTCAATATACCGGACATGTGGCACTCGAATGTGAACCTAGTGTGGGAGCAGGACAATGACCCATCACTGGTGCACATTCGGGGACAGGTCCGGTCCATTGAAGGTAAGGATGTTGAAGGCGCTGGGGCACTAGTATTTCCACACTTCATTATCAAGGGGCAATTACTATATAGGGTAAACCTGGCCGCGGGCACAGGACATCCTGTAACACAATTATTGGTTCCCCCGTCTTGTCGGCTGGAGGTCATGAGGCTGGCGCATGATATCCCTTTTGCGGGGCACCTCGGAGTTGACAAGACAAGGGAACGGATATTGGCTCGATTCTTTTGGCCAGGTGTTTATAAAGAAGTGTCGAAATATGTAGCCACATGCCCAGACTGCCAGAGAGTAGCGCCGGGTCGAGTGCGCCCCGCCCCTTTGGTCCCACTGCCGATTATTTCCACCCCCTTTGAACGCATCGCAGTGGACATAGTCGGCCCTTTGCTACCTTCTGACTCCGGGTATACGCATATATTAGTGGTGGTAGATTACGCAACGCGATACCCAGAGGCAGTTCCATTGAGGTCCACTAGTGCTGCTGCGATAGCCAAAGAACTAGTGCAGATTATGGCAAGAGTAGGGATCCCCAACGAGATATTGACTGATCATGGAACTAATTTCTTGTCAAACACGCTACAGCAGGTATATAAATTACTAAAAATACGTCCCATCAGAACGTCGGTTTACCATCCACAGACGGACGGTTTGGTGGAACGTTTTAATCAGACTCTAAAGGCGATGCTGAGACGATTTGTGAATCAGGAGCAAAAACATTGGGCATCGCTTCTCCCCTACCTCCTTTTTGCAGTGAGAGAGGTGCCGCAGAGTTCGACAGGGTTCTCCCCCTTCGAGCTCTTGTACGGCCGACAGCCTCGCGGCATCCTCGATCTGTTGAGAGAGGGGTGGGAGGAGCACAAAGGCTCGTCCAAAAATGTAGTGCAGCATGTGCTCCTACTGAGAGATCGCCTAGATTTGGTCGGTCGTTTGGCCCAAGACAATCTCAGATCGGCTCAGCATCGACAACAGCAGCATTACAATCAAAATGCATTAATCCGAACCTTTCGACCTGGAGACAAGGTAATGCTGCTACTTCCCTCAGCGGAATCCAAACTATGTGCTAAATGGCAAGGGCCATATGAGGTGATTCGGGCTATAGGAAAGGTGAATTACGAAATTAAACAGCCCGATCGCCGTAACAAAAAAGAAATTTATCACATAAATTTATTAAAGCCCTGGCAGGCAAGAGAGGTGTTATTTATAGCCCCAGGCAATATAGAGGATGATTTAGGGCCCGAGCTAGAACCCTCTAGCACAAAGAACATTTCGATGGGGGAACAGTTACTTCCTGATCAGCAACGTGAACTACGTAGGTTAATTGAGGAATTTAGCGATGTTTTTTCTAACACGCCCGGTAGAACTAACCTCGCTGAATATGACATTATCTCTCCCCCAGGTGTCACAGTGAGAGAGAGACCTTACCGGGTCCCGGAAAGTCGACGGAGTGGCGTTCGCAAAGAGGTATGGGACATGCTCGAACTTGGGGTGATTGAGCCTTCCAGGAGCGAGTGGTGCAGTCCAATTGTGATAGTGGCCAAAAAGGACGGCACCAACCGCTTCTGCGTTGATTTCCGCAAGGTAAACGCTATTGCCAAGTTTGATGCGTATCCCATGCCTCGGGTCGACGAACTCCTAGATAGACTGGGGACGGCGAGGTTCATCTCCACTCTGGATCTGACGAAAGGATATTGGCAGATCCCGTTAACTCGTAGGTCTAGAGAGAAAACCGCATTTTCAACACCAGAGGGGCTGTTTCATTTTACAACCATGCCGTTTGGGTTACATGGTGCGCCTGCTGCCTTCCAGAGACTGATGGACCAGGTTTTACACCCACATCGTGAATATGCGGCAGCGTATATTGATGATGTGGTCATTTACAGCTCCACCTGGCGAGAGCATTTGGCTAGGCTCACAGCCGTCCTTCAGTCTCTAAGGGCAGCCCGGCTGACAGCTAACTTGCGAAAATGTGCGTTTGCCAAAAGAGAAACACAATATTTGGGATTTGTAATGGGGAATGGCAGGGTGAAACCCGTTGTCTCCAAGGTCCAGGCCTTGGTAGACGCGGCAATCCCCAAAACCAAGGCTCAGGTGCGGTCGCTACTGGGGTTAGCCGGTTATTACCGCCGCTTTATCCCCGAGTATGCCACAGTGGTTAATCCCTTAGTTGACCTCACCAAAAAGAGCGCACCAAATTTAATTAAATGGTCAGAAGAATGTCAGGGGGCGTTTAATACTGTTAAGCAGAGACTTTGCCAGGCCCCTGCTCTCATCACTCCAGACTTCACTAAGAGATTCATCCTCCACACCGATGCTTCGGATGTCGGTTTGGGTGCAGTCCTGTCTCAAATGGTAGGCGGAGTAGAACACCCTGTTCTGTACATAAGTAAAAAAATGCTCCCTCGGGAGCGCAACTACTCCGTCGTCGAAAAAGAGTGTTTGGCCATGAAATGGGCTACTCACTCTTTAAGATACTACCTGCTGGGACACTCATTTGATCTTGTCACTGACCACGCCCCACTCAAGTGGTTAAGCACAATGAAGGACAGCAATGCCCGGATAACTCGGTGGTATCTGGCATTGCAGCCCTTCATGTACCATATGGTACACCGTGCAGGGAAAGACCACCAAAATGCGGATTATTTTTCCCGGGAGGGGGGAGTAATGGGAAAGGTAGGTTTAGCCGAGTGTTCCTTCGGCTCCACTCTGAGCGGTGGGATATGTGACAGAGATCGAATGAGTCTTAGTGTTAGATCTCCCTCTCGACCTGTGAGAGCACGGTATACGAGGAACAGAGTACCCTTAATGAAATGGCACGACAATTTATTCCGTAGGGTAGATGGAAGTCGGTCAGTTCGGAAGGGGGCGGAGCCATGGCACCCGAGCTCAGTGACCCAGACGGTAAGCGGCGTGGCATCCGAGGACTGGAGGAGCGGATGCGCTCGTTAACCTCGGGGTCATGGGCGAGGGTATAAATAGGGGGCATGGCTTGAGTGATCTGTTCCTTTGCATATGGTTAAAACATATAACCGAGAAGGAGCCCGAAACGTGAACGCGACCGTGAGTGTTTTGTGTCTGTGTCCTAACACTGTGTGTCTTGTGTGTTATTGTCTCACTAAGATTACTGAGCACGATCCGGAGCTGCAGCCGCAGGCCAGCGAAAACCCGGACTTCACCACTCACCTGTCTCACTTTCGGAACTGTCTCTGTGTTTGCACCTTTTAACACTTGTATCACGCACTGTCTTTGTGTACGTGTTTAGTGTGGGTGTCGGAACGGGACTTTGGGGTTGCGGGTCAAACCCGTAGGATTACAATTAGAAGTGATACACGCCGCTGTATCACTTCCAGCACTATTATTATTTACAGGTTTTGCCTTGAGGCTCTGGACATTTATTAAATTAAATAAACACCCTTGCACCTGTACCAACGTCTGTCCGTGTGATTATTCTGCACTGCACTCACCTGCACGTCATTACCACTTTGCCACAGGGGTTAATGACAGTAATGGGTGAAACAAGTGACAGTACAAGTGTACATTATACTAGTGAATACTAGGGGTCCAACAATTAATCAATGCATCGATTATTCATCACCTGTCCTTAAATTTTCCGAGCTTCGATTACATATTGGTGAATCGATGCATCAAATTAGAACCCAGTTTGAAGTCTCCTCTTGCCGGTTTGCATTAAAACCTTGAGTGTGTGAGAGTGCTCTTCTTTTAGTGCTAGTACGGTAGGTTAGCGCGTTGCTAGGATACACACTTTAGGCCACTACATTCGCTTTGGACAAGCCAAATCAGAAGTAGGCCTATTGTACTCATGTTTTCTTGGTTTAAAAATTAAGGCAATACGTTTTTTTTTTAAATCTATTAAATCTACTGATTACCTCTTTAGTACTGAATTTAGTACGATAATTAAATTAGTCAGGATTTGGGATGCACACATTTTCTTTTCAGTTGTTAAACAAGTCCTTTGTATTTCTTTTGTTTTATGATTGGAAGTGTCCTAATTTGAATATAAGTTGTGCCTTTTTGTTTAACTATTATGCACACTGGTGTTTTTAGTTATTGGACCATCAAATGCTTGTTCTTTATTTTGAAAAATAAAATGTCAATTCATTGATTATCGTTGATAAATGTCTATACGACAACACTATGTAACACAATTTTTGTTCCTGGGTAGTAAGTGTTATTTCCTAATTGCTTATGCCTCAAAAGTATAGAAAATGGCTATTATTCCCCACAAACTTTGCTTTTGTGATCAGGACAGTGATATTTTGAAATGTACCTATTTCCAATGAGAAAACGGGCGAATTTGTGTCTTTTCGTTCACATAAAGTCAGAAAAAAACAACATATGAATCCAAATTAACATGTATTTATACTAAAGTAATACAAAAATAACTACAAAAGATTTAGAAGTGAGTAGTTTTTCGAGATTTACGATTATACTGTAAATCACTTTCACGAATCAGCCCCCAAATGTAGTCTCCCATCATGTTCTCGTTATACTGTCCTTGGTAGCGGCGTTCAAAGTCCAGTATATCCTGGTGGAAGTGCTCGCCTTGCTCCTCCGAGTATGCTCCCATGTTCTCCTTGAATTTATCAAGATGAGCATCAAGGATATGGACTTTGAGGGACATCCTACAGCCCATTGTGCCATAGTTCTTCACCAGAGTCTCAACCAGCTCCACATAGTTTTCGGCCTTGTGATTGCCCAGGAAGCCCCGAACCACTGCGACAAAGCTGTTCCAAGCCGCTTTCTCCTTACTAGTGAGCTTCTTGGGCAATTCATTGCACTCCAGGATCTTCTTTATCTGTGGTCTGACGAAGACACCGGCTTTGACCTTTGCCTCAGACAGCTTAGGGAAGAAGTCTTGAAGGTACTTGAAGGCTGTCGACTCCTTATCTAGAGCTCTGACAAATTGTTTCATAAGGCCCAATTTGATGTGCAGTGGTGGCATCAGCACCTTCCGGGGGTCCACCAGTGGCTCCCACTTGACGTTGTTCCTCCCCACAGAGAACTCGGTCCGCTGTGGCCAGTCCCGCCTGTGGTAGTGCGCCTTGGTGTCCCTGCTGTCCCAAAGGCAAAGATAGCAGGGAAACTTGGTAAAACCGCCTTGGAGACCCATCAGGAATGCCACCATTTTGAAGTCTCCTATGACATTGATGCCATCTCAGAAAAATGCAGATATGTATCCACTTAGGCAGCTGGAACTAAACTGAACTGGTGGGCTTAAGGACCCTGTATTTATACTACTATTTATATTACTGGAAAGTTCTAGAAAGTTCTAGAAGTTACTCCAAGTTTACTCAGCACTGAATCTATCTGGAATGTTCTGGAAAATAGGTACATTTCAAAATATCACTGTTCTGGTCACAAAAGCAAAGTTTGTGGGGAATAATAGCCATTTTCTATATTTTTGAGGCATTCAATTAGGAAATAACACTTACTACCCAGGAACCAAAAAAAAAAAAAAAATTGTTACACAGTGTAATCGAATATGAAATTAGGGTGCCGATTGCAGCACTAGTGAATACCAGTAGAAGTACATTCAATTGCGTTCAAGTCAATTACTGTGCAACAGTTGCCACTGAAATTAATGGATTCTTATAAATAACCGAGTGGATCGTTTCTTCATGTTGAACAAACCCACTGCATTTCCTTTAAAAAGAACATGTTCTTTCACAACTTCCTTGCTGTTAATTGCAAAACCAACTTACAGTTGCTACCAGTTTCTGCAAGTCATACCATCTAAAACTACTGTTTTGCAGTATGGCTACAAATAGCAATAAACACCCTACACGCAACAGGAAAGGTCAATGTCTTTTCACTCATATCTATAAACCAAAAGAGTAAAAGGTTAATATTTGTGCAACGTAACATACATCATGGCATATCCGATGCACAATATCTGTATATGGGTTCAGCAGTATAAGGGTTAGTACTGTACTGTGCCCTAATGTGATTAGTACCTATTAATAATTTCATTCAAGTCTGTCTTTGACTGACTAAATTGGTATTCCTTTTGATTTGTATTTGGAAGGGCCAGTACCTACACCTACACACGACAGTGAAATGATAACTGCCGTACATTATAAAACTCAACATGGTTTCCAACTTTTTGCAAATGCCTTTACTGTGCTATTTCTCTGATTTCTGACTACGACAGCGTGTTAAGCAATCGCTTGTCAATAGCCACATTATTCTCTGGTTCCTCTGAGTCTAACAAGATTCTGAACAAACAAAAGCAGAAGTACAGGAAAACAAGTAGGTATCTGTAATGGTAGACTAAACAACCGACGATAGAAACACAGCTCAGCTGTCTTGTGTTTTCAGTTATGTAACTGACAGTGGCCCGAAAGAACAGTTGTCTGTGAAAATGTGTTACATTTACTAAAATAAAAATAATAATAAAAATGCTTTTAAAAAAGACCAAATTCCCATTGGGCTGCTGCCACTATAAGATCGTTACCCTTATGTGGCAAAGTGGGTAAGTGAGTGCAGGTGAAGGCAATACAGCAGTGCAGAAGAAACAGACAGACAACGATATTAAGGTGCAAGGGTGTTTATTGAATTAACAATGTCCAGAGCCTGACGGCAAACACCTGTAAATAATAATGTTGTAAAGTGATACAGTGAGCAAATTAGTGCTCGTGGTGAAAAGACAGTTCTCCATGAAACAAAGGGAAGTGCTGGTATCCGGATCGTGTTAGTAGTCTAAATAACAAACAACAGTTTTTACTAAACAAACAAAACAAACACAACACTCACGTTTCTCGTAACACAGGGTCTCCTTCTAGGTTGTTTCTAAACATTTACAAAGGAACAGATCACTTTCACTACGACCCCTATTTATACCCTCCCTTGGTTAACGAGCGCATCCACTCCTCCAATCCGCGGATGCCACACTGTTTCCCGTCCGGGTCATTGCGTTCGGGTACCATAGCTCCGCCCCTTTTCTAGATGGCTGACTTCCACCTAACCCTGGGAATAAACTGTCATGCCATTTACTCCAGGGTACTCTGTTCCCTTTACACAGCACCCTCACAGGTCGGGAGGGAGATCTAACACCAAGAATCATTCGATCTCTGTCACACCTTATTAAAAATGTGTGTTGGTTAATCTACCGATTAATCAACTAATGCCCATAAATTTAATCGATTGACAGCCCCAGTTTTAAGTAATCTACAGCATACGGAAATGTTGCAATGAATGGGTCTCTTTTTAATACCTAAAGATAATAGGGTCTAAAAAGAGGTGGATCTTAATGCCTCTCTAAAATGTATTTGTACTGCATGTAGTAAAGTGGGTCAATAAAACACCATCAGAATTATATTAGAGTTACATCATAAATGCAGCTGTATTTAAAACATATGCCGTTTAGATATTTAAAATAGTCTCCAATAGAGCTAGAACCATGGGTCAATTTGTAAACAGGTATTTAAGGTATTTATTACAGTAGATACCTGCTAATCCTTACCACTATGCAGAGCATGGAACAGGGGTTCATGTTTTATTTACTTATTTAAAAGGCCCTGTCCACACTATGCCTTTAAACCGTATTAGTTACCTTTAAACCGGCTTAAAACCGCTAAATACAGTTAGTGTCTACACTACACAACGTTTAATACTGTACTCGAGAACCAGACTCAAGACCACCTCAGGGGGTAGTCTCGAGTCCGGTTCTAAATTAGATCGCATCAGCTAGTGCAGTTTGTCAGAAGACTGGACGCTGTAGAACTACATTTATGTGTACCCTCCAATATCCCAGAATGCTTTCTGATATGCTTTGGCGCATGGACAATACAAATACAGTACTCAGAACAGACCCCTGAATGAGTTGAGAATGACTATCAATACTGCTGTATCGTATACAATTTCTGAGGCTTGTTGTAAAATGGTGGATCATGGAGGGACGTGATCAGATGCCAAAATCAATGCACATTGATATCTGGAGCAATGAAATCGGTCAAGGAGAACTTCAGAGTTCAAAACAAAACACATACATTATGCTAAAATGTACCTTATGCTTTTAAGAAACAAAGCCATAACGTTCATGCTAAGAAGCACTATGTCTTCCATCGGCACAGGCTCAATATTTGCTGGGTTGTAAACATAAAATGCAGTGCATGGTGGGATAATGTCATATTAAGACCCACAGTCCATTGTGTTGCTAGGAACTGTAACGAGACTACTTTAATAGTGTGTGTACGCATTAAGCCTGACTAAATATGAAACCGTACTTTAGTGTGGACGCTATGAGCTGGATTAAAACATTTGAGTGTAGTTCGAGATTGTTTATGTAGTGCAGACAGGGCCTCAATCTTTGTTTACTGTGTGTGTGTGTGTGTGTGTGTGTGTGTGTGTGTGTGTGTGTGTGTGTGTGTGTGGTGTACCACCAAAACTGTTCTGCACTTTATTGTTTTCAATGCCTCAATGTCAGTTAAATTTAGGTACCTTCTTAAGAAAAAAAAAGAACTACAACTAAAAGGGAGATTCCCTCAGTCTAGGGAAATATCAAAATGGTAAATACACTCACTGTTTACCATTCTTCAGAAAGCAGTTTTACCTCTGATACATACACCCTTTGCACTGGGACAAATGCACTTCTTCTCTGTCGAATTCCCCACAGACAGTAAACACACTGCTTGTTCTTGTCTGGTTTAGTAATGCCATTTTCATGAATACACAAGCTTGGTTTATGAAAGTAGTGAAGCCTCAATCAGACTGTGACCAATCTTTGAGTGTGTGTAATGTGTGTGTGTGTGTGTGTGTATATATATATATATATATATATATATATATATATATATATATATATATATCCATCTACAGTACAAGACTTCACAAGTAATTAGAGCATACAAAACACATTTTCTCTGTTGTGTCTACTCTGTTTTACTATCCAGTATATACAACAGGGGGCTTACTAGCATCCTTTGGGTAGTATTTTATGAAGGGGATTTTACCAAGCCACTCACAGGGCAATACACTACGGAAGAATCCAGACTATATTAGGTAGGTGGAGAAACTCAGGTCACCAATGGAACTCAGTGCTGTAATCTATCAGTGATACATTTCTTTCTTTTTTTATCTTGATCATGTGGCACATACATATTCCAAGTATTAGTATTTGTTCCAAGTAGATGACTGGTGACAATTTATCCAGGACAATTAACGTCACAAATGTTTGTAAATCAAAACAAATACACAATTAAAATGTAGAATTATGCATTAGAAGCCCTGGAGGTGTGATTAACATGAGCTAATCACACCTCTAAAGGCGTTAAGCGAAGCAGAGTGCACTTAACCCTTTAGTGATGTGATTATCTCATGTTAATCACAACCCCTGTAGTTGTCTTAACTTTATAGCAATGTTTTAAATTAAAAAGAAAACATAATTTTTAAAATATTATTTTATCGTTTTGTTTTATTTTCTCATTGTATGAATATGCCTCAATGCTGTTGAGAAAGTAGTTCTTTCAAAAAGAATGACATCAGAACACTGTTTGCCTTTCGTTTCTAGCACTGTGGTGGAGAAACTAGTACTAGCTTTCAGTCTGCTGGGCTTGATCATAAGGGATTGATCATTTTGAATGAAGTTCCATTTCCTTTCATATCCTGGCTGCTGAATACAAAACTTATACTACACGTGAGTCCACCTCAATGTAGAAATGTTTATATTATTAGAACACAGATGTTTGAATGGTGGTCGACTCAAAAGCACACAACACATCCTTCCAGATGACAAGCACTCCTGTCCTGTGTCAATTTCCGCAGTGCCGCTGTGTTTAATTCTGCCTTACTGAGGCGAATGCTATTTTCAATATTATTTTACTTGTAAAACACTTCTGAAAACTCAAAATGTTAAAAGTTACAAATACGTAGGACATCAGTAGAGGAATTGTTTTAAAGTAAGTTTATTTAACACTTCATCGAATTTTAGTGTGGAGTGATGTATTAAGTTAAACTTGCATGATGAGGTGACAGACATTAATCTACCCCTTTTAGAATGTCGCTAGCCAATCGGAGTGCTCCCTTAAACCACGCTGTGGCATAATTTAAAACAGCCAATAAGGAACTCAATTATAATGAGGGGAGCAGCAAGTGTCCCCTGCTAATCATGCTCTGACAAGCCTTGGCTGCTATCAGTTCTGAAAAATGACAAGCAAATGGCACAAGATGGTGCTCAGTTTTATTGTGTGTGAGGGAACAAAATTACAGTAACTTAAGAGTAAAAGATAAAGTAGGCTTCTCATATTGGAGGGTCTTCTGCCATTGCATAAAAAAAAAAAAAAACTGTGGTGTGTTACAAGATAATAATGGAACAGCCCAGTCAATAAAACCAAAGACGGGAGGTTGATGGCATTATTTGAATGAGGGAGTTTCCTTATTACTGGAAGACACACACCACAGCAATGCCATTATCGCTATTATAGTACAACTTTAATTATTCATTTATTCACCTCGGTTTGTCTGAAATAATCATTGTAATCTACTCAGAGAATTCATTTTTGGGAGACT
Source organism: Acipenser ruthenus (assembly GCF_902713425.1). Lineage (NCBI taxonomy): Eukaryota > Metazoa > Chordata > Actinopteri > Acipenseriformes > Acipenseridae > Acipenser > Acipenser ruthenus. The sequence goes on along the minus strand of NC_081196.1, from coordinate 43,864,151 downwards.
GTGAAGCGTTTCATCAGTAAGCAGTGGTTTTAGAACAGGGTTTGTTAATTATTGAGTAACACATAGAAAGCAATGGGAGCAGTGTCCAGTTGTTGTTTAATTTAAACACCAGAAAATATCTCTATTTTTAAATCTGCAAGAATACCCCTAATGGAATCACAGAACACCCCTAATGGAATCACAAAACACCCCTAATGGAATCACAGAATACCCCTAATGGAATCACAGAATACCCCTAATGGAATCACAGAATACCCCTAATGGAATCACAGAATACCCCTAATGGAATCTCCCTCTCTCTCATAATACCAACTTCTGTCCCCCAAAAATAGGATCAGAAAAGTCTATAAGCATTGACATTTTCTCACAGAAGATGACTCTTCAAAACAAAACAATGTTGCAATAAGCCTTCCACAATGCATGGTTTTGTACACTTTTGTACACCAAAACTACTCCCTATGTTAATGCCCATGCTTGGAATATGTGAAACCACATCCTGTTTCCAGACCTTATAACACCTAGCAGAAGCCACCTTTCATACTCTGTGTTATACTGTAGCTACTACTGGTTAAAAAAATATTGTTTTTACAGCTACATTTACTAACAACCAGTGCACTTGTAATCACATAATAATTGCACAGTATAATTGTATTAAAACCGAGTATTTATCGCAAATGCAATCCGAAACATCTGTAGGAGGCTAGGAAGGTATGATGAAAGCTTGGTGCAAATTCAAGACATTTATTGTGTTTACCGTGTAGAGTGTGACTGACAGACACAATCTGTGCATAAGGCAAACCCAATGGGAACTATAACCAGTACCTGCTGCTGTGTATTCCTCCTCATCTGTGGGAGCTGTGAAAGCAGCACCTGTTGATCCAGCCGGTCCATTCTCTGTTGCCGTTGGATGTCCAGTGTGGCTCCCATTCCAACAGCAGACTCGAGGGTCGGCTCAGCGGTGGAGAAGAGAGGCTCAAGGGTGTAAGAGCCACAACGGGCAACCCATTTGGGGATGAAAATAACATGTTGCGTTTTAAAAATATTTTTGTGGTAAAGCATGCCAGAAGTCTGCAAGCAAAAAAAACACAAAAACATCAATCAAACTTTGATTACAATATGGTTTATTTATAAAGGGTTTATTTACAAGCTAGACTTTTATAGTAGCCACTTCCTCAGTACTAGAGGTGAAAATCCACCCTGAAAAACAAATTGTGTGCTGCTAACTACTACTGCATTCACTGTCTGGGTTGTTAGTGACATAAAAAAATGCAAACATCTTCGGCAAACCAGTAAAACTGAATATGTTTTTGTCTTCCAGATGTTATTTTTGCTTTGATTTGGGTGAAGTGAGGAAAATACACTAGATCTTTGTTCTGTCTTCTTCTCCACCATTCTCATCATTCTCAATGTCTCTATTGTCAAGTGGCACACAGGGAATTTATTTTCTGTTTTCCCTAATTTTGATGTTCCTGATTTTTGTGCATGCAATTCTGAAAACTGAAACTATTTTTTTCTTTTCAATGATATAAACTTGTGGCACCCAGGTTGTGTGGCAACAGGAAAAGAGACTTTTCAAAGTGACATTTCTCCACATTCTCATATTCATTTCAATACTTCTCTCTGTTCTTTGCGTTTTAAATGACACAAAAGGTAGTGCGAAGGACAAATACCATAATAGTATTTTGTCTTATGTCTGGACCCTAGCCAGATCATACAGGAGAACAGTTTTCTTTATCAACAGCTGGTGTTCGACAAACAAAAGTATTTGACAGTTCTTTGGCAAAGTATACCTGCCCAGCATTTTGTTTTCAGTTACAAAACCAAGCTAAAATCTTAAATGGAATAAAAAGACCTACCCTTTAATTATGTTGCCACTATCCTAAAAGCTTTTAAAAGTACCAACTGTCAAAGATAACTGATGGCTTGGCATTTTACGCAGTGTTCCCATTAAGTAATGGCAGCCTTTCTTCTTCCCACATGAAACGACCAGTAGTGCAGCAGTATGGCCTTGTATAGATTGGAAAACACTGGCTTGCACTTTGTAAGCCTATGCTGATCTGAATTCACCCACCAACCATTATCATGCAAGATATTTCCATGGGCAATTTTGATGATTTAAAAGGCATGCCAAATAAATGTATGGTGACGATGCAGCTCTGATCACTTCTTGTATCACTATCTCTAAGAGCAATCAGTCTTTGTTTAATCTTATTTACCACTGGCTTCCTAAAGCATAAACAACTTTGACAGCAAGTTCACCACAAGCATTAAATATAAAAAAAAGATACTTCGAATCCTCTTCAGCCAGAGATAAAGCATTGGTTTTCAATTAACAGGCCAGCTTTTTCTAAAACATACATATTTTTGTTTGAAATGTTTAATAAAAAGGAGTTCAACTTTAAGTACTATATAGTAACATTGGACTGTCCCTTATAAAAGTCACAGTATTTTTGCAGTTTACCGTGCTTTTCCCATAGTACCTTGGTTTGCCATGTTTATTAATATGCTTTACTATACATCACTGCTTTACCATGCTTTCACTATGCTTTTTCACTAAGCTATTTGACTAAACTTTTATAAGGGATATTCACAAATATGTAACCTACTATTGAAAGAAGTCTCTTTCAAACTGTGTTTTTAACATATTAAACAGTAAAAACAGTACTCATGTTTCATTCATAACATTTTTCAGCTAATTAGGGTGATTACCAGTTATTTCCAGAACAGTTAAAAGGACAAGAAACATTTTAATGTTAATGTAATGGTCTACAGAATTTGAGGAACAGAAACTTCATGTGCTCTTTGAGTGCACACAAAAACAAGAAATGATGTAATTGCAAAATAGAAGTCTGCAAAATTTGAAAAATGCTTCTTTAGTCAAATTCAACTTGTTGGGGATCAAAATTATTATAAAATATATATTAGAGGTCAGCAGAAGTACCATTAACACTAAGGTCATTCCCCCCAGAAAATATACCTCTGCATACACTTGATAAACCAAAACCTAAACGGAGGACGGTTTACAGTTCTTGAGAAGCATAAACCCCGACTTGCAGCTCTTGCAGTCGTTCCCCTGAGGTGCTTAACCTGTCAACAGTGTAAATGCAGAACAATCCTTTAATGTGCATCTTGCAATACACAGGACCTTCTCCAAGGCACTTGATAAGAAAGTGTAAGACTAGATCAAAAAATGTACTTGGGTATATTTACATGTAACGTCGAGCCTAAGTAACCTGGCAACAAACCTTTACAGTTTTACACACAAAAACTACCCCTTGCAATTGTCTTTTACAATTCAGCAACGTCCAATCTGACCTCTCATACGGGGCGATTTTTGTAATTCTTCAATTGCTACTTCAAAATCAGAGCCTCGCCAGTGCAAGTGACTGTGGGCAACTGTTAAAGGTCTATAGCAGGGTTTCCCAATCCTGGTCCTGGGGGACCCGTGTCTGTTGGTTTTAATTCCAACTGAGTTCTCAATTACTTAATTGAACCCTTAATTTAATTATTCCTTAGCTTAATTAGACTTTTTTTTTATTTTTTTTAATTGTTTCAGCTTTTAAACAGTTGGAAATTTCAAGTTAACTATATCATTTTAGAAGTAACTTGAAATCTGCAAATTTTTAGGAGCTGCGAACAATTAAAAAAGTCTAATTAAGCACATTATTAGTTCAATTAAGGGTTTGATTAAGTAATTGAGAACTCAGTGGGAATGAAAACCAGCAGACACAGGGGTCCCCAGGACCAGGATTGTGAAAACCTGGTCTAGAAGACCCCACACGACCAGAAAAATGCAGTGTTTTATTAACAGTGCCTGTGAACGGGAGAGAATAAACTGAGTTTACCAATAAGCACTCACACATTCTCACGATTTTATCTGGATGGGGCATTTTAACCTCTTCCAGGCTGTCAAACAATAATAACAACAATAACGTATTTTTTAAAAAAACACAAAACAGCACATTTAAATAATAATATTACAACAAATACAAAATCACTATGGCTATTTAAGGTGTCTTTTTAAATGAGACACCAAATACGTTTACTATTTAAAGTCTCCTACTCTCAGAACAAGAAAGGTAAAGAAAACAAGTGGTTGTCAGAGAAGAATATTCAAAATAAAATTAATGTTCAAAACAAAAATCTATGACAGTAAACAATGTATTATGGCTACATTAACAGCTTCTCTCAAAATAGGAAGGTGAGTAATATTAACACACACACACACACACACACACACACACACACACACACACACACACACACATATATATTTTATAAAGGTAATCGTTTGCAAGAAACAGTTACTTTGTGTAAATGATTTTCGCATAACTGGGAAGATTAATACATGCTTATCTAAGGCTCATGCTTTTTTAAAGCTACTCACTCTTTTTTTCAACCAGTTTAATGTATAACCAGTCTCAGGAACTGAATTAAACTATTTTTTCTATATTCAAATAAGAACATACTTTAAAAAATAAATAAATAAATAAATAAATAAATAAATAAATAAACTGCTAAATAATTGATTTACAATACTATGTTGCAAAAACAGTACTATTTGTGTAGATGACAAAACCCAGTAACTTAGGAATGAAGGTACAGTGGCAGCATTTCAGACCTGCTAAAATCTATGGTAAACATTTTAAAAGTTTTTATTTTAAATGAAGAGAAAACTAAAAGGTTACTCTTCCATCTGATTGTGGTCACATTTCATGTGCACAATTCAAAGGCCATTGAACAACAAGCTGTTTAAAAATGTTCTTTTTTGTACAAAAGCTGAACTTAATACTCTGTGATAGCAGAAAAAGAGAACCACATCCTGGGTAGAAAATGTCGACAGCCACAAAAGTTTTTTTTTTTTTTCCAGTTAAATCATGTCACGTTAAAAAAGCTACTCATTCAAAACGCTGCGAAAGAAGAGGTCTAAAGACTGCTGTATCTCCATTTACTGTGTAGGACTAAATCTTTTGTTTAAATAGCATTCTGCAATGAAAAGTTTTGAATTGCAAGACTATTCAAAGCTCTGAGCTTTACTCTTGTTTTCAGAAACATCAGATACAGCTCATGGTTTCCATCATGACATGTTTAGGGAAGTGAGTTTGCGGGGGTTGTTCCTCTCCCACTTTAAGTTAAAGTTTCATCTGAATGATAAGCAAATGATAACTTACATAAACTCCAAAGATCACTGTAAATGTCACATCGAGTCTGTTTTATTTATCAGGTAGTGGGTATGATGAGTATTATACTTCAGACAGACCATCTGGTCTTGTGGTCAGATGTAAAATCACCAGACATCATCTGTAATTCCCCTTTTTTTCTAGACAATTGCTGCGATGAGCAGTGCTCCTTACAGTGTGGGGGATAAATGTCCTTTCACACCAACACGTGCTCAGAGGGAAAGCTTTCTGGTCCACCTCAAGACCATCCATTCATGAGGTTCCTATACTACAATGCAGTCAAGTTTAGCTAGGCGTACACAGATGGAATATTAGGTTTGTTGTTGTATTTGTATGTGTTGTAAAATAATATTTATAAGGTTAGTTTTGATCAGTATAACCTACAGTTTAATAAACTCAGTTGCACCCCCACTGTTCTGAGTGAGTTTATTATTATTATTATTTATTTCTAGCAGACACCCTTATCCAGGGTGACTTACAATTGTTACAAGATATCACATTATTTTTACATACAATTACCCATTTATACAGTTGGGTTTTTACAGTCTAGGTAAAGTACCTTGCTCAATGGTACAGCAGTGTCCCCGACCTGGGATTGAACCCACAACCCTCCGGTCAACAGTCCAGAGCCCTAACCACTACTCCACACTGCTGCCCCTGCTGCAGTTTATATCAAAGTACATTTTAGCTCTTAACTCACTCACAGTTACAATGCAGTTAAAAGCTTTGACAGTGGATAAAGTTGGTTAAGAACAGGGTATTTGTGGCCGTTTTGAACAAGTCTTCTCGGTTACAACGCTTTGTGGTTGTCTAGTTTTGATCTGACAAAAATACAGTTCAAGAAATGTTGGAGCGTGTTCTTAAAAAATATTCAACAACAGTATGGCACATACAGGGGTAGACAACAGACTCAGACAATGAATGCAGGTTGTATTGACTGGGAATTGAGAGCATGTGTACTGTAGTAAACAATAACAATAATAGGAGGACTAAAACAAGTGCTTTGCTACGTGAAAAAGTCTACATTCGTTCAGAATAAAATCCCTCTTTGCTACTTCACTAGTTGCAGAGGGGAATATTAACAGAGAGACATCAGCTAACTTTACTGGAGGCTACATAAGCATCATGCAGGGACCATGCGGACAGTCTGCAGGGAGCTGCAGTTTATTAAAATAGCTTGTAGTTATGTTCAGTATTTCATTGTTATTTCCATCATAATGTGTGGAAGTTCAGAGTTTCTGGGATGGTTTATTAAAGTTGGCATACTTACCAGTCCACTAAGGGCAATGATCCACATGAAAGAGCTTGACGTTAAAAGCTTCAAAAAAACAAAAACAATATTAATTAGAAAGCAGTTGAGAATGTCTATTATATTTAATAACTGGAGGGAAAAGGATTGTGGCATTCAAATATGTTATGTACAGGCCCAGTCAGAGACACTTCAGGCTCCAGGACATCATAACAGCCAAACCCCCTTCTGTGCATAGACTTAAAAATAATCAAAAAATAACGTTTTACCTCAGAGAAACGACAAACATCTGATTTTAAAGTCAGTACTGGAGATTAGGTAAACACAATGGATTAAAGTGTTTTATTAATATTTTGTTTCTTTTTTTTATTTCAGTCACATGCCTTCACAGGTTCTTGTATATTCTGGTATTTGCCCTGGCAGTTTTAATGGGATGCATCCCGAGAAGCAGGGAATTGCATGTGCTTTATCTTGTGAAAAGGATTAGAGGAAATGGAGTCTGTTTCACGGAAAGCAATGTTAAACATGAGTATGTTACCAATATTCACCAGATACTAAAATGTTGTCTGTGAAGTTAACAGCATTTTGTGTTGCTATGTTATGGATTTTCCTGTCACTTTAAATAAAAAAACGAATACTTTTTATACTGTAGCTGGTAAAGTAATTTCACTAAATTGGGCATTTTTAAATGCCCCGTCTCAAAATTGAACTGACCTAGAGATCAGACAGTCGTAATTTGCAGTTATGTGCTTCATATACACACTTTTGTTTGAGACGTTTTCACAGTGACTCTTATTACGTTCTGGATGTGCATATTATTATTTGTAGTATAGAGCAGGTGAAACCTACAGTCTCATATAACATTTGGTAAGTGTGAAAATCCAAGATTGGGCATTTAGATGAACGTCAAGCTATCAGTGAGGTTAGAAGGAGACAAGTTTATGGAAAATTAATAAAAACTCAACACTGGAACTCAAAACCAGTTAGAATTATTGAAAAAAAAATCACTGGAGCTCCCAAGTGGCGCATCCAGTAAAGGCGCTCCGTGTGGAGTGCAGGATGTGCCCTATAGCCTGGAGATTGCAGGTTCGAATCCAGGCTATATCACTGCCGACCGTGACCGGGAGTTCCCAGGGGGCGGTGCACAATTGGCAGAGGACAGCTCGGGTAGAAAGGGCTTAGGTCGGCAGGGCAATCCATGGTTCACCGCGCACCAGCGACTCCTGCGGCTAATAGGGTGCCTGCGGGTCTGCAGTGGAGCCATTCAGGTCTGTGTTTTCTCCTCCGGCACTATAGGCCTGATGGCTTCGTTGTGGATCCGCAGTGCGAAAAAAGACGGCTTGGCAGGAACACATTTCGCAGGACGCGTGTGTCAGCCATCATTGAAGTCATTTACAGCTCAAGGTTTGTTATCGTAACAAAGGCTGCTTCATAATATACAGACATCCTAAAATGAAACAATTACAGTTAAGCAGAGAACTGAATCCACTGATATAAAAATAACTGTAAAATGTGTATCCATGCCCTGTCTATCTATCTACCTACCTTACATTTATATCATACCCTTCATGTATTCAAATCACAGAGCGCTTCAAATAAAAGAACAAGGGACAGTTCTAACAGTTAAAGGCAGCTCTGAACACATGGGTTTTCAATAGCAGCCCAAAAGAAAAAGGTGAGTCTTCATGTCCGATTTCATCTGGGAGAGCATTCCAGGCTTTTGGGGCATAACATCAGAAAGCTCTTGAGCCGAATGTTTTGAGGTTAAATCAAGTGATTTGTAGCATTCCTGTGCTAGACGAGCACCAGATAGGTTGAGGCCAGATCATGCAATGATTTATACACCAGTAGAAGAATTTTATAGTCAATGCAGGACTTCACAGAACTCGCATATTCTGCAAAATAGGAAGCAAAGTTCTCTCTGTATTGGAAAATGTCGCTCTATACACACATTATGGGTTCCTAAACTATACACTTAGGGTATTGCAAGGCTAAACTCCAGGTTTACTTTTGTGTAAACCAGAGGTTACTATCAGTTCATATTTTATCAGTTTAGACTGCTATGATCACAGATTTTTTGTATCAGCTTATTTCACACAGCAAGCAATTTTTTATTTTGTATTCATGTATTGCATTTATTTACATTTTTTTAAAAACGTTTTACAATTAAACTGTATATTTTTTTTAATTCCAGTTTTATTAAATTTTGAATTAGACAAAATGTTTTTCATTACATTCTTTTTCTTTTTTTTTTTTGGTGTGGAGCGCTTTGGGATCCTTGGGATGTAAGGTGCTACAGAAATGTGAATTGCATTGTATTGTTTTCTCATAAGGCAGTGAATTAATCTACAAGTCGTTTTGCAAAATGAGCAATTTAAAATCACAAAAGGTAGTGGAGATCTATTAAATATAATATTATGTCTACGTAATGATTTTGTGTTTAGGTTTAGAATTTAAATATAACCTCAGTTTCAATCACAAACAGCAATTTTGATGTATGCTTTACCACATCATAGCCTACATAAACAGTTAATAATGTCCTTAAAAATGTAAAGTGTAAATAAGCTCTGAACACTTAATAACCACAAACTTGCTGAAAAAAACAAACCATCTGCCCCACAACCACAAAACAAAACAGCCATATCCACCACAAAGAAAATGGAAGCCTCATACTACCTCAAAACAAAACCTGAAAAATCCAGTAGAAAACACGGAAACAGGAAACGAACTTGACACATAAGAAAATATGGCAGCAAGTAGAACAAATAAGGCAGTGTCACTTTTACAACCATTTTGTTCCCTCGAGAACAGAAAAGCAAAGTGCAATTCACGTTGATGAAAGAAACATAGCTGACAAACCAACAAAAATATATTGGTTGGAATTCATTTACTTTTAAAAATGAAAGAACAAAAACAGAACACAACAAACCCAGATTTATTTATTAATTTTTTTATAGTAAAATGATATGATTGTTTGTTTGACAGTTATTCACTAAGACAATGAAAGCCATGTATAATTCACAGTTTTACTGTTGATGTACTTTGTATATTAGAACCGGGGTTCCAAACTGTGGCCCGCGACACAGCCCCAGGTGGGCCGCGGGAGCAATTACATTCTATGTATTTTTTTTTATTAATAGCAAAAAGCAGGCGCTGGCAGTATTGGCGGACTGTCAATCAAAGCAGAAATTCACAAATCAGAGCTAACAGATTGCCTACCTGTAGGCGGGATATAGAGCAAGCGCTCTGACAATAGGGCAGTGTTAGGTCATGTGATCGCTCTGCTGGCAGATGTAAACAGTGTGTTCAGTATTAATAAAATTACAGTATGTCAAATCCGCTACCAAAGAATACGTTTTGCAAAGTATAAAGAACAAAAAAGACGGCTACAGGAGTTTGAATGCATTTGTACCGTGGCCTCAGTTTTGAGGTGCTGGAATGGGTTTTTTTCTTTTGTAGAAACGTTTTCATACTAACTTTTGTACATGATAACATTCATTTAAAAATTCAATGGATGCCTATGATGAATACGTTTTTGTGACTAATTAGCTATTAACATTTAAAATATTGAGCACTTTGATGTATGTTTCAATATTAACTAAATCAAGTTTTAATCAAACTGATAAATCTTGTTACATACCAGTAATTGATTTATTAAAATGTTTGGATATACTGCTATTTTATTGATTACTGGCTCGTTCACAGTCGTTTAGAATAACACTAGAATATGTTTTGTTGGATAATAATAATAATAATAATAATAATAATAATAATAATAATAATAATAATAATAATATGTAGCATGCACGGGGGAAGGCAGCAGTAGGGCTGGTGTATACGCTCTTTGCAATGCAACCAGCTCTTTTGTACATTGGTATCAGCGCTATGTTTTAGTGCGAGAGGTCCCGGGTTCACACCCGCCCTCCGCCTGTGTGTGGATTGCCCCATCCTGTGTGATGCGCCTGCCTGCGGAAACCAATATCGCTACAATAATAATAATAATAATAATAAAAATAATAATAAAAAAATTTGGACTGATTCAAATTTTGCAGCAGATGGATTTATTTTCATACGTTTTCTTTTGGTTAAGTGGCGCACTGTGCTCCGCGATTTTGTTTTTTGTTTTGTTTTTGGGGAGGGTGGGGGTGGATGTTGCAAGCCAACTGAATGTGATTTTGCATGTTGTATTTGGTTGTAAAGAGTAGTGACAAAAAAGTCACTTATGCAAGGCTCTCATTTCCTTTTGTATTATGTGCATTCTCTTTTTTGTGCATGACAGTTCAGTGTGAGAAGTAACGGCTGGACGTTTTAGTTACAGTGTTCAGAAATTAGGATTTAAGAGTTATGTTCTTGTGCACGTTGTACTGGTTTTATTCAAAAGTGATTCCTGTTCAGGTATTTATGAATCGGAATAATAAGAGACATGCACTTCTTGTTTGATGACCAAGAAAAATGACTGCATTTCTAAAATGTTCAATTATACAAAGGTACCTAATTTAAAGGTCTGTTTAGTTTTTGCAATTTATTTTATTTACTAAAATTAAAGTGTTTCAAAAAATGTTAATTTCACTCAGTGCATATTCTATGTGATTTCCATCTTTCACAATATTTATTCAAATGAATAAAGGACAGTTTAGATTAGGTTTATTTATAAGGTTACAGGTTTAAACATTTGACATTTTCCCAAGGAGAGCTAATACTGGGCCGTAGTGCCTAATGCAGCTGACCAGGTGGGCCTTGGGTAAAAAAAAGTTTGGGAACCCCTGGATTAGAACACAAGGCATACTGCAGTGTAAAACCATATGATGCATTGTTCATGTTGCTCAGTGCTACGAATTACGGTGACTTAAATTTTACGATAATTTTATGATATACAGTAAGCTCCTACTTGTGACCAGCTTGATACAAAGCTCACAGTTGATTTGTTCATTTTTGTTACTTTTTGACCAATTCAGTGCCCATGACAATGACACAGACTACAGTCAGGTAAGGGGCCTGCAAGGACCAATGGAGCCCCCTTTGGAACTCTACGAGCGGCCCTAAATCCTCACTTCAACACCCCCTGCTATACAAACAGACTGCCAGTTGTGTGAAATTATGTGGTGGTTTTGTGATGATGACAAATGTCTACTGGCGGCTTAAAATGAGACTGCTAACCTCACGACCTGGCCTCCCGAGGGGAAAGATTTCTAGAGCTTTATAAACTTTTGTGTTTTTCAACTGGTCATAGAAAGCTAAACACTGCCTGGGGATTATCCCTGATTGATACAACGTGAGTTTATTGCTGTGATTTTATTTGGTCATATTAACTGCTGCCACTGGGACACTAGTGTGAATACATTAGTAGGCTATACAGCAGTATTAGAAAAAAAAGACAAAATCATAATTAATTTTTGTCAAAAGCGATAAAAGGTGTCCCGTCCTGTCTCCTTACTTGATGTGGATTAAAGTCATGGAGACTCTCTTTTATCCGAGACACATATGTTCATTAACTTAACAATAATTTTACCTTCTGGCCCTTGTGGCTAGATCAGTTCCTGAGAAGTCCCTTATACATCAGGAGTTCTTGCACTGATTAAGTTACCCAATACTGTGCTAACAGGTAAGGAACACGTTTTGAACAAAAACAAAGCATCTTCATGGCCAATAACAGGGGAATGTCATACGGACCAGATGGTTAATAATATGAATTCAGATTTGTGAAAAAAATCTGTATCATTGCTATGTTCAGTGGTTAAAGCAAAGTGGCAGTAAAGCAGTTACTTTTTATTGGACAGCACCAGTAATGGAACTAAGAAAAAAAAAAGAACATAGCTGTGTACCAAACATTAAGACAACTGTCTCTATACAGAAGAAACATAAAGTCCCAGGACTTCAATATGGCAGTCATGTGAGGTCAGAGGTCAATGTTAAGGTCATCAATACAGGGTTTATATAACCCTGCAAAAATCAAGTCACTACCTCAAATGGTTTCTGAGCAGCTTTATAAAATTAATGGCACAAAGGGTTAATTTTTCTCAAATAATAATAAAAAAAAAACACTTGTCCTAGAGAATAAGTTAATAGCAGACAACATGTGCGAACAGCATCAGGGATGGAAATACAACTCCTATTGCATGGCAGTTTGATCCAATCCTGGTTTAACTACGAGTTTAAAGAGACACCTGAGCTTGTTATCTATACAATACCTGAGGCTGTTCAAGCTCGTAATAAAACCTGGAATGGGTGAAACTGCTATACAATAGGAGTCTTATCTCCATCCCTGAACATAATCAATTCAACCCTGATCTTTAAGTCTCCTGACCTTTAAGTATCCTTTCAAAACCCAAGCAGTTCAACCTTGACAGTGTGGGTGATGTTTCCTGGCAAACACATGGCTGAACATTTTTAACAACTGGTACTAAACCCAACGAGGCCAATCAGAATTACCCAAGTTTTGTGACTGAATTTTGAGAATAATTTCCAAAATAAACCTGAATGGGGGAATGATCTAATACAGGGCTTCTGACCAAATGTAACCGAATGCACTTGAAGTAGGGACTGTGGAAGCACATTTGTTGACAAGAAAATGTGAGCTTTTCAGTTTTCTGTGACATTTGGTGGAGTGTCCGACATGTTTTCAGCTACTCAACAAATGCAAAAGGATTAAGACTGCATACATAAGTGAGCAGAAACGTGGCAAATTAACTTTAATGCTAATAAGTGTAAAGTGTGTCACAAGAGGATGAGCTTGTTCCCCAAACATGTTTGGGTGAGAAAAGTAATTTTACTTTTAGTCGTTTCGCAGTTTTTTATGGAAATTAGGCATCTTTGCAGTTAGGCAGATTATGTGGTTTTACAGTCAATGTTTTTCACGATACTGTGCACCAACTATAAAGACCATATGTCAAAACATGTTGTCTGTATCATTGGTGGTATGGATACTTTTAACAGACAACACTGATAATGGAACTTAAGGAAGGCACCTCCTGGCCTCGAATCGGGGTAAGTCAACCACATTGCATATTATACCGCCATCAAATACAGAAAAACTAAATGAATAGGAGCTAACCACAACACTAGGCGTTTCAGGTGAGAAAGACTTCCCTCGCTCTATCTACTGTACACGTCATCTTGGGGCAATTTTTTGTTTACCATTTAACAAGGCAGCTTGCCATACATCAGTTAAAATGTATGTAACCTTAACCTGACTCTGTCATTTTGCGATAACATCATTAGTTTTTACACCATTATTACTATTTATTTCTTAGCATACGCCCTTATCCAGGGCGACTTACAATTGTTACAAGAAATCACATTATACAGATATCACATTATTTATTTATTTATTTTACATACAATTACTCATTTATACAGTTGTTTTTTTTTTTTTTACTGGAGCAATCTAGGTAAAGTACTTTGCTCAAGGGTACAGCAGCAGTGTCCCCCATCGGGGATTGAACCCACAACCCTCCGGTCAAGAGTCCAGAGCCCTAACCACTACTCCACACTGCTGCCCCTGCCCATGTGCTGGTTTATACATAAGGCTTCTGATTTATGGTTTTAACGGATATAAAACAGTAAAAAACGTGTATATCCAAGAAAAGAAAAACACTGGAAATGGTTACTCAATTCACATTGACTTGGCTCTTTTGTCCGTGGAAAGAAAATTAAAATACCTACAAAAACAAAACAAAAAAGCTTTCCCAGTGCAGTTGGGTAATGTCCCTCCTTTCTGGCTTGTATCTTGCATTAATTCCCACCAAATTGCATTAAACCCACCAAAACTACTGAGTGGCAGCAAATTTCTTCATTTCTATTGGAGGATTGTAACACGCTTGCGAGATTTAAAACATGATTACAAGAAACAGAGGATTGTTCTTGCTCATGAGATTTAAAGATATACTCCAGTTCGATAGGGAGTATTTACACACTCGTGGAATTTAAAACAGAATTGAAAATGGAGGCGAAATGTAAAAAAATGCCTCCACACACAAACCCCCCAGAAGAATGTGCCCGTGACCATAAGGATTTAGTCGTGGAAGACGGCAAAGGAAAGAAGGTACAATTGAAGTGTGCAAGTACTGTCGAGTTACTATACATATTGTGACATCAAAAAACGAAAGTAATCGAAAACAGTAAATCTCATAGTATATAAAAAGCGAAAGCGCTGAAAAAACGATTTACATATGACTCGAAAATAGCAAAAAATAAGCACCGAAAAATGTAATTAATAAAAAACGAAAAACAGAAGCCCCGTTTATACAGCATACAAATATATTTTAATTTTAAAATGATTGCAACATTTTGCCTACATGTTTGGTCACTACTGCTTTGTGTCATCAGCTGTTATAAGTTTGCTAACTATCTCCCAGGCTAGGTCACTGATATTGATAGGAAAGCGCCGCACATGTATGTACTACCTTGAATTTTATACAGCACTATATAATCCTGATAAATTATGTCATAAATTCTGCATACTTTCTCGTAGTAACTTCTAGGAGGTTTACAGACAGTATATTCTTTTAGTTTTGCTGCTACTGAAAATGTAATAAAGCTCTTGCTTTTTCCTGATGCTTTGCTTAATGGGCCACTACTGCACCAACCACTGCAACAATGTTTATTAAGTCAGGACTTCTTAACTTTTTAGATAAATTGATCCTGCACTTCCAGCATTATACCTCTGATCTTTATAAATCTACACAGATTCATCTTCCAGTATTTTGCCAGTCTTTGAAATCTGCCTTTCTAAAGTGACTGACCCTCCTAAACAACCTGAGCCCACTGACTAATATTTTTTCTCTGTAGTTTTCGGTAAGCCATTGTTTCAAAGTTTTCAGCCCAGCGGTACTTCTAGTTCTAACAGCTTCAAAAATAGGCATTTTATAATTTTACTATTTCTTGACTAGCTTTTGTCAGTTCCACTAGTATCTCCCTACTGTTATCTTATTTTAGCACAAGATAGCCTCTGCTTTTGTCTGTAAATAAAGGCTCCCCTCAAACCTATTTTAAAACAGTCCATCACAATCTTGTAAATACGCATAATGGGTTCCTTTTTGCTCATGTGTAGCCCTCATCCAATTTGTGGAGGTTCTGTGTTTCCCAGTGTCTCATATCTTTGAATTCCTGTTGCTAGAACCATGTGTTTTAGCACATCCTTTGCCCATGAAGTCCATACACTGGTAGTATTTTTTAGATGACTACAGAGGATGTTCTGCCTAGTTCTATGAATTTACCTTACAAAAACTTTGGACTATTTTTCTTCTATGTAGTTTTCCCCATCTCTTGTCAACCTGACTCGGGCACCAAATCATATAAAACTGGATTACGGCTGCAAACCTGGCTCTCCACTACCAATTCCATGGGAAGCAATTTCAACTGATCTAGACATCACAAGTTTGTGATGTCTAGATCAGATTTGATGTGCACATGTTTCATTGGTGTGCCTGGTCACTATATATGTGCTCTTTCTGTTTAATGCTGCGCCCTCCAACCACTTCTTTCTGACAAGTGGAGGAAGTGTGCAAGCAAACTCACACATAGGTAGGACTGCTTTATATAATAAAGAAATGAAAGAATGAAAATTAAAATGTGTATATTAGAAAATAATGACAAAGAATGACAATTAGTGACAATGTGTGTGTATTAAGAAGAATTAAAATAACAAAATATGAGTGTATATTAAAAGCTGTACCAGATGTGTATCCATCTTTGTAATACTTCATAGTGTAGGAGGTTAGTCAGACAAGACCGCATGTTGGCTGTCTCCTACGATGCTACTGTGTAATATTATTGGTTTCCAAGATTTAACATGCTATGGAGGTAAGGCCGATGAGGCTGTAAAACCAACCATTCCACTGAACCTCACATTTGCAATCTTCAAAAGATAAAATCACGTTTTTCAAAATGAAAAACGTTCACACCCAAACTGATTTAATTATTAAAATTACATTTTATTTTGAATTTTTTTTTACTTTTCTTTTTTTTTTTTTTTTTTTAATTTTAGTGGTCGCCACTAAAAAAAAAGAAATTATTTTTTATTGTTTTCTCCCCAATTTATTAATGTCCAATTATTTTTAAGGCTCAGCCCACCGCTACCAGCCCTGCGCTGACTCAGGAGGGGTAAAGACGAACACACACACACTGTCCTCTGAAGCGTGTGCCGTCAGCTTCTTTACACACTGCAGACTGCCAGAGCTACAGCGTCGGCGGACAACGCAGCCCTGGGTAGCTTACAGGCAAGCCCGCAAGCGCCCGGTCAGACCACAGGGGTCGCTGGTGAGTGGTGAGTCGAGGACACCCTGGCCGACCTAGCCCTCCCTCACAGTCAGCAAAGGAATAGCCTGGACTCGAACCGGCGACATCCAGACTATAGGGTGCATCCTGCACTCCACGCGGAGCGCCTTTACTGGATGCGCCACTCGGGAGCCCCGTATTTTGAAATTTAACAAAAGCCACATTGTGTAGATTCAGGATGTTTATTGTTCAGTAGGTTGTATTGTTTAACACTAGAACCGCCACGCGGGTCAATTTGGCCCATTTTGGATTTAAAATGTTAATTACTCTTCCGTTGTAAATCGTATGTGTATGTCCGTTTTTGACTTTTGCTAAATATATTAATTAAATATCCGGACGCCTTTGATAGCCAGAATCGCAAAAATTATAAAGTTATAAACAGTTCTACCTAGAACCGCCAAGTGGGTCAATGTGATCCATGCATTACAATACATGTCTTTTTCTAAATATATAACGTAAGATATTCTATTTTTTTTGTAAATGCAGTAAACAAGACCCCTCCTGCTAGCACAATTTTTTTTTATTTTTTTATTTCAAGCCTTTCTTGTTTGTAGACTGACTACGAGACAGAGATTGCTATGATTGTGGATTTGTCAAGATGCCAACTCAGTAGTTGCTTATTTTTCAATGTACCTGGAGACAACAATCCTTCGTTTTGTTCCACAAATGCAATTGGGAATATATCAGAAGGAAATATTGAATCTTGAAAGTAGTCATTTTGATTGGAATACGGCAAGCTGCACTCGGATGCATACAGCAAACTGAAATGACAGGTAGGGTAACAACTTATATGCCCAACTTATGTGCCTAATATGTATGTTATATATATATTTTTTATATTACTATTAGAAAAAAAAAAACAATTTGGTTTTACAGGTTTGTATGTACCAGTTTACACAATAGTGTTCTATGGAACTGTGTCTGTTTACAACACAGCTCCTGGATGCAGGCACAGTCAGCTGGCAGACGCGTACACTCCTCCATAGAGTACAATGCAGCCGTCATACTGGAAGTAGTGTTATATTTTCTTTTTATGTAGTATTAGAAACAATGATTTTGGTTTTATAGTTTTGTGTGTACATACACCCATTTACACCTGTTCACGGGTATATATGTACATACCCGTTTCTTTAGAAAATATATATTTTATTATATTTTTTCACTGTAGTCATGCTGTATATGCACTCATTTTAAAAATAAAGCCTTTTATGTTTAATTTTCTATTTAAATACGGTGTTTCTGCGATGCAAATGTTAGATATGATGTTCATGAATAAAACCTTTCAGTTGTATCCGATAGTATGTCTTTAATTTTCATAACGAAGCAGTTTAATAATGTATGGGTCACAGTGACCCACATGGCAGTTCTAGGTAGTTCGAAAATCCGGTGGTTCTATTGTTAATAAACTCAAAATTGTCAGTGGGGTTCATTTTATCCAAACTTTCATTAAAGCCTACTTAATTTACTAAGAAGTGTTTGATTCTTCAACTAGGATTTGTCAGAAATGAACAACACCATTTGTTCTCTTCTCTATCACTTCTGTATTAAAATGCTGCTTTGTATATCATTCAAGCAACTGGAATAGCTGTGGCATTACCGCAGATTTTTTAATTACATTTGGTCCTGTAGCCTGATTCTAGGTGTAGTTCTACTTTACACAAATTCATTTCAAATTCTAACTTAGCTGGATAAGATCAAAACACGTACATTGTAAACTCACAATCTCAGCTATTTATCAAAACATTGAGACCAGCTCAGATGTTATTATCTGTCATTAAACACCTGCTATTGATAAGTAACTGAGACAACTAGATAAAATAATAGTAAATAAAGAAAAACTAAATATTACAAATATAAGACAATTGAACATTTGAACACAGGCTATCCCTTAATGTATTGTGGATGGAGATGAAATGGGTAGGAGGGCATTTTGTGTTGCAGCAATGTGGTTTTGAAGAGTGGTTTATAATATGCATGTCTTACAACAAAGTTGTTATGAGTTTTGTAACACTTCAATTCTTACATAACTCATATGATTGCAGAACAATGACAAAATGGTGCGTCTTTTTTTTTTTTTTGTAGAGGAGTCATATCAGATTATTCTGCTGTAACCTAAAGGCGAACTGGGAATGCATTGGAAAACAAAATCATAATATTATCCTATTTGTGTGTTAAATTTACTCTACCACTGTACTGAATTTCTAAATATATTATAATTATACCATTGGGCCATATTTTGAAGCAAGTGCAACTGCCATTTTTGTTGGAAAGATGTATACATGCATTAGGAGACATACCTGAAGACCCACCAAGTAGACTAAGGACTTGTTGGTAATTGCGAACTGCCCAAGGACCTGAGTCACCTGAACCCTTGGAATGGAGCAGTAGAACGGCACAAACAAAGCAAAAACAGGAGCCAAACTGAAAAACACAAACACAAAAAAGGCATGGTTAAACAGGATGTTGAGGAACGTTACAAAGGCTTACAATGTTATTAACCTAATATTTATCCTGTTGTCAGGCAGACCTACATGAGACCTTTTCTACTGTGCTGTTAACACCAAGATGACAGTAAATAGGTCATTCTGACTGAGTGGGCAGTTGACCTGTATGAAAACAGAAAGATTAAGTTGTGGTCAGTTGATAGGTTTTCCTGTGTCAGCTGGATAATCATTGTGTTTATAGTTGTAAAATAATAAGTGCAGAATGTGTCAATGGAAAAATAAGCAGTGTTGTTTCACTGTATGGTGGCATTACATTTCCCTTTTTTAGTATCTATATACAGTCACCTCCAAAATTATTGGCACCCTTGATAAAGATGAGCAAAAAAGGCTGTATAAAATAAACAACACAGGTAATGAGCTATATTTTATGCTCAAATATATGGGAAACCACATTCTTTTATTCTAATACAATTGCTCAGAGATAAAGTTTTTTATTAACAAGTAATAACCTTTTATTTTCAAAAAGATAGATGTCAGAATTATTGGCACCCCTAAAGATTCTTATAAATAAAATCAAACAAAGTTAAATCTGCATTAACATTCTACTTCTTTAAGTTCATCTCAGTCTTAAAGAACTGTATTGTGGCCTTCCATGGCTTCCTGTTTCACTTGGGTATAAAAATGAGGTAACACGCATATGAAATCCATTTGTCATCCATCACCATGGGGAAAGGCAAAGAACTCACAAATGAAAAGAGACAAATGATTGTCGACCTCCATAAATCAGGCAATGGGTACAAAACAATAGCTAAAAAACTAAATATACCACTTACCACTATTATTAAGAAGTTCAAAACCACTGGAACAGTGGTAAACTTGCCTGGTAGAGGACTCAAGTGTATCTTGCCCCCACGCACAGTGAGGCAGATGGTTCGGGAGGCAAAGGGAAATCCAAGGGCCACAGTTGGAGAATTACAGAACTTGGTTGCATCTTGGGGGCACCAAGTATCCAAATATACAATTAGATGCCACCTCCATGCCAATAGACTATTTGGAAGGGTTGCCAGAAAAAAGCCTTTATTGAGAGCGACCAACAAACGTAAGCGTCTGGAGTTTGCTAAACGGCATTTGCACTTCGATTGGAACCGGGTGCTATGGTCAAATGAGAGAAAATAGAGCTCTTTGGCCACGCACACCAGCGGTGGGTTTGGTGTCGAAAGAAGGATGCTTGTGCAGAAAAGAACCTCATATCTACTGTAAAATATGGTGATGGATCTTTGATGTCATGGGGCTGTTTTGCTTCCACTGGTCCTGGGGCCCTTATTAAGGTCAACAGCATCATGAACTCTACCCAGTACCAGGACATTTTTGCCAAAAACCTGGTTGCCTCTGCCAGGAGGCTGAAACTTGGCTGCAAGTGGATCTTTCAGCAAGACAATGACCCCAAGCACACATCAAAATCCACAAAGAAATGGTTAATTGACCAAAAAAATCAACATTTTGCAATGGCCATCTCAGTCTCCAGACTTGAACCCCATTGAAAACCTGTGGTTTCAATTGAAGAAACACTTGCGTTTCAATGTGGGGAAGCTATAAAAAAAGGCCAACAAGATGCCCGGATATATTGTGAGAAGTGTTGAATTTAAATCGAGGGAAGTAATGTTAAAACTTTACAATGCATTAGTAAGATCTCACCTAGAATATTGTGTTCAGTTCTGGTCACCTCATTACAAAAAGGTTATTGCTGCTCTAGAAAGAGTGCAAAGAAGAGCAACCAGAATTATCCCAGGTTTAAAAGGCATGTCGTATGCAGACAGGCTAAAAGAATTGAATCTATTCAGTCCTGAACAAAGAAGACTATGCGGTGATCTGATTCAAGCATTCAAAATCCTAAAAGGTATAGACAATGTTGACCCAGGGGACTTTTTTGACCTGAAAAAAGAAACAAGGACCAAGGGTCACAAATGGAGATTAGATAAAGGGGCATTCAGAACAGAAAATAGGAGGCACTTTTTTACACAGAGAATTGTGAGGGTCTGGAACCAACTCCCCAGTAATGTTGTTGAAGCTGACACCCTGGGATCCTTCAAGAAGCTGCTTGATGAGTTTCTGGGATCAATAAGCTACTAACAACCAAACGAGCAAGATGGTCTGAATGGCCTCCTCTCATATGCGCAGCTGGTACACAACACATTTATGAATACAAAATAAGCCTTAAATAACTGATACAATATAACCAATTCATTATAATATATTGAAAGGTTATGTCAATATGGCACTGAAATGGTTAATGTTCACTGGCAACACCTGTAAAGGAACTTTATGGTGAGAATAATGGAATAAAGCAGTATACCAGCATGTCAAAGTATTGATATGGTCAGAGATTAAACTGATATGGCGGTAAACAGGCTATTTCTATGGAACTGCTGATATTAAGAAAATAACTGAAATGCATACATGTAGCAGGAACTTAAAAAGCTATATTTAGGTCAGAGGTTATTGTCATGATCAGCAACACATTTAGCATGCAGGGTTTATACAGCCCAGCAAATAAGAAGTCAAAACATCAAATGATTTCTGGTGTACAATAGACTTGGGAAGGTAAAAAATGTAAAAGCTAAGACTGTTGACAGTATTATGAAATTTTAATTGTTTGAAATAATAATATGAAATAATAATAACAAATATACCGAGATAAACAGGTATGATGCAGGAACCTATTTAATGTTCCAAACTTCTGAGTGTTAGTGTAAACTTGAATTCCCCTGCACAACACTGACCCTTTGACCTAGTAGTGAATCATTCTGAAACAAAATGTGACATATTTAAAGCAAGATAGATCACATCTGCACGCTTAAAACCGTAAATTCAAAAACATGGTGACTGATGCTGTGTGCCAGTTTTTTTGTTCATGTTTTAGAGACTTCATTAAAAATGCCTGTCCTTACCTCACAATGTAGGAAAAAGGATAACTGCTTTGAATTTTCATATTGCATTTGGGCATACTTTAAAATATGAATTAGGAACCCCTGCTCATTTGGCAAATACACAATTTAAATTCCCTTACAAATCTCTTACAAATGTCATGTTCACACACAAAAACATGTTTTGTAGGATATCACAGTACTTATATTTTTTTCACCTATTTAAAGTGTTTTTTTTTGTTTTTATTTTACATTGAAATTAATAACTTTAGTTTAAAACATGTCTTATAAACAAAGATATTAGTACAGCAGGAAACTTGAGGTTTCTGTTTAATATGGTAAAAAAAGGTGACAATTAATAACTACAGGCAAATGTGTTGCATGCAGACAGGAACATTTTCACTTCCCATCAAGGTAACAGAAACATTATTAAAAAAAAAACACACTTTAAAGTGTTGGGGCACAACCACAGGAAATGGCAACAAATACCATAGCAACTGTGTCATAAGAGTAATCACTTCTCTATTTTCACGTCAGAAGAAATGTGTGCCGGTGAGCTTTGAGAACAGCAAAGATCCTGGACTGTCCTGTATTGAAGGTGCGGCTAACTAGTCTTCAAAACCCAGATTAAGCACCAAAAGAAGAATCATCCGGCAGTTACATTTGGTAAGTACTGTTTTTAGCTAAAATGATCAATACAATGTATAATGTAAAATATAGGAGCAGTGAACCACATGGTGTGTTTATTGACTTTATGAATAACCACAAGCCTCCGAAGGTTGGGATATATGCTTTGATTAGGTGTACTATTCTAACAATATTGACATCTTTATGAAAGAGTTATCTTGACAAATTGTGTTAAGCAAAAAAAAAAAACCACAACATTCTCCATTTCTTTCTGTGTTTGTTTGTATTTACATTTTTCAAATTGCATTAAAAAAAACAAAAAAAACTTATGAGCCAAATATTTGTGTGTGCCAATATTTCAATGCTTTTTATATGCTGGTAAGTATTTTAAAAGAAGAAATCAATCTAATAAATGAATAGATAATATTGAGCACCCTTATTTTTGACAGTTTGAATATACCAGGGTCTGTTTCAACTCTTTCAGCACTGCTGACCTGTATATACTGTATAATACATCACCTGTTATGTATCCCACGTTGTATGTATTGTGGTACACTATTTATCAACTTATGTCTTTATTCATACATCTTAACTCGGCTAGGGGATAAAATTGTTAACACTAAAATTGTTTCACTAGTTTGATGTGAGAATCATGGGGTTTCCATGCAGGGCAATTTACACGTGAAATGGCGATGCACATGCACATTTGGGAGAATTCCTCGTGTAAAACAGATTTGTGGACGAAAAAAACAGCCAGAGGGATAGGGTAAATCTCCTTTACTCGTGTAAATGACAAAAAACACAGGAAAATCCACGCCCAGTTTCGCATGGAAACCCGCATTTCACATGTAAATGTTAATGAGCGAGTTTATCCTTAAGTGACACCACTATAAATATTGCAAGGGAGCAGGTCAGTTGTTACTGTGGATTCCAAGACGGCAGAAAGTAGTGGCTGATGGGCGATTTTATGGTTAGCAATGGAGTAGTTCACCTTAATGCTAATGCGGGTGGCTTTTTTTATTATTGTTTTTTGCTGTGTCTGGCCTGTCATGTTGTATATCTCTAGTGGGTTTACTGTTCTATACAAAACCGCTTACCATGAACTGCGTTATGCCCGTGTTATAGTATTAAAGCAGCTGTTTGAGAATACCCTTGCTGTAAAAACTATGCTAAAGTAAAACACAAAGAGCATGTGAGCTGCTTACTAAATGTCTGTAACTGAATTCCCTTGCTTTTGATCCCAGCTATGTCCAAAGACAACGCGTGTCCGCCCTCCACTCAAAATCGCTGGAGCGAGGAGGAACCCCGGGCATTAATAAGTATAGTTAGTAACTTGGATGTGTTGAGACAGCTCGATCGCCTGAAACAGCGCAACAAGCATATGTACCAACAAGTGGTTGATGCCCCCAGAAACAGGAATACAGCGCACAGTCCCACAAGCTAGGGACAAAATCAAAAAAATTGAAAACAGTCCTACCTGCAGGAACAAGTAAGGTGCCCTTCAGGAGAAGAGGGACGGTCCCGCAGAGCAATGCTTTGTGCTTCAGTTACATCTGGCATAGCTATGTACGTGTTGCAGTGCCTCTGAACAAGGGAGTTGACAAACTTGTAAATACAGCGATGAACTGAACTGTACTCAGCTGAGGATGCCAGCCTACACAGGGCAATCGCCACTCTTTTTTTCCACTGGCACAGGAGGCAGTATGCAATTCCTTTTTGGCTGCATATCTTCCTTTACCAGTTCCACTATAATACTGAATGTTGCCCTGGTGACACGAAATGACTCTATCGACTGCAAATCTGAAAGAGTGATGCAGCACAACCTCTTCCCACCAGCAAGATGGGCGAGTATGTGTCCAAACCGTCCTTTCACTAACCATTGGCATTAGATAACAAGGCATAAGGATTTGCTGGTAGAGGATGTTTGGAGGTTCAAGCTCCCGAAACAAAGGGAAAACATCCACTGTTCCCAATCCAGACAGCCTTGGGAGCAAACATGGAAGTTGTCTGGCACAGGGCTTTAGAATCCTACGTCTTCGCCGGTTTTCAGCCATGGTGATCTGCAATACCTGTGTTGGCCAGTTTCATTTTATACCTCTCAGTTAATTTTTAATAAATGAGTCGTTAGATAAATTAGTTGAAACGGATTCAATACTAACAACATGCCCCCCAGCCAATGACATTTAAAAAGCAATTTGGGCAAGTGCAGTAAACCACATTATTAACCAACCAGGCACGAGGTATTTTGCTTTATTACAGCAACTCATGTACCAGTTCTCTGCGCATGGAAACCACATTTTCACAATTTTCACAAAATTTCAGTAGTAATTTTCAAAAGCAGCACGAGTACTTTACGCATAACTAATATACATATCAACCACCACATTTCCTCTTCATTTGCATGACGTCGGGTGAAAAGCCTGGTTTACTCAAGTAAAATAAACTGAGTGAATGGAAATCCAAAAAAGCATTTTACACGAGGCATTTTTCACACGCATAGAAACTCCACCAATGAGGATTTGTCTAATGAGTGCGATTCCTACATCCATTGATGTTCCTTCAGCGTCCTAATATTTCTTCAAGAGGACACAAGATGGAACCCAGAGACTTTGAAAACATATGAGACACAGAGTTGCAAATGACTTCTGGGATGTAGTGTTCTCGTACAACAAAAGCAAAACAGAAGGTTTAGGTTCTTCTAGATTATGACATTTTCATTATCTCCAACATTCTGAATTTCAGCCATTTCTTGACTTTTACAAGAACTCTACCACTACTTTTCCTGTGACGTACTTCAAGCTCTCTGCGTTCCTTTGTGTGACCTCTTCAAGAAGAAATGTTGGGACATGGAAGTGTAGCATTCAAATATGTGCTAGGTACATTTTTCTTCACTCATTTGTACAGAACAAAATAGAGTTTAAAAAATGTAAATAATGTATATATGTTATATAGAGAAAAACACAAGACCTACTAAGTGAAGGGAATAAAAGTTAGCTAAAAACTACTAGAATTATTTTGTTACCTCAATATTCTTTAATTTATTAAAATCTTTGCCGGGTTGAATCACAAACTGTGACTCCATATGCACATCCAGAAAGAAGACCTATTTTAGCTGGACTGGTTCCAGTTTGGATGGAGAGGCTTTTCACTTTGATACAACAAGAAAATCCATTCAGAGATTCAATTTATAGCCTCCTGCACTCTATGTGCTGAAGCAGCAGACTTTAACAGGGTGTGTTGCTGGTTGGACTCCAACTAATGCAAAACTTAAGCTAAAGGTACAAGTGAAAGTGGATTGACAATAAGGAGACCTGCATTGATAAATTAAAACACTCATATCTTTTGAGGTACAGCATTACTATAAGTAGTCAAGTAAACAAATGTTTTGGCCAGCGCGTTTTGTTTTTTTTTTACTTAAAGAGACTTCTAATGAAGTTGTAAGTATCATAGTAAGTCGTCTAAAATCACCACAGCTAAATCTATTAGTAGTAGATTGGGGACCCTAGGTGCCTGGTGTTGTGTGACTAGCAGTAACAGGAAGGTTGTGGTTTCCACAGTTGTATTCTGCATTTTTGCAATTCAACCTTTAAGCATGACCCATTTATTGAGGTTTGACAAAATATTATACCCTTGTCTATGTCAATAGGTTGTCAGGCCACCATGGAGGACTGCACTGTTTCAATGGGACAAGACTAAAAGGAGTTTAAATTGTTATGGGCGAGGGATATCCAGTATGTCCATTCCTCAATTAGAACTGGATTAATTTCCTTCTGGGAAGTCTGTTCTCCAGAATGTGATATGGTTGCAGAATCTCCCTAAACACATTAAAAACTGTGTTCTTTATAGTCTTATAACCTTCTACAATGACTATGGAATCAAGACTACTTATATGGTGACACTAAGCCTGTGCGCAAGCTGCATGCACTTTTATTGGTACTGTAAATAAATAAAAAATACAAAACAAACAAAAACACAACTGAAGGCTATTAAACAAATCACAGGGGCATTAATCGCTTCTGCGGGTACAAATGCAAAAACAAATCCATAGATTTGTACAAGGAACTAAGAACAAGGGGACTAACAGCTGCTGCCCTTGACATCAAGCAGACGGCAGCTTAACTTGGTTAGTGCTGCTTAGGGACCATGAAAAAAAACAACCGGAAAACAAGGATTGTGACGTTTCCTGTTGTTTTGCCATTTCTTTCAGTGATTATACTAGAAATGGGAGTATTTGTGAACAAAAAGAAAGCATCCACACAAGGCAACTCTCTGGCCACTTTTACTCACAACTTGTGGAGATATTTTCAAGCAATTTTCTTTAAACAGCTCAAAATCAAGATTGTTTAGAATTTGTAATATTTACTACTCACATGGTGAAAACTGCTTAAGAATGCCCCCATCAACAAGTTGCTTCCTGTTGCAAGAAAAAGCTGACAGAAGGTTTCCTGGTGTTTTATGGGCTTAAGGAGCATGCAATATTGGATTGAATAGCTTGTAAACATGAAGTTAATTAAAAAGGTTAATTTCTACTGGACAACACCAGTAACAGAACTAAGAAGAAAAAAAAAATACAGCTATGACATTAGAGAATAACCTAAGAAACTTAAGGTCAAAGTCATGGTCACCAACACATTTGGCATGCAGGGTTTATATTGCTAAGCGACTATGAAGACCTAATGGTTTCAGAGATCTTGACACTGTGGCAGCTGCAGCTTTGCACCTGTCTGCTATTACCTAAATAAAGGACATTGAATTTGCGTAATTTTTCGGGAATATAATTATACTCATAGTCAAGCACAAGCAAAAAACTGTTCGCATTTAAAAGCATCATATAATACAGTGCTTGAATTACATGAATAAAATCAAGTGCCTGTCGTTTAAATTGCAAAATTGAAATAACCTACCACAGTTTTCTTTAAAACAAAATATAAAACATCTCTAAAATTTGTGACTGGAAATAGTTTGAGAATCTAGAGATTGTTTGCCTGTTGTCATCAGATCGACATTTTGTTGGTTTGCCACTATTGTAAAATACACCCTGACTTGATTGGGTAAAGATTTAATTAAGAACACTTAAGCCCCCAAGATGCCAAGAGCAGTGAAAATTAAGCAATACAGCAAACTTTCATTTTCTATGGCAACAAGCATTTAGAAACAACACTAAGTAATCGAAACACGTTCTACACACCTTTGCAATTCTAAACAGAACAGCAGGCTATATAAAAATCATCTGCATTAAATCTGCTGGAAATGTTTATCTTACAGAAAATCCTGTGACAAAAAGGTGCTACTGCTTGAATGAAGTAACAATAAATTGCTTTTTTTTTGTCCTTTTTGGAATTATACAGACAATTTTTTCTGTGTGTATCAACTGCGTATTTGGTAACAGTAGTAATTCAATAATGGTATTACTGTAGTTAATGTGAAGTGATTATGATGGATTGTATGAAGAGGAAAGCGTATGTAACACAAACTACATTGAAAAGAAAAATACTAATTTTCATTTTTTTATTGGTAGTCTTAGTGAGAATTAAGTATTGTACATTATTTAGACTTTGAAAAACAGGTGCTGTTATTGGCTTGGTAAGGAAGCATTAAACCACGACTACGTCTAACTTTGTGGAAATTAACTTAGATATCACTTGGTGACAAGTTGCTTTTTCCTCTGGAAATTAGATTTTGTAGCTTAGTGGACTGTAAAAATAAATCCAATTAAATAAAAAGCTGTAATTTATCTTTTTGTTTCTGACAGAGATGGAACAGACCAGTGTTACAGAATCCATGGAAATGGAATCAAGTGCTCTCTACAACACCATAAATACCACCTGTGACCTGTATCAACATCGCAGTATTGCAAGGATTGTGATGCCCCTGCATTACTCCATCGTTTTCATAATAGGGTTAACTGGAAATGCACTGGCTCTGCATGTCATCCGTCCCAACTTAAAGAAGATGAACTCCACTACCTTATATTCGACCAATCTCGTCATCTCTGATATTCTTTTCACCTTGTCTCTGCCTTTGCGCATAGTGTACTATGCAATGGGCTTCCACTGGGTGATGGGGGATGCATTGTGCAGGATTACAGGTCTCATATTCTACATCAACACATATGCTGGTGTCAATTTCATGACTTGCTTGAGTGTTGACCGGTTTATTGCTGTGGTACTGCCTCTCCGCTTCAGTCGGTTCCGGAAAGTTCACAATGTGAAATACATCTGCTTGTTTGTGTGGTTCATAGTATTGGCTCAGACATTACCACTACTCACAATGACTCTCTCCAAAGAAGTCGAAGGGGGATACATAACCTGCATGGAATACCCAAACTTTGAAATAATACCAAACCTGCCTTATATGCTTCTGGGTGCAGTGTTTCTAGGATACATTATTCCAGTGGTAACCATCTTGGTTTGCTATTCTGGATTATGTTGGAAACTGCAATTATCTACAAAACAAAAACAATTTGCTGATAAATCTGGGAGGAACAAAAAGGCCACCCGCGTCATCTTTTTTGTGACTCTTGTGTTTGTAATATGCTTCAGTCCCTACCATATTGACATTGTGCAGCATATGATTAAAAAACTGAGTTATGATCCCAGTTGTTCAGAACAATATGCCTTTCAAGTGTCACTCCATTTTGCAGTGTGTCTGATGAATTTCAACAGCTGCATGGACCCATTTATCTACTTTTTTGCCTGCAAAGGCTACAAGAGAAAAATCATGAAAATAATGAAACGACAAGTCAGTGCCTCCTTCTCCAGCGTGGTCAGGACTTCTCCAGATGGCTCCGCACGGGATGTAATCGATAACAAAATAGTTTTGGTGCCGTTAAACAGTTATAAAAATAAGTCCCAGAACAGTGGCAAGGTAGAAACAAATACAACTGTGGAGGGCTTTACAAACAGAGTTTCCGGGTGTCCCTGAAAACGACAAATCCCAAGAACGTTTCTGAAGGCATA
This sequence comes from Acipenser ruthenus, assembly GCF_902713425.1. Lineage (NCBI taxonomy): Eukaryota > Metazoa > Chordata > Actinopteri > Acipenseriformes > Acipenseridae > Acipenser > Acipenser ruthenus. The sequence goes on along the minus strand of NC_081196.1, from coordinate 43,834,493 downwards.
ATGCAACTCTAGACAAACAAATGTCCAGTAGTGAGCGGTGTCAATCTAACTTTTCCTGTCACAGGCAGCTTTACAATTAAAGTTTGAGATTGCTGAGTAATGTGCCAGTAAATATTTGCTAATACAAGAGATGCATCTAACTCTCAATAAAATAAAATGGAATGTTTTCTATTTGTTGTACAGTGGTGAAGATTATATCTAGTTATAAAGCATTGTTTAGTCTTTCCATTTTTTGGGGTAACAATTATATTGTACAAATATTAAATACTCTGTATTTTATTTATTTTTATTTTTAGGAAGACTAATTAATACTAGCCTTGTTTTAAAGTAATCTTGAAATTAAAGCCTTCCACACAGGCTGGCTATAAAATATATAAGCAAAACATAATTCAAGTTTAGGGGTTTCTAATTTCTGCTTGAATCTTGAAAAACAAGGGTGTGGGGTTTGTGAACCAGCAACAGCTCTTTCCTTCTAGCTTTAAAAAAGGGAAGTCAATTAATTCCGTAACCTCTTATCAAACATGAATTGTGTTCAGTAAAATGACAAATTATGTGTTTGCTAAGCACAGCTAAGGAATAGTAGCCAGTTGCATAAAACACCTAAAATGTGTCTTGAGATTAAGGGTGTTGTAATTAACACATTTATCTTTCAATGTTCTACTTGTTGCTAAGACAAAAATGCCACGTCTGTTGTATATAATATCTAACTGTTAGAGTGAACGCCTTCAAAAGACTGGCTGAACTTTTAGTGCTTTAGCAGCCAGATCAGTATAGTTTGCATCCATCAGAGTACTGGAGTTTACAAACACAGTACTTTATTGTAACTTTTTGATCTTCAGCAACAACTTAACCAGGTAAAACATATATTTTATAGTTACATGACATAACGGCAAGTCCAAGACCGCGCTGACATCACCGCGTAGGACATTACAGCGCCGACCATTACAGCGACTGCCCATAACAGCGCTATGACATCACCGCGCCGAACTACAATTCCCAGAAGACACTGCGAAGTTCACAATAGCGTCACTTACCAGGAACTCTGACACACGACGCAATCAGAGCGGGGTTCACCACAGAGTCATCTCACCAGCCTCGTAAAAGGATGCAGCTGTCATGCATTCATATTGGAGAACTATTCATGGTAAACGGCGAAGAGTGCAGTTGGTGGCTGCGTTCGCGTTGGTCCTAAAAAGTCTGTGTTGCAGTCGGGAGTCTGCGCCTGACGTCATGGTCTGCGTGGATGGAGCTAGGACAGCTGTGGGAGGTTTCCCAGCACAGTCCATTGAGCAAACATGGAGACCGACTTGATTGATTTTCTGATTGCAGAAGATGATACTTTTTTTTTTGACTGTTCCCATACAGCTCCATCATAACTAGACTGGTAAATACAATCAGTAAAACCTCAACGCAACAGAACCCTGTTTCCACAAGCATTTTTTATGTAGTTGGGCTGCATATCAATGTTTTGTTTTGTTTTTCACCTGTTGCAGAATGATATTCAGCATGTGTTTTGATATATGTATATTTGTATAAGATTACTCCTCCACAGGACAACCGGGATTGGGGACCAATACAAGGACATGACGTGTTTGGATTTTTTTTTATTTATATTTTTTTCTAAATAAAGAGTTTAACTTTCTATTGTTGTCCTTGCATCTCTGCTCTGTTGTATCCCTACTGAACCCACTGTTTCTTTCTAGCATGACACTTTTATCCTGGGCGAGTTTGCTTTTGTTGTTTGAAATTAAAATGTAGTCAGATAATTAAACTTTATGTACTTGCTGGGTACGTAGTTTTTATTATTATTTTTATTATTATTATTATTATTATTATTATTATTATTTTTATTATTAATTTCTAGTACTACTGCTAATCATGATCTGTAAACTATTTCTAATAAAAGGGTCTATTAAAAGACCCTTACAAATAGAGATATTTACATCCACTAATATTTTTGAATTGTCAAAGGCCCAAGCTTGATCCAATTCTTCCAGTGACAGCGTGAGACTTGCAGCTCTTCCCCATTCCCCTGTATCCGAGTTCCGAGCAGAAGCTTTTATTATTATTATTATTATTATTATTATTATTATTATTATTATTATGCATTCATATCTTTGTCTGAGCGAGTCTTCCACCCTCAAGGGCTCAGCGTATACTGCAATTGGCCAATATCCACAGTTGTTTGTCAAGTATCCCAAAGGTATGCTTCTGTTACATCCATTAAAAGGTGATTTCTTGTTTCTTTGAAAATATATTTATTCAGAACACAAGAACACAACACAAACAAAGCAGTATGTAACTGTAACAAGCTGAACTGACAGTTTTTTGGTTTGGAACTTTTTTTATATATATATATATATTAGAAAATAGAAGAATAGGGGGATTTTAGGAATGTACCATCTACATATATTTACCATGAATAAATAGGGGTGTTTATAGGAATGTACTATATGTATTCAACATTAACTTTAGGATGTTACACTTCCATAAATTAGGGTTTGTAAACTTTTGATGACCACTGTATATGCACACACACACACACACACACACACGGTACAAATCTATTCTCCAGCAGCATACTGCAGGGGTTTTAAACCTTTTTTTGAAACTGTACCCCTTCTGTCTGGAGGTTTCAGCTCAAGTACCCGTTTACAATTTTTGCTCTACTGAATGGCACAACAGTTGTAATAAAGTGGACAATAATCGGATTAATACATTTCTTTTCCTCCGTTTATTTAATAAATAATTTATGTCACAACGGTTTAGGAGACACACTGCTGGTTTAGGACAGAATAACAAACAGTAGGCTTAATTCTTAAAACTTTTAATTACAAGTATTTATATGCACAGAATTAAAAGATGTAAAAGAGCGTTTAGTAATATCTTTGGAAACAGTCGTATTCGCTTTCTATTCGGCAAAGTTAGTATAAATAACACAAAATAGTATGCATTGTAAAATGTTTTTACGTTAACGTTTACTTCCCATCTCCGCATAATTATGTGCCATTTAAAATGTTTACCTCAAGATAAAACTATAATAACTACTAACAATGATACACGTTTTTATTAAAGCGAACATAAAAATGATCCAAAGGGATTCGGTATAACTGTCACTTTGCATTTTCTGTAGACTCTTCCTTTGTTTTGCAAGTAAGCAATGTATCCATTTCATCAAACACCGAAAACAAATTCAACCCGCCGCTATTGCTGTTACTAAAATGCAGCCAGGCTTAATAAATAATACAAAAACCGTCAAAGTATTAGTATTATCATTAATAATTATATTTACCGGAGCATTTATACTGTACATCTAAATGCAGAAAGATTGCGCTTCCCTGATTAGGAGGCTTGGTGGTCCAGTGGTTAAAGAAAGGGGCTTATTACCAGGAGGTTCACCCCCCAAGTCTCTGTAAGTCACTTTGGATAAAAGCTTCTGCTAAATGACTAAATAATATTAATAATAATTATTATTCAGTTATACAACAAGTTGAAAACAGCAGAGTTCACGAGCAGCACAGAGCGCTCTCCATAGGAACAATCGCCAGACGCCTGCTTCACATATCCTAATGGAAATCCTGTCCACTCAATCGAAATAAACGCATGCATAAGTACGGACGTGATATATTCCGTGTTTTTTTTTTAAATTTTATCTGCAGTTCACTTTGAGCTGTAAACAAAAATGTAATATTTATGCACAGTGGTTTAGGGGGCTGGTAGTAAAACCTGGAACACAGCTGCTTTGCAATTGTGCAATACGAGTCTTACTGACACTGCTAGGTCATACTGAGGGGGGCTGTCCTGGTAAGTGATGCGTTTCTGAACTTCGCAGAGTCTTGTGGGATTTCAATTGTAGGTTGTTGTGATGTCGTAGCGCTGTTATGGGCAGTCACTGTAATGGTCGGCTGTTATGTCCGTCGTGGTAATGTCGTAGCTCTATTATGGCCAGTCCCTGTAATGGTCGGCGCGGTAATGGTCCTCGCGGTGATGTCGGCGTGCTCTTGGACACGCGGTGATGCCGTGATATGGTATTTTACAACAGCTGCTACCATCACAGTAAAATGTAATTTACCGAAAAGCCTCAAGATAATGTACCAGTAATGTAAACTTAATAGTAACTTATTTTGTATATATTGTTTGTCCTTTTTGTACCTGCATGTACATTATTTACATCAAAAGAGTTTGCTGCTTGTTTTCACAGTTTACTGTATAAATTACACATTTTTGCATGCTCTACCCTGCACAAATGTATAAATAATGTGAAACGCTGTTTAATACTATGCTGGTCTTCAGTTTACTACAAGCCCTCTGTTATATGTATTAACAAAAAAGTTATTCAAACTGCATTTTACATCCTGTATCAGACACAAAACACAGGATACAATTCTAAACCACAGTGACGACTTGGTTAAAGGTTGTATCAACTTTGTTTAGGATGTTTGTAAAATGTAATTTAACCCTTTCAAAAAAATGTTTTTCAATAGCTCCAGTGTGTCCCCCAGCAATAGGAGTAATTTCTTTCCAGAAACTGCACACTGGTCAAATTAAAACCACTGAAACTAATGTTTATAGTACTGTACTTATGAATCTGTTAATAAAATGGAGTAACTGATGCAAGGGGGCATGGTAGAAGCTAACTTTTGTTAACTTGTGGACTTCTCAGGTCTGCCACTTTTCAGAATCCTGTTTATTTATGAACATCTATTTAAAGGTACTGTTAATATTATCAAGCAGTGCATTTGTGTCCTTGTCCATTGTAGGTAAAAAATATCCACAGCACCTGAAACACCGGACCCACTGCCAATTTAGGTGTGGTAAAATCTATTGTCAATATTACAGAAGTTCATTCCTAAATGTTAACATGCATTGCACTCAGTAAACAAAGCTCATTCCTCTTTCTACTGTTTTTTTTTTTTTTTTTTTTTTTTTAACAGAAGAGAGAATGCAGGTAGGTAATTTCTCTAAGACTACACCATTTTATATTAGGTAGAGGCTTTTTCCTGGTCTGTCTGAACTACAGATACTGGCACATACCTGCTTACACAGTTGCAGAGTAGTTCACAATTAGAGCTATTTCTTTCACAACAAATAACTGCTTATTTCACTGAATTTATCAGTATGAAAATAGCAAGATATTTTACAATGAAGCATTGTATTTATTAAAGCAGAAAAAAATATTGTGTTGTCACATTCAAAAGTGATAATTTTCTCTATAATTATTATACAACAACTGTTCCTAAACATTTAAATGTTTACCTGAAAAACAGTACGTTTTAAATTTGGAGAATTTTTCAGGTTTTTATGTCCACCTTTTAAAGTCATTCTATTTTCGCCAACAGTGATTTATCAAACAAAATAAAAACATAAATACATGTAAAATAACAAGAGAGACGTGACTTGGTGATAACCGTGAAAAAAAATATAGCCTTATTCATACATAATTATGCTGCCATGGCACCAGCTCTCTAAACAAACTGATTATTTTGATCAAGTTACATAAAAAAAGTATTAGATCAGATCATTTTACATCAGTACTGTAGAGAGTAAGAACTTTATAGGGAAAAGTGATGCAAGTATAATAGAATTTCTGTCTAAAAATTTATGGTACTACAGCTTCAAGACCAAGCTTATGTTTCCTTTACATTGACATACACTTTCCTGTAATATGCCAATTCAAACAGAAAAAATACCAATAGCCCAATTTGCAGAATCTCTATTTAGAGAGAATTGTCTACAGTTTGTTTTCAATACTACCTACAGTCTCTGACTCATAGTCGTTTTACGGAAACTATCCGTAAGTTTATCCCTGGTTGTCCGAAAGAAAGAGTCTCCGATTGATCAAGTGACTGGAACAAGAAGATCAGCAAGCATGAGACTTGCCATCTAGTGACTTGTTTTTCTGATCTTGCTTGCTCCTTGATTGAACCCCCCTCTGGATCTCTAGCCCAGGTTAACTGCGTATTAGTTCTGTCAATCATGTATTTTAACTTGCAAACTTGGGTAAAAATAAAACTAATTTCTCTTACAGCTAAATCCAGTTTCCAAGTCATCATGAATAACTGTATCATATAATTGAATTGTATGAGAAAATGAAATGCAATGGGTAAGGCTACTAACAGAGGGGGAGAGTGCATGCACAAGAGGTGGGAGTAAGTCGCTCTGTTAAACCATAAATGTAAGTTAAAGGCATCACGGAAGCCAGCTGAGTGCAACAGACTGGGCGCACCACACACTCTCCAAGTGTGCACCTTAACCACTGAACAAAAGACCTTGTGCAGGAGCACTCATAGAGCTTTTAACCTTTTCTCACCAGCAGGGGTCAGAATCCACAACGACAGTGCATCTCACACAACACTACCTGTTCCACAAAAAGTACCATAATAAGCATGCATAATCTTGCTAAATCACCCCAAGAGATAAAGAATTAGAAAAATCCAATGAATCATGAAGCTAAGAACATGAAAAAAATAACCTTTACTCAAATACCAACCTATACTAGTTTCAATATGAGTAAAATGACATCTAATTCCAATAAAAAGAAAATAGATCATTTTACTGCTAAAAGTTGTTGCGGTTAAACTTAATGTTTACTTTAAAGCCTAGTACAAGATATTTCTATTTTCAAAGCTATTTATAAAGCATGCCAGTCAAAAGAAAAATACAAACAGCACTCAACACTGTACATGACTGGACAGGAAAACACTCAGTCAAGTAACCAATACTCAGCAGGGGGGGGGGGGGGGGGTTGAATTGAAGGGGCACTAAATAAAACAGTAGGAAACTTAGTTATAAAATTAGAAATGTGGGGTTTTCTGAACAAAGAAGACAGTTGCGTTGGGGTATAATTAATGTAAAGGGAATGGCATTTCTGATGGAATGATCTGTAAACATTAGGTAAAACGATTATGTTATTATTATTATTATTATTTATTTCTTAGTTCTATGAATATGCTCTGGATGACAGTACAAAACCCTATGGCAAAAAACTGAAGAGCAGCTCTTGTACCCAGCTGAAAGCGTCTTAACACAGACTGAAAAAAGTATAAAAAGGACTACTGAAAACACCGTATACAGTAAAAAGTCTCTGATAATATGAAGTGACTACCTCAAATGGTCCCGGAGAAAGCTTGTAAAATTAATGCCACAAAGGGTTAATTTTCTTATACAATACCCAGAATCCCACTTGACCGAGAATTATAGAATATAATTGTATAGAATGTAGTTGATTCTTCATTTGAAAAACACTTCCATTAGTTTTGTTTTTTTTCTACTAATGCAAATCATATTGCATACCTACAATATTAAAACATGTCCAATCTTTCTTAACAAATGCCTTACTAGAATGTGTCCTTATGTTCTTATATCTAATATCAGCAGAAATGAGAAATCTAATGCATGAGTTGCTACACATCACTGCCATCTAGCTATAGGTTTTGTAATTTTGTTTGTTCTTGCATTCAAAATAAAACAAAGCAAAAATAATAGGCAACAATGCAATACTAGTAACCTCTCAGCATTGGTCAAAAACTTGTGTTAATTTGGAGTTTATCTATAAAAATACGGGATTAAGACTGCAACTTCTCAATGTACAAAAATATATAAGAAAAAGACAATACAAAAAGAAAACATATTTTAATCTTTTGTGTTTGTGATTTGCAAACACAGTTATAAAGTTGGTGTTAAAATAGTTTTCAGGGTTGTTAGAGCATTGCTAAAAGTTCAGCAGTCTTAATGGGTCAGTCCCAAAGTATTATGAAATACTGTACAACGTCTTCCAACAAGCATGGGACATATTGTGAGATACTTAAATACTTCAAGACTGTAATGCTACAGAAATCAGGGGGCTAAAAAAAAGATCAATATTGAGAAGCCACAAAAATGTGTTGCAATTCTCTTATTGGATCTCAGTTTTTATTTATTTGCATTGTTTTTTGTATTCAATTTTAAAACATACAACTGTCAAAACCTTAGGAAAGGACTTTCAACTTCCAAAAGAGAGTACTGTATTTTAGATCTTTTTACCTGAACTTCTGGAGAAAGGCTAAACCCATCTTAATGTAATCAGTATGCATGTGCCAACAGCACCTTGAAATGGAAAGCTGAAGAATGAAATGTTGGTACTTTCTACATTAGCCACTACCCAAGGCTGATATTTAAAAAAACAAAACAACAAAAAAAAACAAAAAAACTTGTGACTCAATAGTTCCAAGAAATTGCAAATGTCTTCTTTCTAAATGATCAGAGATTTAAATCTCATTCAGTTTCTGTCACTGGATAAAACCCCAGTGCATTGACATTTACTCTATTCAGTGAATCCCCCCTTTTAAAAAATGTCTGCTTATCTGAAAGAACAACAAATGATGAAAATGATTCACTGAAATCTTTATAATATATAGTAGACGCTGCTATATAGCCATTTGAAATGTCTTCGTATCACACAGTGTGTGTCAGTTGGAAATGACATGACATCAAAATTAGTCATACAGTTTTATGATTTTGATTTTAAATATACAGTATATTATAAAAAGGTCTTCTGTTTTTCGGGTTTTATTAATTGTATTTTTCGGTGGTATTTTGAGCTATTTTAGAGTTTTATGTAAATCTTTTTTTTTCTGGGCTTTCGTTTTTGATAGAGGTATGACACAGGCCCGGTTTTTGGGATGGAACCGCATAACAGTCTCGCGTTTTGATTGGTCCATGTCTGTCACATGAATACGTCGTCACACGAGTGGAAAAGCCTGCAGGCATTTTTAACATTGTGATCAGAGAGAGAGAGAGCGAGAGAGATCTGCTTTCCACAACCTTTCCATTAAAATATAATGTGGTATTACGCTGTACTGATAAAACAAACTACGGGTAATTACTTTATATGAATTATCATGTTATGCACGAATGTAAGAATTGGCTTTCTGTAATGGCCTACTTTTTAGCATATATCTATAATCGTTTACGCAATATATTTTAATATCAAATATATGTCTACCACACTATTACAGTTTTGTTAGAGGATGTATTAGTTTAGATCTAATGTAATCACAGTTGTACATATAGACTGCCCATGTTTTCATTCACGTCCCAAATTCTGGCCCGCTTTGGTTTTTAGATAACGTCCCAAATTCTGGACAGATTTGGTTTGCAGATAACCTCCCAAATTCTGGGCCGCTCTGATAACATCCCAATTTCTGGGCTGCTCTGGTTTTTAGATAACGTCCCGAATTCTGCATTTTCGAATTCAGGCCAGTTTTTGAGATATTCTGCTTAGCTGACAGCCGAGTTTCTAAGTCATGCATGCACAGTTTACCATAAACTGGACCGTTAATTCATTTAAGAGTAACCCTTAGTACATGAATCAAAGTTAATGTATTTTTTACTCTCCCAGAAAACATTTAGGAACATGGTATACCAAAAAAAAAAAAAAAAGGACATCTAATTTGCTAATGTAATGTCCATCAATATATAGTGAGGCGTAGGGGTTTATCAGAACTTCTGGGTTTAAGAGACCAGTGCCCTTCAACAACTTCAGATAAATCCTATTGTATCGTATTAGTCCACATTTCCCTTATCTATTCCTGATAGTTTATACTGTAGGTCAGGGGTTTTCAACCTTTTTTTGGAACTGTACCCCTTCTATCTGGAGGTTTCAGCTCGAGTACCCCTTTACAATTTTCGCTCAACTGAACGGTACCTCAGTTACAATAAAATGGAGAATAATCTGATGACCCCCCCCCCCCTCCCCCGTTTATTTAATAAATTTGGGTGACAAACTGCTGGTTTAGGACAGAACAACAACAGTAGGCTTAATTCTTAAAACTTTTAACTACAAGTATTTGGATGCACAGAATTAAAAAGACAAGTATTGGGTTAGGAGCACACCTATTTTTTGTAACTTTGACGGCCTTTTTAAAATTTTGACAGCCTTTTGTAAAAGTGAAGGCTTTTTGACACCCAGCATACACTGCGATACCCAGCAAAGTTATACACTGATATTCTGATATCACAGCAATTCTAGAAAGGACACCAGTTTAGACTTTTTTTTGCCAACCTGGAGCTCAAAAGCTATTGGAAATGCAACCTTGACATGCCATCATGCTGAAAATGTGTAAATTTGTTGAAAATGTAGCATTTGGAAACGGGTGGCTCCCTGTGAAAGAGGGCCCCCAGACATGACCCTAGGAAGTTCAACCCGGTTTCTAGGCCCCAGGGTCATGGAGATATGACCCCGAAAAGGGTAGTTTTTTTGACAGGGCGTATCTCGGGTTCTGTGGGGGTTAGGAACTTGATTTTTTTTGTGGCGGGGCCCCATGGGGCCCCACACAAGGAGTCACCATTTTCATGGTTCAGATGCCAGCACGGCTTGGCAAAGTGAATTTTTCGTCATGACATGAGTTTTTGGATGAACCACCACACCGTTTTAGGGGGTGGTTTGGGGTGCTCCCCTGAGTCTATATCACTTTGAATGGTGGTTCTACGTGCTCGGGTTCGAGAGATATGCCTGAAATGTGTTTTTCAACCCTGCCATAGACATGAATGAGGCTGAACACCCTGAAAATATTTTTTGCAAAGAATTGCTACGAAACTGGTTATGTTACATTCAGGCTGGTCTAGAACCCTTCGAACGGTGGTTGTAGGTGCTCTGGTTCGAGAGATATGACTGAAAATGTGTTTTTTAACACTGCCATAGACATGAATGGGGCTGAATACCCGAAAATATATTTTACAAAGAATTGCTACGGTGGGTGTATGCGTGCAGGGGTTGCATGGTGGTGTGTGCGTGCTGGGGTCTTATGGTGGTGTGCGCGTGCAGGGGTTGCATGGTAGTGTGTGCGTGTAGGGGTTGCATGGTGGTGTGTGCGTGTAGGGGTTGCATGGTGGTGTGTGCGTGCAGGGGTTGCATGGTGGTGTGTGCGTGCAGGGGTTGCATGGTGGTGTGTGCGTGCAGGGGTTGCATGGTGGTGTGTCCGTGCAGGGGTTGCATGGTGGTGTGTGCGTGCAGGGGTTGCATGGTGGTGTGTGCGTGCAGGGGTTGCATGGTGGTGTGTGCGTGCAGGGGTTGCATGGTGGTGTGTGCGTGCAGGGGTTGCATGGTGGTGTGTGCGTGCAGGGGTTGCATGGTGGTGTGCATGCAGGGGTTGCATGGTGGTGTGTGCGTGCAGGGGTTGCATGGTGGTGTGTGCGTGCAGGGGTTGCATGGTGGTGTGTGCGTGCAGGGGTTGCATGGTGGTGTGTGCGTGCAGGGGTTGCATGGTGGTGTGCATGCAGGGGTTGCATATTGGTGTGTGCATGTAGGGGTTGCATGGTGGTGTGTGTGTGCAGGGGTCTTATGCTGGTGTGTGCGTGCAGGGGCTGCATGGTGGGTGTATGTGTGCAGGGGTTGCATGGTGGTGTGTGCGTGCCAGGGTTGCATGGTGGTACACGTGTGTGGAGGGGAATTGGAGTGCAGGTTTTGCGCAAAAGAGGGGCGGGGAAAAGACTGGGAAGGGTAGGGTAAAAGAAAAATTACTACAGTCATTTAATTTCACTGTGGACTCCCAGTCTCCTTACCCTCACTTTATGATTTTATTTTGTGATTATTTAATTATTGTCAAAATAAAAGGCCTTCATCTACTCACAGTTGCAGTCTCATTTCTGTCCAAAAAGAACCTGAAACACTACAATACATTGATGGACGTTACATAAGAAAATGAGATGTCCTTTTTTCGGAATACCATGTTCCTTCCCAAAAATGTGTTTTAATATTAGCCTTTAATAAAGGAAAACGACTGCTTTAATTAATTTTCATGTATCTATTTCAGTGCAATGTAGTTTCTTCATGTAATAAGAAATACGTTTTTTTAACATTTACATTTTATTTCTGTTTTTTCTTAAAAAAAAAAAAAAAAAAAAAAAAAAGATTTCTGGGGAGAGTAAAAAAAACATTAACTTTGATTCATGTACTAAGGGTTACTCTCAAATGAATTCACGATCCAGTTTATGGTAAACTGCATGGGTGACTTAGAAACTCGGCTGTCAGCTGAGTCCCCAAAACTGGGCTGAATTCGAAAATGCAAAGCGGCCGAGAATTTGGGACGTTATCTTAAAACCAAAGCGGCCCAGAATTTGGGACGTTATCTAAAAACCAAAGCGGCCCAGAATTTGGGACGTTATCTAAAAACCAAAGCGGCCCAGAATTTGGGACGTTATCTAAAAACCAAAGCGGCCCAGAATTTGGGACGTTATCTAAAAACCAAAACGGCCCAGAATTTGGGACGTTATCTAAAAACCAAAGCGGCCCAGAATTTGGGACGTTATCTAAAAACCAAAGCGGCCCAGAATTTGGGACATTATCTGAAAAGCAAAGCGGCCCAGAATTTGTGACGTAAATGAAAACAGGGGCAGTCTGTATGTAAAACTGTGATTACATTAGAGATAAACTAATACATCCTCTAACAAAACTGCAATAGTGTATACATTTTATATTAAAATATATCGCAAAAACGATAGATATATGCTACTTGAAACAAAAAAGTACACCACCTCAGAAAGCCAATTCTTACATTTGTGCATAACATGATAATTCATATAAAGTAATTACCCATAGTTTGTTATATCAGTACAGCGTAATACCACATTCTATTTTAATGCTAAGGTTGTGGAAAGCAGATCACTCTCTCCGATTACAATGTTAAAAATGCCTGCAAGCTTTTCCACTCGTGTGACGACATATTCATGTGACAGAAATGGACCAATCGAAACGCGAGACTGTTATGCGGTTCCATCCCAAAAACCGGGCCTGTGTCATACCTCGTAATACAGCTTTAAATCCCGCTAACAAGCCTCCATTCCTTATTGTAATCTAATTTTAAATCTCGCAAGTGGAGTCTCCAATAGAAATGTAGGAATGTGCTGTCACTCAGTAGTTGTGGAAGGTTTAAAGTAAAGTATTCAGAACGAATCAATGATATATACAAGTCAGGAAGGTGAGGCATTGCCCAGCAGAACTGTGAAAAGTATTTATTATTTTTGTAGCAGGTTTTATTTTTTTTAATGGGAAAAGGGTAAAGTCAACGTGAATTGATTAACCGTTTCCACAGTTTTTCCGGTGTTTTCCTGTGTTTATTGGCTATCCACCAATTTATTATTTTTTTTGTATCGGGGGTGTTTCATCGGTTAAAACCGAAAATCAGAAGCCCAAATTATAAACCATATTACAGGGTGATGTATAAGATACAATCTGAGTTTCAGTAAGTAACCAATATATTTAATAGACTGGATATCAGCTTGTATGACACAGCACCCAATACAACAAATTACAAGCAAAATATGAGCAATGAGGCCTTATTTGTTCTTGTATGAAAAAAGGTCCTTTTACATTTAAACCAGCAGAGGGAGCATTTGTACTTCAAATCTTCTTGTGCAGGTGCACAGCACTGGAGGAGCCATTGAGCAGGTGTCTCTGGTGAAAGCTAGTGTCCCGTCCCAGGACAGGGCAAGTAGACCAGGTAAAGAACCCTAATAAAGATTTTATTAAATCAGATTTTCCCCACCTCGTGGAGGATAAAAACACACAGAAACAACACAGATACTACAGAAGACTCCTTAGCAAACCTTACAATAAAAAGCTCCCAATTCATTCAGGCTCTTTCCGTGACCCATGCAGAAGGATTTCAGACTATGTAATAAACATACAGTAGAGATAAACTGGCTAAATTAGACACAGAAGAGAATTTCATCAAAAGTAATACTTCTCATTAGTACGGAAATAAGAATAACCAGATGTTCAATAACATCAGCAGTGTGGAGTAGTGGTTAGGGCTCTGGACTCTTGACCAGAGGGTCATGGGTTCAATCCCCGGTCGGGGACACTGCTGTTGTACCCTTGAGCAAGGTACTTTACCTAGATTGCTCCAGTAAAAACCCAACTGTATAAATGGGTAATTGCATGTAAAAATAATGTGATATCTTGTAACAATTGTAAGTCGCCCTGGATAAGGGCGTCTGCTAAGAAATAAATAATAATAATAATAAAACTATCTATAGAGTTCTTTTGATTCTCATTTGTTTCAAATTGTTTTGATTATGACTGGTAAAAAATGACTTATTCTATTTGAATGTTTCATGCCAGTCACTGATCAATAGACTGCTGTATTCCATGGCCAGTAGTATTATGTACATCGCTGGGTTACCATCTGCCTGGACCATTCTTATGGACGAGAAAACAGGAAGCCAGATCCCCAATGTAAATAGTTGTTATTATCATTATAATTTTTACAGAGTGCAATTAAAGTGCATAGTCTAGTGAATATACTGTATAGGAAGTCAGCTGAGAGTGACCCTCATTATTTAAGGACTGCTCCAGATACTGGTACACTCATTTGAGCAGTAGGCTTGTGTATTGAGCTGTTTAAATGCTGTAGAAGTGCAGAGGGAAAATGTTTATAGAGAGCTGAATTTCCGCTTTATAAAGTGTAGGATTGATAACTTTTATTTTGTGTCAAACAATAAAAGTGTGCATCTAGCACTTCAACCTGAGCTGGGGGGTACCGGCCAGTCTGCAGGAGTGGCTCGTATACTGTACTGAAGGCACCAACAAAAATACAATGATAAGAAACAGCAATTGCTACAAACAGGAGTTATAAATACAAACAAGTTGTGTCCCACCCTAGACCTGACATTCATTTGACCAAGTAAAAGTGTTTTAAATGTGTAAGAAGCTCAGACACATCAGCAACAGGAAGCAGCTTGGGTCATCTCTCTCTCTATTGTGGTCTGCAGGTCTCGAGTAAAAGGAAACAAGTGCGTGAGTAACAAATGTCGCATGCCACAGCTGCAATTACAAAAACAGAACTATCAGTGTCAAAAAAAGATTACCTAAATCCACAGTGTGGATTTGTAAACACATCCATATATCCCCAGATTCTAATAGCCTGCATAAAGTTTCATCACAATTTGATAAGCAGTTCTCTACGTAAAATTATAAGTTCATATCCTAAATATCCTGGCATCCACCTTTTACAAGTCAGCAGTTTTAACTACCAAGAAAGAATTATTGTGTGAAATATTTGTTCTTCACTTTACCACCAAAATGGGTTTCTCAAATAGTGATTGCAAAAACGTTACCATAACCATAACCCTGGTTCCCTGAAATAGGAATATTAACCACTACAAAACGAGCGTGTCCCTTTAGACACCCAAACTGAAAACTCTATACCAAAGTTTCTCGCTAGTGCAGGGTGGCGCTGCTAAGGCTCCGCCCTGCAACCATAAAACAGCAGCGCGACCTGCCAGCATCGTCATTTTCTTTCAAAGATCGTGACCATGAACGCCGCAACCCTGAAGTTAATGGTTAATATTCCTATTTCAGGGAACCAGGGTTATGATAATAACCCAACGTTCCCTTTCAAGTAGGGAATATTAACCATTACAAAAACACATGGTATACAACACTGAGCTACAAAGCTAGCCAAAAACCGCTTTGTGCTACAAACAGTATTCCAGATAACTGAAAACTGTTGTGAGGATGGACTGGAAGCCACCCTCAGTACTCTCGTGCCAATCCAGGACTCTGCGGGTCCACGATATTCAGCCGATAGAACCTGGCAAACATATGGTATGAAGCCCAAATCGCTGCACTGCATATTTCCTGAATAGATGCACCCTGGAACAAAATCCATGAAGTCACCTGACCCCTGGTGGAAAGGCCGGTGAGCTTCTCAAGTGGGGGGCAGATTGGCCAGTTCACAAGTCTGTATTGCGCTTGTTATCCATTTAGATAGACGCTGTTTATACAGAACCTGTCCCTGGGACTTAGCCCTGTAACAAACAAACAGTTGCTCCGACTGCCTCCAGCTTTTCATCCTCTACACATAATATGCTAACGCCTGCACTGGACGAAGCATGTGGAGCTGGCGCTCCTTGTGAGATTGGAAAGGAGGGGGATGGAAGCCTCCAATTCCACCGACTGATTAATATGGAAAACCGAGATGGTCTTCAGCATGAAAGCTGGGTAAGTACGAAGGGTGACCTTGGTTCTGGCCTCTGAAAAAAATTAGACAGGCTTTCTATAAAGAGAATGCCTGCATTTCACTCACCCGCTTAGCGGAGGTGATTGCAAACAAGAAAGCTGGCCTGAAAGACAAAAATTTCAGCCCAGCTCAATGCATCGACTCAAATGGAGGTTTTGTCAGTACAAAAAGTACTACCTTTAACCTCCAACAAGAAACTAAGTCCTTAACCAGTGGCTTTTTTTTAATTGCCCTGCCAGGAAATGAGCTCCTGGGGAGACGGAATTGATTTTTACATGGTACACCGAAATGGCTGCCAAATATACCTTTAGAGTAGAGGGGGATTTCTCATCAAAAAGGTCCTGTAAAAATTGCAGTATAAACTGCCATAGGGCACGTTGTGGGTTCAAACACACGAGCCAAACACCACGTCTGAAACATACCCCACTTGTAACCATACTGGGATAGGGAAGTATGCATATTAGTGGTCTACTTTGTGGACCAGTTGCCTGGCCTAACCTCCTTCGGCTCAAAACAGGTTGACCTGCCTGAGGTCGAGGATTAGTGTGAGGCCACCATCCCACTTGGGCATGGAGTAGAACCTGTCCTCCAAGTGGAGGGGGTGTACCATACCATATGAATAGCTTGTTTTTGCAGCAGAACTGCTACCTCCTGAGACACCACAGCGATGTCCTGTGGGTCCGTTACTGATGCTACAGTCACGCCCCGAGAGGGAGGGGGACCGTGCTTGAACTGCAGTGAGAAGCCGGTCTATAGCAAACACCCAGATGTCTGGGAAAACTGCTGCCCAGAGCTTATCTTTTCCCAGGTGCGTGGGTCTCACGTGGCACAAAGCCATGAGAGGGTGATGTACAGGTAAGAGACGCAGAGCGCTCAGTAGAGCTGCAGGAGAACATTTCTCCAGTGTACGCTTGGACAGTGCACACAAACTCGCAGGAGCAGTTTACCAGTGCCTCCTTGCGTGTTGCTGCTCAGGCAGGAAGCGCATCTGCTTGTCCACAGGCAGGCTGCCTTTGCATGTGTCACAGGGATAAAACCCAGGTATTATGCAAATAGCAAGCAATGTACAGCTGCTGCCTCAGCTTGCTAAAACAGTAACTGGACTGTCAACAAGGCTTGCTTGGTACTAGACTGGCAGGCTGGACAGGCATTCCAGATTCGGGAACGCAGTGACCCTTTTTCACGCAGTGCACTCGCTACCGATGCTTGGCGCCGACGCAGTACACTTGGCACCGACTCTCGGTGTCAACTTGATGCATTCAGTACCGACGCTCGGCACCGAAGCAGTAACCTTCGAACTCGCAAGCGAGATCGGAGGCGATAAACCGCAGTTACTGCAAGTGGCACGTTAGCAAGTCAGCCACTGGCTAAACTGAGTAGTCAGTGTGAACAAAAGACCAGCAGCAAACTGCACTGAAACAGTAACTTTGGTCCCTAAGGATCGGGGGCGACGAGTTGCAGTTACTGTATGTGGCGAATCAACAGGGGTGCCCACCTGCGAGTCAACCACTGACTAATTCTAAATTTGCGCTCGAAAATAGAAAAAACTGCTTCAAAAAGCCTTTGTAATAGCACTGCAGAAGCAGGACTAAAACAGCATCGAGCTGCTAGTAGGAACACCTACAATAGCTGCTGAGAATTTTTCAATACTTACCTCTCTGTAAGAACAATAAACAGAAAAACATATATAGACACCAGTGGAAACGAAAGCGAAACCACACGGTCCAATATTCTTATATTTATTTACATGTAATATTTTATATACTCCAACTGGAGCGAATCAGTCTAAGGCCAAGGCTGCGGTGGGATGTAACCACCAGACTAATAAGAGAAAAACAGCTTGAAATAATATTTTACTTCAGCGATTCTGTAAAAATATATTATATATATATATATATATATATAGTAACAGACCAGGGGGAGGAAGGGGAAAAAATATAGTCAAGGAGGGGGCCAAAAGACTACATCCCCCAGAATGCCACCTGGCTCTAATAATAAAATGAATGCCACCTGCCTGCAATTAGCAGGCAGGTATTTAAACAAGGACAAATGTTTGTTCTAGACAGTCTCCTGTCTGGGTGAAGTGAGGCTGTCACAGTGAAGAAACCTGTGTGGTTTTAGGAAGAGGTACTGTGTAAACCGATTTGTGTTTGTAGGTGTTACAAGTGTTTTGTTCTAATCGGTAAACGGCTTAGCCGTCCGATGATAGTCAGGGTCTGGAATTTACAAAAGTTTAGTAAGTACTCCATGTGTGAGTTAAGTTTTTGTTTTTGTTTTCATATATTTAATTAATAAAAACAGCACAGAAGTGCTATTAAACCCTCTTTTTCTGTGTCTGGGTCAGTATTTTAAAGAACGAACCCGAGCTGCAAGGCTCGTTTACAATATATATATATATATATATATATATATATATATATATATATATATATATATATATATATATAGAGAGAGAGAGAGAGAGAGAGAGAGAGAGAGAGAGAGAGAGAGAGAGAGAGAGAGAGAGAGAGAGAGAGAGAACTTAAAAAACAAGCTAAAAAGCACTAACAATAGGTATATAGAGAAGAAAGATACACCTATCTGTCTCAGGAGTAACCAGCACGGCTGAAAAAAGAAAATGGCGATGCTGGTAGGTCGCAATGCTATTTTATGGTTGCGGGGCGGGCCTCAGCAGTGCCACCCTGCTCTAGCTGTATACAGTTTTCAGTTTGGGTGTCTTAAAGGGAAACACCCGTTTTGTAATGGTTAATATTCCCTACTTGAAAGGGAACTTAGACACCGTCACTTAAATTTAGATTTGTGGTTGACTTGAAGGAGATCTTAGTTTTTTAAATCTTGTTGTGACAATATGATCGCTAACAGACGTAAAACTGTTGTCTTAAATAATACAGTAGTAATGATAGTAAATTACTGACTGTTATCCTTCACTGTGCCAAATCTACTTTATATTGATAGCATTTTGCTACCCCAAACTCTTAATTTGCTTCTAGTTTTTTTAAGCAGTAGATTTTTCCAGTACCGTACACTGCAGTTTATATGCACCGACCCTGAGTGATCATGTACATAATTACCAGTATTAGGTTTTTTTAAACATGTACATTATTAATATCTTTCACAACCAGAAACCATTGCTAATAGAGCTTCCCAATTTGTAGATGTCTGAGGTTTGTACCGCCCCATGTAGATATGCGTGAGGCCCACAATGCAAATCCGATTGGACAGTGGAGTACAAATACCTACAGTACCAGAACAGCATGGATACAATTTCAAGGTATGACGTTTATTTTATAAACCAAAAGTACAATGAAATAACTGTTAAAAACATTACAATTTTATAAGACAACAGGCAATGAACTAACAGTATGTTTATTCAGTGTCTATAAAATGCTAACTTAATCTGTCATGGACAATGGCAGCTCCGGTTTTGTTATAATGTTAACCCTGGTTTCACCCACGCTAAAAATGAACACATACTAGATAGATAATTAGTACTTTATCAAAATTCTGACTACAAAAAAAAAGTCAGGAGCAAATAGTTAGCTATAATGTTACCATGATCCAAGTTGCGTCTTCCTTGTATATATAGACACACATTCGTAGTCAAAAGTTTACATACCCCAATGGAAATTTTATAATTTCTAGAAATTCCTCAAAAACAAAGAATTTTAGGAAAAATCTTTGTAGCAAAAGTTTTGCATTTGTGGATGAAGAAAAATAAAGTTACAAGAAATAGATGCCTACAATTATTTATTTCAGCAATTCTTTTGCAAAACTCCAAAAATGCAAATTCAAAAATATTCATACCCTTTGATGCTATGATAGTATTGTCTGCAAGGTGCTAGAAATTTCAATATCACAATGCAGAACATAATTCTAGAAAAGTATAGAAAATGCTGGATTGAAGGAGAACATTCTTAGAGTATAAAAGGGTTAGGCATAGGATGATTGCTGTCATTACCAATAAGTCAATATGGGAAAAAGTAAAGAGCTATCTGCAGACCTTAGGCAGAACATTATTTATTGTCATAAAGCTGGAGAAGAATACAAGAAGATTTCCAAGCATCTGAGTATCCAAATTTCAACTATTGTTTCTATTATCAAGAAGTACAAGACCCATGGTACTGTCACAACGCTCCCTCGGTCTGGAAGAAAGAAGGTTGAAGGCTGTGTGGTCCAGTGGTTAAAGAAACGGGTTTATAACCAGGAAGTCCCCGGTTCAAATCCCACCTCAGCCACTGACTCATTGTGTGACCCTGAGCAAGTCAATTAACCTCCTTGTGCTCCGTCTTTCGGGTGATTCTGCAGCTGATGCATAGTTCGCACACCTTAGTCTCTGTAAGTCACCTTGGATAAAGGTGTCTGCTAAATAAACAAATAATATAAGGTTCTTTCAGCAAGAACAAGTAGAAGAATTGTGAGGAAGGTTAGTAACAATCCATAGGTCGTGTATTGCATGGTGAAGGTCTCAATGGTCGCAGGCCAAGGAAAAAAGGCCACTCTTTAGGAAAACATTACAAGGATAATCGCTTGAAGTTTACAAAACGGCATTTGAATGATGAATGAGTTCTGGTCAAAGGTTTTGTGAAGTGATGAAACAAAAATCGAACTATTTGGTCACACTGATAGTCGTTACGCTTGGAGAAAGTCTGGTGAGGCGGACAAAGAAAAGAACACCATACCTACTGTTAAGCATGGAGTTGTTAATATCCTTCTATGGGGCTGTTTTTCCTCTAATGGCACAGGAAATTTAACTCCAATACATGATGAAATGGATACCATAACATACCAAAACATATTGGCCAATCACCTGAAACCCTCCGCTAGAAAACTTGGTTTAAAGCACAACTGGATGTTTCTACACGACAAGGATCCAAAGCACACATCAAAATCTACTTCAGAATGGTTAAAGAAGAATAAAATCAAGGTTTTGGAATAGCCTAGTCAAAGTAACGATCTAAATCCGATTGAGAACCTTTGGTATGCGTTGAAGAAGGCTGTGCACAAGAGAAGTCCTCGGAATTTGAATGAACGGGAACAAATTTGTACATTATTAGTCCTAAAGGTGCCTCAACTTGATATTAATTTCATTTTACTTGTCATGGTATGAATACTTTTGAATTAGCATTTTTTGA
Source organism: Acipenser ruthenus (assembly GCF_902713425.1). Classification (NCBI taxonomy): domain Eukaryota; kingdom Metazoa; phylum Chordata; class Actinopteri; order Acipenseriformes; family Acipenseridae; genus Acipenser; species Acipenser ruthenus. The sequence continues at coordinate 43,813,360 of NC_081196.1, read as the reverse complement.
GTTTTGCAAAAAAAAAAAAAATGCTGAAATAAATAATTGCAGACATCTATTTCTTGAATCTTTTCCTCATCCACAAAAGCTTTTGCTACAAAAGACTTTTCCTATAATTATTTCCATTGGGGTATGTAAACTTCTGACTACAACTGTGTGTGTGTGTGTGTGTATATATATATATATATATATATATATAGCTAAGACGTAAAGCTACGTCTTAGTTGGTGCTTATCTTGGCGAGAGCCGAGTTCAAATCAGCATGAAGTTTTAACATCTACTCTCGTGTAATGGAAATCATTTATATATATATATATATATATATATATTGCACCATCAAACTATAACTTACACACTTCGCTAACTAATGTCACTGTTTAATAAAACGAACTCAGCTTATTTTTTTATGTTGCTTTTTTTTAAAAAAAATCTTGGTTTATCCCCTATTCTGTTACTACTTCTTAGGGCAGCAGTGTGGAGTAGTGGTTAGGGCTCTGGACTCTTGACCAGAGGGTTGGGGGTTCAATCCCCGGTGGGGACACTGCTGCTGTACCATTGAGCAAGGTACTTTACCTAGATTGCTCCAGTAAAAACCCAACTGTATAAATGGGTAATTGTATGTAAAAATAATGTGATATCTTGTAAGTCGCCCTGGATAAGGGCGTCTGCTAAGAAATAAATAAATTAAATTTTTTTTAAAAATTACATTTCTTCAAAGTTGTACAGCATTTAAAAATGCAGTGAAAAGACAGGGAGCAAGCAAACATATTTATAACACGTTACATGAATCTTTTAAATGTAGCGGTACTGTGGTGGAATTAGCTTTCATTTTCAAAACAGCTCAGTTGTAAACTTATAATTTTTAAGGTCATACAATGTAGGATTCAATGATAATGTGGCACGTTACTATTTTTTTATTTATTTATTTTTAAATCGTTGTCTTTATAACTGTGTACGATTTGTTAGTTTTCGAAATCTTAGTCAACAACTGAAGACAGAATAGAGGATAATTGCGTACCACTTAATTTGCATCAATGAAACAACCTGGTTAACCATACTGATGGCATATCAAATGCTTAGATGACAATTGTGGTTACATTCTTGTAGAACTTAAGGATAAAACAAAATACATTTCGACAAGGAATTGCATTAGTTCCATTACTTAGTTGAGCACAAGATGGTTTCAATAAATACTTTCCGATTTAAATATAGGCCTACTATGTGATGGTTTGGGTTATTCAGTCTATTTAAAACAGTAGTTAGGTGTTTATTTTTTAAAATTGTTTTTATATATAGTTATTAGTCGAATAAACCGCTACCGAATAAGACCATATTGCTACCTACTTTCCAGGCAGGTAGCAAATCCTCATTACTGCCTTAAAAACTTCTAGCCCTGTATTATGATAAGATAACACTATTTTGTAGTGTTGTTGTTTTGCTTTTTTTATATCATTTAAACTGTAATCATTTTTTAAAAATCTTGTCAGAACTGGGATTCAAACCTTCCATCCTAAGAGATGTTCCAACTTTAGACACAAGGCCACTTCTGCAAATTCTAAAATCAACAGCAAATGTAACTGAACTGTAATCTTTCAATCAGATTTGGTAAGCAGATGCATCTGCATGCACTGTGGTTAATAAGATAAGTAAAATATACAGACAGGTGGCCTTCTGCTCCAAGCTCTTTCTAATCCAACTTTTATAGTCAGGCCTTTAAGAGGCTTTAGCTAAAGTGTCTACAGAGCAGTTAAGATACTGCAAAGAGTCCACAGATAAATTAACATACTGTTAAGCAATGTGTGCAAACAGACATAACTGCTCATTTATTCAATTGATTTAGTTTCTACTACTTTTCCCTGGCTTCATTAGGAGCACATTTAAATGTATACAGTTGTCTAAAATCAGAGCTTCAAAAGTCTCCACTGAAACAAGCTGTGGCGATGCAGAAGAAAAGCCCTGCACATAATTAGAATGGGTGAATTCATGGGTGTATTTAATGAATGGTTTGTGTAGATGTATTGTATAATTTTAAAAAAAGTATTGTTTGGGTTTAAAAAGACGGGTGAATGTATTGTAATTGAAATGTATTATTGTACAGTTAAATGTGGTCTGGCAGAGGTGATTGTTAGCAGTTAGCAGCTCGTCTCTGACAGACACCTCGTGAAAATGCCTGGACAGCAGCTGGAGATTATAGATAAATTGGCTATCTGCCACGCAGAGCAAAAACTCTCATGTAGAATGTGGCCATCTCCAGATTGTAATTTATTGCTAATCCGGAGATGGTCACATGTATAAAAATCTGGAGATTTTGCTGAGCAGGGCGGGTGTTCAAGGAGGAGGAACGTGAGCGAGCGAGAGCTGAAAGAGAACAAAACAAAAGTAAAAAGAGAGAAAAACAAACATGTGCTGGAAGGACCAGCATGATAGTGTTCTAGGATCAGTGAAGGCGACTGCCCAGCCTGACCTTAGTACGGTTTGTTTTATGTGTTTGAGACTTTGTTTTGTTTAAACCTTTTATTTTGCTCTGCGAGCATTGTTTTTGTTTGTTTATTTTGTTTATATAAATAAGCATGCCCCAGCGCTTTCAACCCCGCAAGTACCTGCCTGCGTCTCTTTGTCAGCTTCCTGGTCTGGGTATGTCACTGCTCGAGCCAACCTGTCACACAAGCCAATGCTCTTCTTACACACAAGTTATCAGATACAGCATCAGAATTTTTCACCCAATCTACTTGAGGACTGTTTAGGAAGTAACTGCACCCACCAAGAAATAACTACACAAATCTCTTAATGAACAGTCCTTAGAGTTCCCTGAAAACCAAACTTCTTCTCCTTAAGCATGGATACCGTGACCATTACTGTTAAATCCGTAAGCACATATGGTCTCAGACCAAATGATTCAATAATAGGGTTCAAGGGAAGTCGGCTAGCCTGGAAGGGGGCGAGACTCCGTTGCAAGAACGCATTGACCCGGAAGGGAAACGACATGGCAGTCGCAGATTGGAGAGGCAGTTATTATTATAATTATTATTATTATTATTATTTATTTCTTAGCCGACGCCCTTATCCAGGGTGACTTACAATTGTTACAAGATATCACACATTATTTTTTACATACAATTACCAATTTATACAGTTGGGTTTTTACTGGAGCAATCTAGGTAAAGTACCTTGCTCAAGGGTACAGCAGCAATGTCCCCCATGTGGGACTTAACCCACGACCTTCCAGTCAAGAGGCCAGAGCCCTAACCACTACTCCACACTGCTGCCCTCCACACGGTTGCACTCGTTAACCAAGGGGTCATGTGTGACAGCATTTGGTTTGGTTTAAAATAGAACCAAGAAGGACTGAGAGAGGCCCTGTGAGAAACAGTATTGTGAGTGTTGTGTTTTGTTTGTTTGTAATTGTCTTGTTTGTTATATTACTAGACGGCTAAACACATTTCTGCAGCTGTCGCCAAGGGCCAGCACTAAGCCAGAACATCACTTCACCACTGTTACTAAATAAACTTGTATCACCCACCACGAGCACTACTGCACGCACCCAGGACTGGTGACCATGTATGTATTATTGTGGGGTGAATATCATGTTTATTATTTGGGACTGTAATCCTGTTATTGTCTACCCCGTGCAGTACACATTGTTGTGTATTGCCGGGGGAGTATTGTTTTGGTCACCAGACCTGGATAAAAAGAAAATAAAGTCCTTTCCAAACAGGATTACAAATCTCTGTGTGTTTCATTACCCGACTGCATCACCCCTGCACCTGCATCCACTCAGCCACTTTGCCACATGGCCCTGATATTGCAGGGAGCAAACAGTTAACTGCCTGTACTCTTCCAAACATCCCTGCAATCTTATTATAAGAAACCACAGTCTTGTAAAGCCTTTTGTCCGATTCTCAACTTATCAGATATTTTGCTGACCTGCTTGTTTTTAGTATTATTGTTGAGTTTTTAAAACAAATATTTTAAAGATCCTGAAGGTGCCACAGCAAGGTGACAGATACATTAAATGTGTTGTTGTTGTGACAGCAAGCACTTTGCAAAACAATTATAAAACTCTTAAGTTTCACTTGCATTTCTTTATATTTTCAAAATGGTACCCTATTTTTCTTCAGGGGGTTTCACAGACTCAGTTGAAACTAAATGTTCCTCTTCCTGTAAATGTATTTCTCAATCGTTAATCAGAAATGCAAGCGCACCCACAGTTGCACTCACAGACTTTAGTAGCTTTGTTGATTTAAATGTATCTCCCAGCTCTATACACAGTATCTACACACTGCCTTATCAAGTACTTTTTATACACAAACCAATACAAGCATTATCTAATTAGTCAGATGACAGGGAGAGAGACCTATTTTAAACAGTACTTGATTTAGATATATTTGTGGGACATTTGTGTAGCAAGGTTATTAAAAAACCTCTAGTAGTGCACGTATCTTTATTTAAAAGGAAGGAAACTATTTAATGATTTAAAAGGCAGATGAATTTAGATACGAGCCGGATTAAATACGACCCATGGTTTCCAGTCTAAAGTGAAAAAAGATAACTATTTTGTTTGTTTGTGGTTTTCAGACAGAAGTATAATTGAAAAAGATGTATAATGGCAAACATCTTTTTGGTATGTGTTTTTTTTTCTTTTTTTTTTCTTTTTTTGTATAGCAATATCTGAAAAAGGTATTTCCTGTTCACAATTAAAGATTTCTGCTTCTGCAGTATTTTGTCCACTGGCCAGTGTTCTTTACTGCTCACCACAAGAGGGGATTTCCACAGTCCGAACTAGCTATTTCTTTTAAAATGTACACCATAAAAACAGAAATCAAACATGAAATATGTTTTTGGACTGATGAATGCAATTAGTTTTATCTAACTTTTGTTCCACACATCTTAAAAGAACTGGAAGGAAACACAGGGGCTGCAAAGAAGCCACAGTAACAGATTGACTGCTCGAAATATCCACTAGCATCACTTCCTCATACTTTTTGTGTTATTCTTTTGTACTACTGCACTTTGAGTAGGTACAGGGGGAACTTAACATACATCTTCTGAAGACATTCCGATGTGCATTTCACTGTTCGGTAAGTAAAAAAAAAAAAACCCTTAAGGTAAGAAATGGCTGCTTTATCATTTCAACACAATGTGAATTACTAGAGACACGAGGGGTCTGGTTTTTAAAGCTAAGGAAGCTAAATGTGATCCAATTTCTGATGTTACAGTAACTATCAGTGCACTGAAGAAGAAATTAGCTGAGACAAATGCTTACTTATTTTCCTATTAATTTATTGTTTTAAGTTATTGTTATCTTATTAAGTTATTGTTAGACAATACAATTTTACGTATTCACATTTTCTTTGTGTTCTGTCTCAGTCGGTTTTAATGTGGATTGATGACTACAGTCAGTTTCTGAATGACAATCTGCTACCAGATTTTAGAATACATTCTAAAGCTAGCCACAAACCAGTGAATATAAACTATAAAATAAAAAACAAAAATCATAACACAAGTGGAAGACTCATAACACAACAGTATTTGATTCACTGTTTATACCTAATGTTAAACATATAGTAGTAAATATATGCTTTTACTCATACATAATGCTGTATTATCTGCCGTCTTCCTTTGGGAAGCATTTGATTACATTATTAAAAACATCTTCTTGAGGATTGGAAATTTAGAGTGGCAACCATTTGTGTTGAAGGCAATTAACATCCCACAGTGGAAGAGACATTTTTTACACCACCCTCCCCCTCAACTCACACTCCCCAACACATTTGAACATGAATCAAAATGAAACCTATAAAATACTGACTTCACTTCTGTGTAAAGCTTGGGCAGGGGTGGGGTGGGATTGCAATTACTGGACTTTTTAGTATTAAACTTGCAAGAAACTGCTTAGAACAATAATCAGACTGCTCCTGCCTACAACAGTTATTTATTGTCTTTGCCTTGAAATTGAACAATGTTGCCCATGACCAGCTTTTGACTCCAAAGCTAGAACTTCACCAGATGAGCTACAGTAAAGGAGCCTCTACTCTGATCTATTACATGTTGTCCATTTATTACAGCACCACAGTGGCATTATAATCTATAGCAATGTACTTTATAACATAAATTAAACAGAATACCACTTGTAGTAGCCAGTTACTAATTATCAACCTGAACACTAAGGGTGGTTTTACTGTCTTTGCTATTTGAACACATCGCTTACATTAGCAATCACAAGTCACACACATAAATGAATTAGCCTAGAACAGAGCTGTTTCCTGCCTATGATAGGGGTTGTCTGTTTTTAATCAGCAATATGCATTCAGTGTGCGGTTAGATAACATCTTTCTTTGTAATAGAAATAATAGCATTGGAATGGAGTAGCATTAGTTATCAGGTTTATGAATAAAAATCAAGTTGAAGCACTTTACACAATGCTGCTGTTGAAATCTTGAAATTGGGCCCAATTTTTCTATACTGGTGACGCTACATCTCAAAGATGTATTCAAAAATAGCTGTTCCTGTCAAGTTCTGAAAGAAACTCAAAAGTTTGACAAAAAAGTACAACAAACATTTTGACTAGAATTCTTTCTCAATATCTTCGCTACATTCCGATGAGGTTTAGACATGATGCTCTGATTGCTGCAGTGGTTATACATTGTTCATGTATCCTTATAAAACAGTTTTTACCAGTATTAAAAATGAATTATCTGTTTGGACTTGCACATATCATTGAGGTTCAGTAAGTACAGTGAGAACAACAAAATGGAACCACAGAAATAACAAACAGAAAATGTAGACCCTTAAAATATCAGGTTTCTGTTTTTGTTTAGACATAATACCTGTTTTTTTTGTCTTCCTAGTGCAGGGTCATGTCGTGAACAGAACCATCTACAATAAGCTTCAACATGTCTTACAGTATTATGTCTGAGGAAACTGAGCCCAACGAATACAGAATAACCGCCTTGGTTTTCTACAGTTCTATTTTTACAATTGGAATAATTGTAAACATCACAGCATTATGGGTCTTTGGCTTGACCACAAAGAAGAGAAACTCTGTGACTGTATACATGATGAATGTGGCCTTAGTGGACCTGATTTTTATTATGGTTCTGCCTTTCCGCATGGTTTACTATGGCATGAACTACTGGCCCTTTGGAGACATTTTCTGCCGGATGACAGCCGCCCTGACTGTCTTTTATCCCTGCATCGCTCTCTGGCTTTTTGCTTTAATCAGCGCTGATCGATACGTGGCTATTGTGCAGCCCAAGCACTCCAAGGAGCTGAAGAATGTAAGCAAAGCCGTGATCTCCTGCGCTGGCGTCTGGATAATGACTCTGGGCAGCACGGTGCCAGTGCTCACTTCAGAAAACGACCCTGACGCTTTTTCCAACTTCACCACCTGCCTGAAAATGCGTGACATCATACACTTAAAACACTCCAACCCCGTGAACTTCATCCGTCTCATCTTCTTTTTTCTTGTCCCTATTTTCATCATGATCGGATGCTACTCAGTCATCGTCGACAACCTCATTCACGGGCGGACTTCCAAATTGAAGCCCAAGGTGAAAACAAAGTCCATTAGGATCATCATCACCCTGATTGTTCAAGTGATTGTTTGCTTTGTCCCCTTTCATATCTGCTTTGTCTTCCAATTGCTGGAGAACAGTGGCAATGATTACAGCGCCTGGGGGGCCTTCACCACCTTCCTTATGAACCTGAGCACCTGCCTTGATATTATCTTATACTACATAGTGTCAAAACAATTCCAGGATCGAGTCATCAGTGTCATTCTGTACCGCAACTACCTGCGCAGCGTCAGAAGGAAGAGTTTCCGCACCGGCAGCAGCCGTTCACTCAGCAACATTAACAGTGCAATGATTTAAAGGTCCATCATTTTTAAATCTTTGATTTACATTTTTTAATCATTTGTAAATATTGTTTCACTTTGCGTCAACTTGTTTGAGATCTGTGGGCATTGGTGTATCTGTGCTGTGCTCTGGATCACTGTCTTGTTCATTCTCATACGCATCAATAGAGAATTGGAGTTTGGGATATAGTAAGTTTTAATACAGCAATATGGCATTTATAAAAAATGTGTTTTGTAGCACTGCTACTGCAAAGTTACTACATTCAAAACCCTATTAGTTGGTTACTGCAGTACAGCCACTCACACCCTGCATTACCTAAAACTTTGATCACTGTAATACTTTTACACTGATATGACCAATTTGAAACATGCCACTGTAAAACATCTTACTATTGTCTAAATGATGTGTTTAGCACAGCAGTAATACACATCCGAAGTCTCATACAATAGAACAACCAACTTCTTAGTACCTTTTGCTATATACAAAAAAAAAGCTATTTCTCATAGCATTTAGAATTCCATTTCAAATAATGAACTCTGTGTTTGGCACTGAAAATCATCAGCCCTATATCTATCCCGAGGTAAAACAAGCTGTAATGTTGTTGAAGCTGACACCCTGGGATCCTTCAAGAAGCTGCTTGATGAGATTCTGGGATCAATAAGCTACTAACAACCAAACGAGCAAGATGGGCCGAATGTGAACTTTCTTATGTTCTGTCTGTTTCGCCTATATTCTTAAGTCTGAAGAACTTGTGATAAGGAATGCCTATTCCCAATTTCTCAAGATGCACAACATGTGAAAGCTTTATTTTCATAAATACGTACGTAAGCTTTGAGTACATCTCAGTAACCAGGGATATTTACCCACCACACAATACATTCCCAAGCTCAGATCTGCATCTGGAAATACCATGTGCACAACTTCTCACTTTTTATTTACCATCTTAATTAAACTGCACACTCCATCCATCAAACACAACATAGCACAAACGTGTGAATATTTAACCACAACCAAAAAGGTTTTATTTATGCATGGTAAATATTCAAGAACTGAGATGATAATTACATTTTACTGTACGCAAAATGTAGCACTTTGGATTTGTAACAAAACACACAGTACAGGATATGGTATCAGATGACATACTGTGGAAGAATGTGTGTGCATTTTGGGTTTCTACAGTAGTTGTGCAAAATTAACCTCAGCTTGTGAAGTAATGAGAACCTTAAGACTGAAACTCAGTATTTCATTTTACAGTATACCAAGGGGATACTTTTTATCATCTACATAGCCTTACTTTGCATGTTCTCTATCATTCTGTTTCTGTTTATGCTTAATCACACTTTACCATGGTTACTAACTACTGTATTTCAGAAAAAAACACAATTTCTTTGTACAGGGTCTGCTTCTGAAAAGACTCAAAAAAGCAGAATTTCTGAAGTGACAGTTTTTTTTTGTGTTTTTTTTTAAATGACAAGGGATATGCAGCTGTCATTTCTATCACCTCTGTAACTAGTTGGGCTACTGATGATTAGGTTTGGTAGAGAAATTATTAAACTTGAATGAGAGAGAGAGAGAGAGAGAGAGAGAGAGAGAGAGAGAGAGAGAGAGAGAGAGAGAACTGCCTCTGGTCTTTTCCTAACATTAATGAATACTGAATGAATACTGAATGAATACCTTGGACTTTTCCACATTTTGTACTATTACAACCTGGAATTAAAATGGATTTAATTAGGATTTTTTGTCACTGATCTACACAAACTAGTCCATAATGTCAAAGTGGGGAAAAAAATGTACATATTTTTCAAAATTATTTACAAATAAAAAACTGAAAAGTCTTGATTGCATAAGTATTCACCCCCTTTGCTGTGACACCCCTAAATAAGCCCTGGTGCAACCAATTGCCTTCAGAAGTCACATAAATAGTTGAATGGAGTCCACCTGTGCGCAATTAAAGTGTCACTTGATCTCAGATTAAATACACCTGTTTCTGGAAGGCCCCAGAGTTTGTTAGAGAGCATATATAGTGTTTCAGTCTGCAAGAGACCTGGGACTGGGGCGGAGGTTCACCTTCCAGCAGGGCAATGATCCTAAACACACAGCCAAAGCTATACTGGAGTGGTTTAAAAACAAGAACCTGAATGTCTTAGAATGGCCCAGTCAAAGCCCAGACCGCAATCCGATTGAGAATCTGTGGCAAGACTTGAAAATTGCTGTTCACCAACTGTCCCCATCCAACTTGACAGAGCAATTTTGACAAGAACAATGGGCAAAAATTGCAGGATCCAGATGTGCAAAGCTGGTAGAGACTTACCCAAAAAGACTCACAGCTGTAATTGCTGCCAAAGGTGCTTCTACCAAGTATTGACTCAGGGGGGTGAATACTTATGCAACCAACAAATGTCTTTTTATTGTTTAATTAACTTTTGTGTCACAATAAAAAAATAGTTTGCACCTTCAAAGTGTTAAGTATGTTGTGTAAATCAAATAGTAAAAATCCCAATTAAATCGATTTTAATTCCAGGTTGTAACACTACAAAATGTGGAAAAGTCCAAGGGGGGGGTGAATACTTATGCAAGGCACTGTATGTTATTTAAAGGGTAAAATAATCAGACAACTTACAGCCCCGATGGTAGGACATTCACTTTCACATCACATGCGTAGTGCAGAGCTTCAACAAGCAGGGTGTCGAATAAGGCAGAGAAAACCCAAGAGCACAATAAGAATGACTGCAAAGAGGAACCAGGAGGATCAGGTCATGTTGAAACCAGTTTCAAACATACATGTATCTTTATCAACAAAAGCTTTTCACTGAATATTTAAAAACCTTCCATCACCGTTGGAGGAAAGATACAGTGCTAAGGAATCAGGTGCTGTACCTAAAACTACACAGTAAGTGATTTTAGCTGCAAGGCCACAGGCCGCTTCCTACTCCCCTTCTTCTAGACACAATCTGCCTATGTGAGCCATATTTTATTAAAAAGATAAAAGGATGCAGGATGCAATGACTACATTTATAAAAAATATATATATATAAAAATAAAAAATGTAGGCTATACACATCAAAAAATGTAAGCACAAAGCTTTGTTCAAAGCATAATTTTTCAAACAGATAACAAAACAATACATACTGCAAATTTCCTGCTGCCATATCGTCTTTCAAAAATCCTGAAATTGTAGATAAGGAGGCTGCTGCAGAATGCATCTGTCAGGTCCAGGCAAATACACCTTCCGCATATTAACCTCCAGATCTGAAACATAACAAGGGCAGGAATATAGTTTAATCTTTCCATTTTATTTTATATACATAGCACAAAAAATGTTATGGCAGAAATGATAAGTGAATTATTAGATATTTTTTCAATTCCCTCATAATGGTAGGTTTCATAGAGACAGTGTACAGTATCTAACATACATTCTGAATGTACTGGTATTAAATACTTTGTTGTACTGTATGCAGACAAAACTTCTTTATCACACAAGCAAGACTGTTAAAATGCATGATATACTGTAGCATGCAACTCCTTCTGCACAATAACCCCCTACTGTATGCTGGTAGGAGAAGGCATGCTTTCAGAAATGCAGTCATTCTTCCTTTTAAGCAGTAGTAAAAGTTATATGAAAGTACTTTAAATGGATATTTTAGATAATTCTGAAAAAAATACAACTGAAAACATAATAACCATCCACATGAATGCATTATTATTTTTGTCACAATTGAACATATTGTATGTTTGAAAAAAACACCTATAGTATATTATGTACAAAAGAAAGTTACATTAGGCAACAAATACACTGATAAAGTTAATTGACTCTTACTGTACCTGAAATTCTTGTTTGATTGTGTGCAGGTTATACATAAAAAGGCTCTTGTACTGTGAGAATGGCACTGCTAACAAAAAGGCTAGGGCACTTGGGATGATCAGCAGGCTTTTAGAAAAGGGGGCTTTATCTGAAAGATGGAAAAGAAACAAATATCACTGAGTTTTATTTGCCAGAATATGACCACTGATACTGTACGTTACAGTATAGTGCAATGAAACCTAAATTAACCAGTCACCAAAGGGACTGGAAATGTGTTGGAACAGTTTTATTGAATTGCATGAAAATGATTCAGTCAATGTGTAGTTCTCACACAACCTATTGTTCCCTGTGACATTTATACTAGTATCAAAGGTTTTTTTTGGTTTGTTTGTTTTTAACAGTGACTTATAGTTCTTTGACAAGGTGGGCAACTGTCTTAATGCGAAAAATAATTTCTCCCAAAGGTGGGTTTTTGGCCTGAGGGTGTGTTAATAGCAAACAGCACTTATAAAGGCCTTGTGAAAAGAAAACAAACACCCATGTCATTGGTCCTCTGTTCATACATCATGGTAAAGCAATGGAAACATATCAAGTGCTGCCAATGTAGGTCTTCTGTAAGAATCTTAATATATAAAGACGAAAGTTTGTCTGTCTGTCTGTTCCTTTATGCATTCGGACCCCGCAGGAGCCAGTGCAATCAAACTTTGCATGGCCTCCTCTTTCATTCAGGGGAAGGTCGAGAGCTATGTTTTGGATCCACAATGTTGACCTCCAGGGTACTTTATTTAGTAACCCCATTGCTGGATCACTACTGTAGCCATGTATCTCAAATTAAAGAAACCCACAAAACCAAAAAAATAAATAAAAACAACAACCCCCCCCCCCCCCCCCCCCCAAAATAATAAAGTAAAAAAAAAAAAAAAGAAAGGGGTCCGAGCTCATTGTGTGACACCCAAGATCGGTAACTTATAGGAAACCATAAGGCTACCGTTCCCCAATTTGTCATGCATGAAATACTGAAATATTGAATTTCCCCGGGCAATGCCGGGTACTTCAGCTAGTGTTACATACAGAACAGTGTGCTATATGAAGACCACATTAACAAGCACTGTGTATTTATAAAACAAAGAGAGGAAAGTCACATAACTAACTGTAACCTCAAACCCTTTTAGTACCAGTACACACTCCACCACCTCCATGCAAACTGTTCCACAAAGTGGTTTGCTTTTTCTATTACACAAATTGTTATAGCTCCACCTAATAAACATGATGGACATTATTTAACAAAATAAGCAGATATGAATGCTAAAAATAGACATCAAAATTAATTATAATATGGTGTGCTGTACATTTTTTCTAGTATTTGCTCCCATTCAAGTCAACAGTTATAATTATGACAGTTATGCAAAAGTAGGCCTCATACAGTATTTAGACTATTTACCACAATTAAAAATGTAGGATTTATGTAGGACTTTTTGGCAAAACAATTAACATAGTGATTTATTTTCGGTACAGTGAAGCAGGCACTACTCGAAACGTTCTACTTGACTTTGTTTCTTAGTTTTACCTTAGAATTCTGATGGGGTTTTGAAGTTATCCGTTAATATTTTCAGATGGGTATGAGAACATGTTTTGTACCTTTTTTGAACATGGCAACTTTTGTTAAATTTCACTTAGAGCTCAGTTAATTAAAGGGCATGCAAAGTTTCAACGCATTTCATAAGACTATGTAACACTACATGCTCCAGGCAGTGACTAAAATATCATGCAGCAATGCCAGTCAAATTCCTTGGGTATTGTTTATGTCTAGGGTGCACTTTCTCCAGTACTGTAATACATACAACACCTGCACTTAAAATATTCACTTTTCTGAGTAACTACTACTGATTAATCTTGAAGTATTTTCCCCAAAAGCCATTGTGAAGATTTAACCTTTTCAGAGATTCCTACATAGATAGTTTGGTTTCCCTTACAGGTTGGTTACTGCAAGAATTGAGACTCTAAATGTATTACTTACAGGCATCCTTTTCAGTTATACAGTACTGACTGTAAAGTAGTCAAAAGAACTACCAGCAAGCATGTACCGGTGGCCTCATCTGCTTCAGGCCTGATATAGCTGGATTTAAATGACCAAAACCTTCAACAAAGTGCATCTCCTCAGGCTTTTTGATATACAAGAACAGCACACCAATGCCTGTCACACAACACTACTAAATGCTGGAAAATCTGCATTCTACTTTTTAACACTTGTAACTGACCAATACATATTGCGTACAAGTACACAGCAGAAAATCTCATTGCATATTCGAAATGAAGAAACCATATTTTATCAGCTGTTGTCCACACTAGTGATATGCACTGTACCTAGATGTTTTTTGGTCCAAGTGTTTTGGGGCAAATGCAAAAGTTTTGATGTTGTTTGTTTCTGTATAATACTGTACACCATTACATTAGTAGCGCAGTGAACATACATCATCACCATGGCACCAACATACGCAGTATGCATGTAAGCCCTCTCTACAGCTCGGGACATTTGCCTCTCGTATAATACATTAAAATAAAACACGGAAGTCATATTTATAGACCTTACTAGTAGTAGCCAAAACTACAAAGCAAACTTTAAAAAAAGGTACTTCTCAAACGTGTCTTACTTTCAATTCAGTGTTTAAGTTAGCTGTATTTTAAGAATTGTTGTGTGCTTTACCATTTGCGGTGGGCACGCCAGAAATGCTATATCTAAATCAACAAACTGAAGCTGCTTCTGAACTTGTTTTACTCTAAAGTCGTTTAATTATATTATTGGTGAAATTGTCGGTCTACTTGCCTTGCCACTTGTAATGTTAATACGAGGAACGACAGCCTGCTGTAGCAGAATTAAATAAACGTTAATTAATTTGCCAAAATAAAAGCATGGTTGTATAGGCCAACACACTGCAACAGTAGCACGTTGCTGAAATTGCAGATCACCTTGATCAAATTAGTTAAATTAGTAAAATATACTGTAATAAAAATAATTAATTAAAAATAACTCACAGAGCCCCGTTGATCCGGTAGTGGTAAACATGTTACTGTATAGCAGCAAAGACGGTCAACCGGTGTAAACAATTCTGCAGAAATGAAGCATCGTGTAATGAAGATTTAAAATAAAAGTTAAAATTAAAAAATAAATTAAAAAAATCGGTGACAAGGGAAAAGGTTACAGGGTAAGGTGGTCGAGAAGGGACAAACCTTTTAAACAGCCACTCAATACCGCCACCCATAGATCGAATGTGCATCTCTAAGAAACAAGTCCTGTCTTAACTGCAGATTTTTTTCTTTTTTTTTTTAAATTGAATAAGCAAACTTTGATGATAAACGTGTGAATACATTTTCACAAAAAAACATGTAAAACTATATTTCATTATATATGACCAATATGCATCTCAACTAGACTGTACAATTCTAGAACAAATAACAATTGGTGAAAGAACAAAATGAAAACTTAAATACTTAACCGCATAATTGGAAAGGTTTTTAAAACACTAAATAGACTACATTTTGCATGTTGTATTATTTCACCCAAGCAAACCATTCAAAATGTATTTAAGGTATGTTTAAATAAAACACTGTAAATAATAGTATATGTTTTTCAAATGTAAACCCAATAATAACAACAACAGCAATAATAATAATAATAATAATAATAATAATAATAATAATAATAATAATAATAACTAGAACTGCCAGGCAGTTTTACGGCTTCCAAGCTGAGTACCAGTTGGAAATTTTGGCAAGCTGTAGTATTGCAGCACAAGTGTCAGCAACAGATCAGTTTTATGGAGCAGTTTTAATTCAAAATACTGCATTAGTTCATTATTTCACAATGCTTTAAAACTTTAAACACCATAGCAATCATGACCCTATCTACACACTGTAAGGAGTTATAAACTAATTTTACATTTAACCTTAAGGAGAGGTCAAAGGTCACGATCAAGGTAATTTTTGAATAGAGCATATATGGGTTCCTAAGTGTGTTGTAGAGTAAACCATAACCCTATTTGCACTGTAAGGAGTTATAAGCTAGTTTTACATGTGACCTTAGAGAGGTCAAAGGTCACAGGCAAGGTGATTTTTGGATAGGGCAGCAGTGTGGAGTAGTGGTTAGGGCTCTGGACTCTTGACTGGAGGGTTGTGGGTTCAATCCCCAGTGGGGGACACTGCTGTTGTACCCTTGAGCAAGGTACTTTACCTAGATTGCTCCAGTAATAACCCAACTGTATAAATGGGTAATTGTATGTAAAAATAATGTGATATCTGTAAATAATGTATAATGTGATATGTTGTAACAATTGTAAGTCGCCCTGGATAAGGGCGTCTGCTAAGAAATAAATAATAATAATAATAGAGCACATATGGTTTCCTATATGTGTTCCATAGTAACCATTAACCTATCTCCACTTTGTAAGGAGTTATAAGCTAGTTTTACATTTGACCAAAGATTCTGGAAGGTTTTTAAAGAAATGCGTCAGGTGGCCATATTGGTTTACGCACAAACACCATTTTTGAAACAGTCAAAAAGTCAGTTGTATTGACACAGGGATGATGCTTGTCAGCTTTGGAGTTAATCAATTAAACTGTGTTCAACTGAAGCAGTTTTAAATTTAAGAATGGAATGTAGGTCTGGTGGCCATCTTGTTTTTACAAAAGAATACCATTTTGCTATATTTGAATTCCCTTGTTCCCAGGATGATGCCTACCAAGTTAAGTTGGTTAAATGGTTTGAAAACAGAAGCAGTTTGATGTTTGGGGCACGTTTTGGCGAATTTGGTGGCAGCCATTTTGATAGTAAAATTTATAGCAGCAACTTCTGCTTCGCAAATTTGAAGCAAGTTTGGTTGCTGATGACGTATGCGAAGTTTCAGATCGGTTCACCGGTTTCTAAAAAGAAGATTCTGAAAGGCAATTTTTTTTGCATCTGAACTGTAATCTACACGGGATGATACCTGCTAAGTTTCATGTTGATTGCTTACACTGCGTGTGAACAGCAGTTTAAAGTTTTGGGAGGAAAAACGACACTAATAATAAAAATAAATAAATAAATAAATAAATATCTTTACAATTACAGTACTGTACTGTAGTTTCTATTTCTACACAAATAATTTCAAATGATCTAACTACAGCTATTGGTATATTGCATAGTCACTTTATTTCCATTTGTAGACATTTTTGGAGGTCATATTTGTAAGATAACCACCACTCCCAAACACCATAGTGGAATTCACTACTTAGTTTAAGAATGGTATCAGACTAATTTTGGAAGCTGAATTGATGAGTCACTGCTGCAGGTTTTTATTTATTTATTTATTTATTTATTTATTTCCTGGCAGAATTTCTTGTTTGTTTTCTATTTGCAGGCTGTCGATTTTGTTAGCTACAGTAGGTGGTGCCATTGTCTCAGCACTATTTTTTTTTTTTTACAACAGGCAGGGCAAATTGCTGTAGGATTACAAAATCCATGTTCACACCTTTAGGTCTTGCATTTGTCCATTTGGAGTATCATAATAAGGAACATGTAGAACGAGAGGACACTTTTTCTCTGTTGAACAAATCCCTGCATTTACATGGTGGTGTTAGAAGTTGACATTGCTGCCAAGGACATGAGATTTTATGACAGTGTCTATGATAAGCCTTCATTTCTTAAAGTCATTAAGTACCTATCCTATAATAACACAACAATCTCACAATCTTGTTTTATTTTGCCCACTGCTCTAATACTTCCTTTGCAGACATTATAGCATATGACTGTGGGCTCTCTGACTTTAGGAGTTGCATGTTTTAACATATTTTGCCTGTTGTCACCAGAAAATCTTGTTAGCAATGTCATACTTAAAAGTAATACAACCTGCCCCATATTCAGTGATGTGTAAGCCTGAACACAGGCATTTGAGCAGAGATTACTTGATTCACATGGGAAACACAGTTAACACCCAATCCTACTGACATCAGCAGAAACAGTAGACCCTGAGGCAGCTACTCACACACTTTAATTGTGAAAGATAAGTGGTTTTCAGTGTGTCATTGTAAACGGAAACACATTTAAATTTTGATTGCGCTTTATTGATATTGCAGATACTGTAATTTGCTTCTGGACCATTTGTTCTAAACTTAATCAAATCATTCAATAAGCTTTTACACTGCCCATCTGAATTCTTACAAGTCAGCCATGTATTGTATATACGATTTCCATATGTACATAGTATTTTCCTCAGGAGGGTCGCCTTTACTGTGTTCAATGTTGCCAGACTGGCTGCTTCCTAAAAACATCCACGTGTAATGAAATCATGTCTCTAAACACAAGTTAAAACTTCCAACATTTCTTTGGACTTGGACTCTATCCAAATGGCACAACCCCAAAATCTCCACCATCACATGCGCTGGGAAATAATCAGATACAAAAATAATAATAAAATAAAATAATAGGCAGAACATTTGGATTTGATCAATTATCTTGAAAATATGCTTTAAAAAATCTACATGTTCTATTATTGTTTCTGCTTACATCCTACCTACTGTATTGCAGCAAACATTGCTCTAGTGTGCATCTCAAAGCTCACAACATCCATGACATGATTAGTTTTAGTGAGAAGGCTATAGGAACCTTAACAAGTTCTGAATTTAAAAAAAAATAAAAACACCAGCCCATGTCTCTACATTCCTCTGCATTTTACAATGGCCTGGATAAGCAGAAAGTCACACAATTCTATAGCAAGGAAACTATCTGTTATTGTCTCTGAACCTGGAGGCATGCAGATTCAGATACAGATAACATGACAGCCTTTAGGGTATTGTGCTGAAACTGGCCATTTGTATTGTGAGAAAAACAAAGGCTTATTGTTCGTGAACAGATAATATTTCAATAAGTAAAATTTTTTAAAGTACATTTTTGCCGCCTGAAAAAAAAATACTATGTATCTGTTTTTTAGATTTCTACTATATATATATATATATATATATATATATATATATATATATATATATATATATATATATGGTTTAGAAGACAGATTAAAATACGAAGAGCATACTAAAGTTTAAAGAAACACATCATGTTGCCTTTGCTGTCAGTATCGCAACAATATACAGTATGTAATGTACAGTATATTGCATATTACATTGCATTGTTAAATGTACATTTTGTTCTGACAATATTCACAAATAATATTAGTATTAGTATTATTACAATGTAACAGTAAGTAATATTAGTAATATAAGTTTACCTGCACTTAGTCAAAAATTGCTCTCAGACGTAATTATTTACTGTATTTTACTCTTATTTGCTACTAACTTTATTGTATTTTATAACTGCTCTTATCTGTAATGTGATATTTTGTAATGCAATATTTTGTATCAACTGTAAGTCGCCCTGGATAAGGGCGTCTACTAAGAAATAAATAATATTAAATAAATAATAATAATATTAAAAACCTTGTTACAACATATAAATAAATAACATTACAAAATCCCACACAACGCTTTCACCCTATGCATTATAGTGAAAGTCACACCGCATGTGTTTTAATGCAGAGTTTAATACTTTTAAACATGTCGATACCTATATTGTACCATGAATTACACAAACTTTCATTGCTTTATAGTTGTCCTCATCAAGTAAAATGAGTTTTGAGAAGAAACTGTTGCAGCCCTGAAGGCTTTGTTTCTTTACATGTCTGGACCTGGCAAAGTCGTGCTAAATAGAAAGCTGTTTTTGTATAGGCCCTGCACTGTATTTGTAGCTACTAAAAATCATGAACGTTGTGCTGCAAACAGATACAAGTAACAACACACATTTCACATTGTAACATGTATGTTTATATCAATGTTGTATGTAAACCATGCATAATATTTGTATACAGTATGTTATATTACCAGCGAGCCAATTTTTTTTTTTTTATTCTAAGCATATTCATTATTAGATTATTTTACATAAGAAACCTAATCACCAGATAGCCCTGAGAAAGCCTTTGCGTGGGTTTGTTTATTGATGTAATGTTTTATGTCTAAATCTAGTACAAAAAAGGAAAGGAAATATATCACTAGCTTTATTTTCTTTAAAATACATTGGGCCATATTTTCAAAGGCTTTTCTTTAATTAACTCCTACTTTTTTAAAGGTGTAAAACACCTATTCATTTTGCAAAACTAAAACCAAACAACTTTGGTTTTAGTTTGGAACAATATATATATATATATATATATATATATATATATGTATATATATATATATATATATATATATATATATATATATATATATATATATATATATATATATATATATAATGCCCAATGTCACTGTATTTTCACTGTACCACAGCATTGTTTCCATGTCAAACCTACTCATCATTTTATTTTATTTGAAGTGGTGGGGCTTTTCAAATATTTGTTAACATTTTTGTCCTAGGGGGTTTATGTAATCTTACATTTCACTGTATATTGTTATGATGACACTGTGGATTACCAATAAACACTGCACAGTTTATTCATCTGTGCTTCCTGCTCCTAGGTAAAAGAAGAAAAAAAACATGTGACATCTATCCATCCATCCATTCATTATCATTAACCGCTTACTCCTTTACAGGGTCGCGGTGAGCCGGAGCCTAACCCGGCATACACAGGGCGCAAGGCGAGACAACACCCTGGACGGTCCATCGCAGGGCAAACATGTGACATTAGATTTTTAAAGATTATTTTTAAAATAACTAAAAATTATATTTTTTACCCGCATAATTCGCTGGTCCCCTGTCCAGTCACAGTTGCTGAAGAGTGATCTCTGTCACGTGAGTGTTTTGTTTGTTTTGTTTGTCCTTAATAATACTGTTTGTTGTTATTAGACGACTAACATGATCCGGAGCTGTGGCCAAAGGCCAGCACTAAACCCGGATCAACAACACTGCATTTTGTTTTCACTAAAGAACTGTATTCACCATGAGCACTAGAGCATGGACTGTGGACTGGTGCTTGTGTTTGTGTATGTGTTACATGTGAGTGAACTAAAAACGGGACTGTTATTATTTCGGGGCCAACCCGCAGATTACCAATAAACAATATACGCCGCTGTATTCCTTCTCATTGACATTGTTATTGTTTACTGTTGTTTGCCATGAGGCCATTGGATATAAACATTAAATCACCGTTACACCTCGATTATCGTTGTCTGTCTGATTATTGATCACCCGAAAACTGTTAACCACTTTGCCACAATTGCTCAGACAAACAAAAGCTCTCAAGCTGAGGAGATACTATATACAGAATGTTGATGCATATGAAGCCACTCTTTCCAAACCTGATACTTGTTTAAACAAGTTGGCTCCTTTTGTGTTCTCAAGACTGAGATTGATTGATTGATTGATTGATTGATTGATAAACATACACACAGATTGTAGTTTATGTCAGGAAGAGGAAAGTCTGATGGTGAAGTGCTGTGTTCTATCACAAATTTACCAGGTATCATTAGATAATTAGCTTCAGGACCAGTTCAGGATTTTAATTGGCTCAGTTCAATAATTAAGGACGCACTCCATAACTTTAAAATGTACAATTAAAATTCTAAGGTAAAACTATATGAAATTGTACTGAGTACACTAAAGAAAGCACAGTCTAAAGGTTTGTCTGCTTGACTTGGTTTCTTATAATTGAGGACAAGGTTAGAACAAAAACCTGGACTGGAACATTGCCACCATTTAAAATGTTGGCCCAGACGTTGCAGAAGTGGCCAACAATGGGCTTTGCCCTGAAGGCTTGTCTAGTGGTCAAAAGATCCAATAATCATAAACATTTGCCTTCTCACGGTCGTGTCAGTGTGTATCGATTTTCATTGTACATTTACTTATGAATAGCTGCAGTACTGAAATTTGTAGTTAATAAATGTGAAGACACAGCATAAAATCATTTTCCAGGACCCAGCTCACATAAAAAGGAATTATTATGGGCAGGCTGGACTAAAGCCCCCTTTACAGTCTTCAATTTGTAAACTGTGGAGGCACGCAATCTTAGCCACACACCTACACACAAGTGAATTTGCTGATTCATAAATGCCAATACTATTTCTAAAACATATACTTGCTCATTTAACACGTAGAATCTGAAACATTTCTCCCTGTTCATTTCTGTGACTTGAATCGTGAAATATTGAGGGAGCACTGTAAAGTGTTTCAGGGCTGTAAAGACCATTGTAAGCATTTAAAATATTGTCACAAATTTTCCATGATGAGTTTAAAGTGTATTCCACATCAAATAAATCTTATCCGAAGCTGTCCGTTATAGGGGATTCTTTTCAAATGTTGTGTTCTAAAAGGATGCAAACACATGAATGCAATTGCAAATTCAAATTATATTTCCCTTGCTTATTAAAAAATTTGTTAGTCCTTTATAAGTGATTCCATTATAAAATAGGTAAAGCTCTCTGTTACCAAAAAGCACAATGTCCCAAATTCATCATTCCATTTGCCTTATTTTTATGAAAGGAAAATCAAACTGTTAGCTAATGTAACAAAACTGGTAACAAAACCTTAGTCCACATTTGACTTCTTGAATTATTATTAACATTGTGTGAATTGCATATTTGTGGAGAGCCGTGGATAACTCAAAATCACAGTTGTTGTTCAGTGGCTAGCCTATATCGACAAACACCTAATGACTGAACTTCTCATTTTAACTTTTTAAATTGCATCTACCGTCTTTAAATAGTGATACCAATTGCCAATATATCAAATGTAGCAAAGCATAAACAACACATAATCACTTTACTTAATACTAAAGCTGCCATGCAAAAATACACCAAATTGGACCCTGGGAAAACAAGTGTGTGTCGCCTGGATTGAATCAGAATAATGCAATTTAAACCTTGCTTATCTTCTGATAGGGGAATCATCTGGTACAGTGCTTGCAGCTACGGTGTATAAACGAGCCCATAGCTTTGGCGAGCGTGCTGGAATACTGACGAAAAGAGGGAGTTGGTCTCATTGCAGGAGGGAGGAGTGGAATAGCTCAGGCTCCTCAGTAAACAGAACGCCAGTCAGACATGAGATAATGCAAGAGGTAGGAGTAGAGCAGCGTGGAGACTAGGGACAGAAGATACCTAAAATGACAGCGTTGGAGGATTGTTTATTGTTAAAACACAAACACAGCAGGCATGAGCAGATGATAAGCGAAGCATATTCACTATTCATAATAATACTATCGCAAATACCCCAGATTGCAATCATGATCCCGGGTTTCACTCGTGGTGTACTCTGGTAGTAAAGAAAAATACAGCGAATGTTTTTATTTCACCTGGGACTCTCTATGACTCTTATTAGAACGTTACTTTTTATTAAATAAGTTGCTGAAGGCTGCGTTCGGCGATGTCTTTCACAGTCGTACCGGAGACAAGGAAGTTCACACGGGGTCTCGGCAAACCGGGAACCGCGGCAGAGCTCCGGCAGAGCGTCTCTGAGGTTGTCAGGACGTCCGTGCTCATAGTAAGTAAAGTACTCACATTTCAATACCAAACGCACGTTTTATTTTGTGGAGTGGAGCGCTCACTCGGCCTTTGATCGGGGGAAATGTGGAAAAGCCGCAGCTACCTGTTGTCCGCAGTTACAATGTGGCCTACAGGCACTGCGTTTAAATGTAGGATCTTCTTAAATGCCACTAACACCCACTGAAACAGTTTTTAGTGTGCCTTAATTGTAGCGATTGGTTGTATTATTGTGTCGTTGTTTTTTGTTATTTAAGGTATGCATTTGTCATACTTGCACATCATGTAACTTGGGATGCGTTCACAGGCAGATATTACATGAGACAAAAAGGTAAAATATATACCAGTTCCTTAGAAATCCACACAAATAGTATATATTTGTAAAGAACGTAACAGTACAGATCTGACCTATTTCTCAACATGCGACTGACTCATTTTGATAGGTCATAATTCATATCAAACACTATCGGATTTCTGGGATTCCATGTTCCGTCGTTGTATTTCATTAATTTCTATTGTTAGTTTTTTGTATTAGTATTACTATTAGCATTATTGTTTTTTAGTCAATCGTCACAGTTCTGTACAATGCAGTATAATAATCCTGTTTGTTTCACAATTAAATGTCATGCATTTGCGTTTCAAATGTGTCCAATATTTTCAGACATCTGAAGTACACAATATTAAAGTAATTTAGTAGATCTGATTTAGATAAAGTCTTGCATACTGCTCACTTTATACGATGTCTAATTTAGCATATTTGTGTAGTCATTGTTAACCTTTAGTTACTTAGGGTAGGTATCCTTAAACATGGCAAACGCTGTGCACCTTTTACCTTTCATGTGTTAGGAGTATTTAACATCTTTCAAGCATTAATAGAAACAACATTTTCTCATTTCCTATTATTATGTACAGTGTTAGTTAGTCTGGCGGAAAAAAACCCCATTTAATCGCTTTCTACAGTTATGGATTTTTATCACTACTAATTAAGCTTGTGCATTTGACTGGTGAACAAAGTAACACCAACTACAAAGCCACATTTATTTGATCGGAAACATGCAACACAAATATGTTAGTTTAATGTATAAATATTGTTTAGCCTGCGCGTTTATTGCTACTGTCAGTCTTTATTTTGCCTTTGCTTTGTGCAACACATTTTTAATTTAGCACTTGCATTTCAATGACAGTGATGTTTCTGTGTTTTTATTAGTACCTACAGTAGGTGCATGCTTGGCAAGTCTTATTGAAAGTAACGCTATGGTTTCATTGCACATCCTGCCCGTGAAAGGGGCTCATTCCACTGTTGAAGATGAGTTTCACGTGGTAGGCTGGGGGCGGTGCTGCAGAGAGTGTGTTTGGGTGGATGTTACTTCACCCAAGCCCACACTTCCTTCAGCCTGCTCCTCCAGAGCGGCTGATTCTGTTTCTATCGTTATATTGGGTTACATGCTTCCTGGCTGTGTAGAATACTGCCTGAAATTTACAGTCGAGCAAACATCAATATGAGAATATTAAGCCTTTTATTAATTTATAGTTGTATTTTTTTTTAAACACATTTTTTGGAATGCATTTGTCATATTTCTGATTGTAATTTGTATAAATTGATGTATTTTTCTTCAACTCTTTCACTTTTCCCATAGAATGTACAATTTATACAATACACTGTACAGATTGTCCATAAAATAAATAATAATAATAATAATAATAATAATAATAATAATAATAATAATAAAAACCATTAACACTGTCAATACAATAGGGAGAATGGACCCCGTAGGCGACTAGAACAGGACTGCTTTCATTTCTGCAGGGTTTTTCAATTGTGTACCTCTTGAAACATCATTGTGCATTATGGAAGCATCTGCCAATAGAGTATCTACGTCATTCCTCTCAAAGTATATCAGCTCTGTTGTCTTGGAAATTTAAAATGAAACTGACATACTTTAGGAAGGTGGAGCTTTTATATATTGCAACATATGCAGTATTTCAGGGATTCAGATTTGCATCAAAAATGCAAGTTCATAATTTGTTTCAAGTCTTTTGAAGTGTATGGATCAACGCACACATTTTTTTTTTTTTTTTAGCCAGCACATTTTTAGTGGCTACTGTATAGAAAATATCCATGAACTATTATTTAGGTACGGTATTGCCGTGATGCAAAATGTAACTCTTTACGGCTTTATCAGAAATCAGTTGGTTGTGGATCTTCTGGATTTATAGAAAATCTTCTTTGAGTGATGAGGGGGAACAGAGGAAGATATTCTGGTCTTGAAGGGTTAACACCACCCCTGGATTTCTTGTAACAGCATAATCTACAATGCAGTCGTAGCAAAAAGTAATGTCTATTCTATAGTGACATATTTATTTTTATTTATTTATTTCTTAGCAGACGCCCTTATCCAGGGCGACTTACAATTGTTACAAGATATCACATTATTTTTACATACAATTACCCATTTATACAGTTGGGTTTTTACTGGAGCAATCTAGGTAAAATACCTTGCTCAAGGGTACAGCAGCAGTGTCCCTCACTGGGGATTGAACCCATGACCCTCCGGTCAAGAGTCCAGAGCACTAACCACTACTCCACACTGCTGCCCACATACATTGCAGTAAACATTTGCTGACTAACGCCATTGAATTAAAGTGTCTGCAATGACGGGCTGAAACAGTATAGGCTTGGCTCTGTGGATTATACTTGCACACTGGCTTCATTGTTTGCTCATTTTAGTGCTGACTGCTGCATGTATAGCTGGGATTTGGGACTATGGCTTCTTGGATATTTATATTTATCGTATCAGAAATGCTGTTTATTTTTGTTAACAGTATAAACATGAAGAGTGTTCTCTTTTTTGTCTTTGCTGTTAAGAAGCATTTGTTTTTCCTTTCCTGAAGAAGTTGCTAGGTTACAGTAACAGATAGTCAGGCTCTGGCAGGGAAATGGAATCCTGAGCCACGACCACAGACACAAATACCCCACCTTTTTATTATTTATTCACACCAGCGTGTACTGACTGGGAGTTTCATTATTGCTTGACAACTGCATTACATGACCGGTTTGGAAGAACCACATTCTTGTCTGGGACAAGTGAAACCATTCACTGAAATTTGATTTTTGTTGCCAGGGGGTTACTGTAACTGCTCAACTACAGTAATACTTTACAGGAATGGTCAGGCTTACAGCTTCACTGTTATGGCAGAAGTGTGTCAAGCACATAAAACACTTGGCTTACTGAAATTCAGAGTTCTTAAATTTAATTTTAAATGGTTTCAAAAATTGCTGATCAATGCTTAAACCTACAAATGACACATTTTTCCAAGAAGAGGAAGAGGAAGAAGTCTTACTCACGATATATATTTCTACTTTACATGGTTACTGAACATTTTAATGCAAGAAAAACCAAACATATCAGCAACTTTTAAACATGAACTAAATAAAATGTACAGCTGTATCTCAGCATAGGCTGTGTTTTGGCTACCTTAGAAAAATATTTAGTGAGTCATGCAGTTTATGCAGCATAACTGTGTTCATTTATGCAATACAGAGAAATGCTTACACACAATAAATATTTAATTGCGTCCACTAATGGCAGATCTTTTTGTTCATTGTTTTAATACAAAGAAGTTAGTGAATTGAACAGGCTATGCAGCGCTACTCCAGTTCTCTGTTTTTACCAGATACTGTGACTGCCTGCTACTGATGTGGGTTCTATGTCATGGTATTAACATTACCATTGAACAGGGTGTTTATTTATGATTTCAGTTAATTTGTTTAATGGCTGCTTGGTTACTGGTGATGTGGGTCCTTTGAAAATGTAATATGCTATGAGTGTAGACTGACGCAGGGTTAAGCTCGGAAATCACAGTTTAGATGACTTTCAAATTGGGAATTTTCAAATTGGTTTGAAAAAGGGGGGGGGGGGGGAATTATCAATTCTGATGTCAACTTAAAGGGTACACACACCTTATGTGAACAGTTGTAGCAACACATGGGAACATGTAACACAATAAAATAAAAAGGTCCTTTATGTATCCTTTAAGCAGTTTACACTTGCAGCTGACAGGCAGTAACATCTTTCTTATTCACATCTCTGAAGTACTGTGGTTAAAATAAAATAGACACTTGCAAATTGTGAAGCTGAGTTTAAATGTAAAGTACTTGACAGTACTTTTAGAAAGTTATTGTGACAGATATATTTGACAGATATATTTGACAGATATATTTGCCAACTTTGTTTTTGAAGATGCCAATTAATATCACAGGGTTTTCTTTCTCTTTCTCTGGGTTTTAATTACTGTATACCTCTCAGAGATGGTCAAAGGTCTGCTTTAATCTAACAGCTAGCCAGGCTATAAATAGTCAGTCTTCCCCTGCTGCATGAACCAATGAAATTTGTTGACTATTCTATCAATTAGTCCTTCAGTAATTCAAAAGATTTCGAAATTGGCCCCCACACGGCATCTGCATTTTGGTTACTGTCTGCCTGGAAGAGCAACGGTTAGGGTGTGTGGTGCAAGATCTTATAAATCCCTTTATATGAAAACAAATAAAACCCTAGGTGCACTTTTTACCCTACTCTCTTCTAGTTTAAGCATTTCTTTTTAGATTTAGATTGGAAAAATTGTTATCGGACACACTTGTTTGGCCAATGAGAGTGCACTTCCAAATATTCACCTCTGTTCCAAGCCACTGGCAACCTGCGTATATAATTTCATTAAGTAATATACTGTACAATTGACTAGGCATCACATACAGAATGTAATTTAATACATTTGTCCAGCTGTCATGAGACAGAAGGTTGAGCAGTTTCTCTGAACCCAAAGATTACATTGATCAACTATCCAATATGGTGTATGCTACATTTAATTTGTCATCGTTGTCATTTTGGTTCTTAACAGCCGTCTGGTTATACGCTATGCCTTTATTCTCTTTGAAGTATTGTACAGAGATACTGTAGTAATTGAAATATCAGACACTAGCTTGAATTGCTTTGGGATACCTGCGCTGGTATGAATGTGAGCAGATACAGTACCAGGTTAAGTCCCACTGTGAAGTTATAGTTATATGGAAATAGTGTAACAAGCTACAATATGATGCAGCTGAGACAGCAGTCCAGACATGGAAGTCATGAATGGTTTGTTATTGTTGGTGGTATTCAGATATCTCAAGTTAACTAAATGTTACTGCTGAACCTGTTTCATTTGTCTAAATAGCTGACACATTTCCCATCCCAGTGGTACTGTGTGTGTATATATGTACGCAAATCATTTGGTAGCACAGGTAGCAGATGCTTGTGTGTTATGTGATTTTATGTTTTGCATGATGATTTAGGCTGTAGACCAGGATATTACAAGTCTTTGCTGACTCAGACTGCAAGAATAGACTTGAAAAAGCAGCTAATTAAAGTGAATGGGAGCCTCTTTTCTGGCACCAGCGTAATTCTACCTAGTTAAATACTATACACAGATTTGGGGATTGTGCAGTGGTCATTAACGTTTGATAACTTATATGGATTCAGTGTGATGTGGGAAAGCTACTGTAGCATTGAACCTGCATGGAACCAGGTTTCTCTGTTATAGCCCATCACCTTATTACAGTGTTTATATTAATGTGTTTAAGGAACACACTTTCCTCACTGTGACAGGTGTGTGGCTGGTAACTGGAATTTTCCTTTTCTTGCATTCATTATCTTGTTTCTGCTGCTGTTTTGCCAGCTGAGCTGCACAAGAAGATGTGTCCCTGCAGAAGACATTCCAGTTCTAATAGCCAATCAGTGTTCTAAAATGGGCAGCATTGTGGAGTAGTGGTTAGGGCTCTGGACTCTTGACTGGAGGGTTGTGGGTTCAATCCCAGGTGGGGGACACTGCTGCTTTACCCTTGAGCAAGGTACTTTACCTAGATTGCTCCAGTAAAAACCCAACTGTATAAATGGGTAATTGTATGTAAAAAATAATGTGATATCTGTATAATGTGAAATAATATAATATCTTGTAACAATTGTATGTCGCCATGGATAAGGGTGTCTGCTAAGAAGTTATAATAATAATAATAATAAATTGTTATTTTTACGTGTTTCAGCAGATCTTGGTGCGCCAATGAAAGAAATCTTGTGAATAACTGTCTGATTAACTTTCTGTGGAGAAATTTAATAATGGATGAGATGCTGGAACGGAACCTGGTGTGCTAGCCACCACTTTCCATCTAAGAAGCCTGCTGTCTCTTTGCTGTGCAGTTAGAGAGAGACAGTGCTTACGTACAGTGCAGTAGCTTTACAGTCCGGAGTAAACCCTGGGTGACCTCTTAAGCATCTTGCTCTGCTGGGATTTCTTTTTTTCTTTTCTTTTTTCCAGTTACAGCGCAGTAATGGTGATAAATGTCGCCAACAGTAAGAGTTAAGAAGAGTATTGTTTGTTATAATTTGCAGGTGGCTTTGGGAACTAGACACTACACAGCAATACGTGTTCAGAACACAGATGGAATAAAGAACCCTCATTTATTGGTGTCAAGCAGTGTGAACAATAGTCACTTAGCGTACAGTACTGGAGCTCTGCTCATACACATGTTGCTTTTCCGGCAAGGCAGTGGGTTCTCACTGCCCCGATTGTCCATTCTCACTGCCCCGATGGTCCATTTTAGTTTACAGTCAACATTCAAGAGCTTGTTTCCCAATCAAAAAACAATGATATTTAACAATAGCACCTTGCTGGTAAGACTAATGTATTCCAGGTTACAGGCCTGCCTGCGTTTTTCTTGTTTGACTTTTATGTACTTGAACTGGGATAAGCACTGAGACTGGAAAGTCCATAAATGGGGATTGTCCCCACACCAGCCATTGATTCTAATGTTGTTTTTCCACTAAGACTAGTTACTGTACCATCTTGCAATGGCCCTGGGCCAATGTGAATTGGGCAATTTGCATACATTCCTTTGCATAAGTATATTGTCAGCCCATAGTAGCAGGAACAAACATTTGTATCTCGTTCATTCACAATTTCAAAATCTTACATCCATTATTCAGCATCGGTAAGAAGCACATGTGGTGTGAGAGAATTTCACTTTACCACTGTTTGCTTATGAGCCATCTCAAACCTTAAGCTTCCTACTGTTTAGCTGTTGTACATTGAACAGAATATAGAAATAAGAACCTGCAGCACCCAAAGCAATGCGCATGCCCTGTTTGTGCACAGGATTGTATGAATCAGTAAAATGGTGTGCACTTCTTTAAATATGTTTTACTGTAAGCAGCCTTTGGAAATTAGTCCTTTTCATAGTCTCTTTAGAAAAACAATGATGCTTTATTTTATAACTGTCACATAACCTCACATACAGTACAGATATACAACACTTACCAGACAACTTTATTTCTTAGACTCCTTAAAGGGGAGTCTTGCTGTAAAAATATTTACACAAGAGATACCTGCTGAGACCAGTCTTGTTTATAGAAATCATATTTATATTAAAAGCAGCAACGTGGTCAAATTTAAACTGTCCTAAACAATCTTACAATAAACGACTTTACCAAATTAGATTTGTGTTTATTCTAAATGCAGTTTACTATAAAGGGGCAGAAATAGGAACACATAATTGCATTTGCTGTCTAGATCTCTGTCCTTGCATAAGGATAATAGGAAAATGACTGTCACGGAACTAGTTTGGACCACACCTTTACTGCTTTTCTGTTTCTTTGTGTTTTCAGCAGTAATGCAGATGCCAACTGTACCCTTGGCAATAACATTTTCTATTTGCAGCTGAACATAAGCTCATCTGTGAGTTCTTATTCGTACCTCACTTTTGTGTAAAATTGTGTTTCTGTTTACTGTGTGGGAACAAAATGAACATGTAAGCAGTCTCCAGTTCTCACATGGCAGTCTAGATAACATGGACTTCCTGTGCTTGTAAAAGCAATGTAATTGCTGACTGTCCCAGAAAAGCCACTAATGGGGTCTGATATTCCTGATGGAAGCGTAATGTATTGGAACATGGAAAGGGGTTACCCAAACAAAATAATAAGTCTTGGAAAGGGACAAAACAGATTGCATGTTTTCCTGTTGGTGAGCACTAGGTAATGTTTTTGGAACACACTTGTGGTTGCTTGTTGGCACCTTGTACCACCTTTAGAAGTGGGTGGCACAAAGTGGGAAACATTTTTATGGGAATTTCTGAAGTTGAACTGTGGGTATATTGCAAGTGCGCAGTTTAATACCATTGCACAGTTGGTTCAAACTGCAGTAGTATACCACAGGGCTGAAAAAATTAACTTAAAAACAACAAATGGGGTGAAAAGTATGAGAACAGATCTTGGAGAAGTGTTTTAATTGGCAAGACAAAGAAAAAGTGCATCATGTGAATCAAATCAACCTGTTTTAAAGCCATAATTAATGGTCAGATTGCTGGTAAAAACACGTACTATACATTATATTGCACAGCATGTAGAAATGCAAACATTTTGAGTCTGCTGTGCTGTGTAACGTCGCCTCTTTTTAAATGAGTTTGTAGCCTGTGTTTCAATATTTGCTGCATCAGGAGCTACTGCACATTCCCTGCTATGCTTTCTCCCCAGCTGTGCAAAGTTGTTTTAGAGGAGGTCTTGTCACATTGAACACACCAAAATGAGCTTTTCCACCATGTTGGTAAGTTTTAGTGTTTGAAACTTCGGTTGGTTAAGTTCTCTCAGTAAACTCAATTTGTTTTCATCCCATAAACTAACGGGAGAGTGTGTGTTTGTTTTCTGACAGCTGTTTTAGTGAAGAGAACACATGTTTCTGAAACACTGATATGCAGCTAAAAGCCTTCTATTCACCGACCCTGTATAGGCGATTTTCAAAATAAATTGCCATGAAATAGCGCTTTAGCTATGCATGCTCTCTCGGCTACTAATGCAGGCTAAAAAGACCAGCACAGTGTCTTGCAGTTGTTCTGGAGAAAGTATTGTGCATTTTGCAGTATTTATGGTTTTGTTAATTTGAAAATCCATTTAACCTTCCCCAAAGGCCATAAAAGCAGCACCTTTCCATTAACAACCAGATTAAATCTGAGCTGGTCCTTGTTAGTTTATTCATTTACCGGAACCAAACTCCTGTTTTAAATGCAGCTCAAATTGGACCGAAGCTTAAGTTCGACAGAGAATTACAATGTTTGTGAGATAAAGTATTTAGACATGGCTGATGGAGTCATAATAAGTAGGAATAATTACTTATTTGTAAAACATGACAAATTGAAGTAAACATGTAAAACACTCAAAACTGCCCCCTCTTCTGTGGTTTTTACACTTTTGAGACTAGAAATGTTATCAGTGTGAGCTAGTACCTGTGTTTCTTTTGACTTCTGATAAGAGATTTCATACAGACACATTCTTTCTGACTCGGGTTTCACCAGACTGCAGTATTGTACGCTGTGGCAGGGCAGTTGGAGAGAGCCCTGCACATATAAAAGGGGGCAGGGCGAAGCCCTGCTGTAAAGCATTATTATGATTTATTATTTATAAATATGACGGCCCTGGGATCACTGTAGCTCGTGTGTATCAGTATCTGGATCAAATGCCATTCAGTAACCTGTAACCAGCCTCTTTCTCTGCTTCTGTGTGGCTACAATGAGATCCTACTGGAGAGAGGCTTTTGATTGTTCTGGGATAATTGGTTGATTACTGTAAAATTACTATTACTGGATTTTCCCATGTAATTCCACATGAATTCCTAAATTAATTTTGAAGGCAAAAGCTATTTTTGTTGGGTCCCGTATGTCAATCTTACATTTTCTGTTGAACCACTGAAATCCAGTAAATATGATGAGTGTGAAAAACAATCGAAGGGCATGGCGAATGCAGGTCAGAACCACTTGCTGTTCTATAGGCCATGGGGACCTGCTGTATTACACTATCAAGTGATAATCTGAGCTGTTCAATTCTATCTTATGGTCCTTGCTTAATCATACTGACCTACTTACTGCATTCCTGTTTGCCCAGTAAATTGCTAACATGGGTTTTTATTTTCATTTGGTCTGTGTTTGTGAAATGTAACTAGGATGCTCCTAGTGTGTACTTCAATGCTAGTGTTAAATCTGGACAGTATTCATTTTTTGTTAGACCAAGAAGTGCTTGACACTGTATTTATTTACTATGATGTCAAAATGAAAAAGACACATGCAATGCTTGTGGGATTTCTCTTTTACTGATTCCCTCAGTGAATCTCCCTCTGATTAAATATTAACAGAGTACTGTATGTTACTTAGTTGCCTAAGTAAGCCTTGTACATTATTTTTAGTTTCTATTATCACTTTCAGTTTATTTAAAATATACAAAGGTGATGTATGTTCCACAGGTACAATTGCATGCACATGAGGTGCAGCTAGTATACTGTGCAATCGTCCACTCTTAGAATCACAACCAACCTGTATGGTTTGTTCTAGAATGGCACTGAGGTTTGGTTCCAGATGTGTATGTAGCTCTGCTCAAATAGTAGATATTCACAGATGAAGGTGTGTGATGAATAGCGGCTTGTCTCTGTTCTCATCTGTCAGTACTATGAGACAGGGTACCTTAATTTAGCCTTGGCAGAGATCCAACAGGTATTTTTTTTCTTTCAGAGTCTGTGATTCAGCACATTAATCCACAGAAGGTGATAAGGTTGCTCATTTTAATGGAAACTTATGTTAAGTTTGTACCCCACCCCCTCCCCCATTTTACCAAGAAAGATGCAGACATGCATGTGGCAGAAGAAAACTTTCACAAACACTACTATCCTTATCTTTCTTGCTCCTCTTGTTTGATAATGGTATAAACCAGTGAACATATTTTGTGTTTCATATTTCGTTTTAAGAATGGGGTTTTTAGAGTTTAAATGGTAATCAAGTTTGAATCCATTTATAATTGTATAGCTTTAGGTTATGCTGACCTACTTTGAATCATTTAGTTTGTCCGGACTTTTGAAAAAAATACCATCTGCTAGCCTTAAATACTGTAGGGCAGTGTAAGGCTAATATTTTTTCATGTTGTATATAGGTCTTTTCCATCAATAATACATGCAATTCTTTCAGATCCCAGAATGAGAGATCTAGTTTTAAAAGGCTATTTAGTTAGATGAATGCAATTGTTTTCATTATCTTTGTAAACTAGTTCCCTCTCTGTAGGGTATTAATGCTGAAACAAATATTAAGCTTACCCCTGTTTGAAAGTGATGCTCCAGCAGCACGCTTTAGAGCTGCACTTCATTATATTCCATGAACAAATTGATTTCATACTGGAGAACTGAAGCACGCAGCACTTATTCCAAAGCAATCTCCACAGTGCACCATAGTAAGTAATGACAAAACCAGGCAGTGAGCGAGTGTGAATGTATGTGTTTGTTTACATTTCTTAGCGATATTGTGCAATTACAAATGAATTACACACTATCACATAGCATTCCGTGTTCTAGCTAGCGAGTTAGATGTAGATTCAAGAGATACCAGATGCCGAATCGTTATTTGGAAGAGAGAGAGGAAAAAAAAGATGATGGCTATTCTCAGCATGATGGTGGCGACAAGAAATTTTTTCATGAAATGCTTAACTACAAGTGTGAGACTCAGAACTGGTTGCTCCTCTGTGGCGCTACCATGATTGATTCTGATGGTAACAGGTGATCAGTGAGGCATTGTGGGACACACCATGCTCTTTAGCATGTCATTTGCGTACATTTGCGTTAAGTACAGTTAAGTACAGTTCGCTGCTGGAGCGCCTTATGAAACCAAGGCGCAGCAGAGGAGGCGCGCTAGCATCGAAAGGGCGTCTAGGCATACTTGTTTCAGACGCCACTCTGCTCATGTACTTTAGGGACATAGTTCATATTTTGTGGCTGAATTCAGTTCGGCACGCAGGTGGAGCATCAGTTTGAAACGGCGGTTAGTGATCTTGTCTTTTTATATTGCTTAATCTACTGAACCTGTCGTTCTTGAGGGGTGTTCTATTTTGTTTGGCCTAACCAAAAATCAATTGTAGCCTTTCTGAATGAAACACTTGAGGATATTTTACAGACCATTAAGAAACAAAAAACAGAAGGTTGTGTATTAAACCAAGCCTGCCTTAACGATTTTCGACCTAGAGTGTTCGTCTCATTGGTTGGCTAAACTAAACTCCCAGCTGTGTTAGCAACCTTTTTTTCCCACACTTTAGTCCTCCTTGTGGCTTTTCAAATTTGATAATTATGGTATAGTGAGTGTACCATTCTTTGCCATAACAACCTTGCCTGCTTTGTTCATGGTTTTTATAAGAAACATGTCTGAAGTTTGCTTGTTTTTTTAAAAAAAAATTTTGCCAGCTGCAGTAAAAGTACAGCGATAAATAGTAAACAGGTACCAGTTGTGTTGTGTTGATTTGTTTATCGTCCCTTTTCATAATGAAAAGAAAACATTTTAAGTCCTGTTTGTGATAAATGTATTCAGTTTGTTACACAGAGGCTGGCACACCCTATTTGATGTAGAAAATAGTGAAGTGTTGAGTTGATATGCCAGGGTATTCTGAGTTATCAATAGCACCATATAACAGTCTCAGTAGGCTATACTATTCTAAATGAATAAAGAAGGAAGTAACTGAAATGTAAACACCACTATAAAAGTATTTCTATAAAAGAGTCCTAACTAAGGTTTGAAATTATATTTTATTAACTTTTATTTAACACCAGTCTTCCCCTCTGAGACGGGGCTGAAATCTGGCCACCAAGAATCCAGTCTATAAATCTCAATAACACAATTTCAAAGTGAAACTAGAAGGAAACCATGTACTGAATGTCAGATTGTAATTTTTAGATAACACTGTCCGATATATACCAGTAACACAATCTGTTAGACTAATAAATATATACCGGTACACATCTTTAAATATTAAAATCTTAAGTAGCATTGACGATGTACTGTACCGTCGTTTTAGTGATTAGCACATCACCATTAGACTCCTCCTAACCTCCAGCATTATCCTCTCCAGATTCATTTGATGGAAGGCTGATGTAATACAGCAGGCAATCCTGTTCAGACTCATGAATTAGATTAACAATCCATATGTTGGCTTTCTCCTTAAAATGATTAAGAAGGAGATGACAGTGTGCAGTAGTTGTGTAGGTAAATATCTATGACAATCTATTTTAGTAAAAAGTAAGAGTTAACAATTTTGCAGAGTCTTTTAATGAGTCAAAGTGTTGACGATGGTGGTGCAAAGCTAATCTTTTCTGGAAAACTAAACTAAACTAAACAGACTGAAGTGTGTTTTTGAGATCAAACAGATAATCTAATATAATGCATGGTTTACTATGTATGGGGGGGGGAGTACGTTCCCTCGATGAGAACTGGAATTTAATGTTTCTGATTAAATTCCAATGTGACAGTAATCCTGATTTAAAGTGAGGCTTAAATTTAGTTATCTTTGTTGCTGGCACTTGTCTGTGCGCAGGATGGATTTCTGCTGGGGCGTGAAATGAATCGGGCATCATCAAGGACTGTACGTAGCTGATAAACTGAGTTGGCAAATAGTCAAGTGGTTTGATTGTTCGGCTCCTTTTACTGTAGCCCTGCATATAGGAAACACTGACTGGAAACCACATTTCCTCTTGTATGCAGAAATATTTCAAGGTTCCAACCAGAAGAACAACCAGGGTTGTACTTTTGAGAAACATGTGAGTCACAATTAGCCATTTCCCAATTGGAATTGGTTTCTTGAAGAATAGAATGCATTGATCATGTTGCTTTGAAATATGATGCCTCCCACACAGCAATGAACAATCCCTAAAATGTAATGGTGCCAGTCCTAAATAGAGGGAGTTTCACTTTGAGTGTACAGTACTTAATGTTGAGCAGGTATTTTTATACTGGCCATGAGGAGTGTGTTCTTCAGGATAATAAACTTTTCAGAATCTCAATTTTGGACTGCAGTCTGGGAACTCCTTGTGAAGTATTCAACAAAAAAAGGCAAACATTTAACAAAAGACCTATTGCTGATGCCTTTAATTTAGGCTAATACTTGAAGTTTAGTTAAACTTTGGGGTCAGGTCCACCTCACAGAAAAAAAAAACACTAAATAAGTGTTCAATAGAAATAAAAAATGGTACTGTCTTAAGCATGCCACATAACACCTTACAGCGAAAGGTTGGCTGTTTTCACCTGCTATACACTCAAAGTCTGTGTACATGATTTGATCTAATATCCAATTGCAGTTGATGGGGTTAATGAATAATTGAGGCATCCATCCGTGTAAGTTACACAATGAAAACTCTGGGAATGAGAGGAGGTTGGTTAAAGCACATTTTACAGAAGTAGAATCTAAAACGATAGGGCACAATGTCATTGTTTTGAGAATGTTTGTTTGTGGTTTAGATCTTACTGCTTCACTAAGAAGGCTGAAATATGTATCAAATAACTGCAAATTATTGACATTTTACTGATGGCAGTTTTGTTTCTTTGGGGGGAGAATGTGGACCAGTGTTCTTTTCCAACCCTGGTGAAGGAAGTAAGTGGCAGCTGTTCAGTACAATTCAGTACAGTAGGTAGGATTTGCTTGGTGAGTTGACTGTGCTTGGGTGGCTGTGCTTTTTGAATAGACTGAAATACCTTTTAAAATGACATACGTTTTGCTGTGATTTTATTATTATTATTATTATTATTTATTTCTTAGCAGACGCCCTTATCCAGGGCGACTTACAATTGTTACAAGATATCACATTATTTTTACATACAATTACCCATTTATACAGGTGGGTTTTTACTGGAGCAATTTGGGTAAAGTACCTTGCTCAAGGGTACAGCAGCAGTGTCCCCTACCAGGGATTGAACCCACAACTCTCCGGTCAAGAGTCCAGAGCCCTAACCACTACTCCACACTGCTGCCCTATTTTACATGCATATTAATTCTGCAACATAGCAGGCCCTAACTATGGGTGTCAGCATCACACAGAAAGCCCTAATTGTTGTTCATACAGACTGCCAGCACACACATGAAAATGCTACACCTCCAGTTTTTCAGTACATGCTTTTAAAAACTTTCTCTGTCTGAAAAAATGTAATTTGACTCGAAGGCTGTAATCTGCACAAAAGATCAAGGTACACAGGGCGGTTCTAGTTAGTTGTCGTGAGAATTGAAGTTTTGTACAGTAGCTACTGTACCAACATTTGTATTAAGATTTCAGTTAGTGTCGGGGAAGGTTTGGACCTTGCTATTACTCAGTTCTGTTTGTAAATGTACTTCAAACAAAACCTTTTGTGAAATGTATTTTTTCTGGGTACACTAATTATACTTAAATTATTAAATGAAAACAACGTTTATGTATGAATGGTAAACTGCTTCAAAGTAATTTCCCCACCAAGCATGTCAGTTCACTATACAGGTCTCAAATGTGCAAACATGTACGATACATATTTGTTTAAAACCTAATATTTGGTAAAACACTAGGATAAAGAAATCACTGGTTGCAAGACATGCTCTTAGATTGTCATGCACTTCCTGGGTCATTTCCCTTGGAAAGTGAAATTTTCTCCACCCCTTCAATCACTTTAAATGGGCAATTCACAAATAACATTTGTTTGCAATGAAAGTTCTTAAATTCACAGAATTCAACATTCTGAGGAAAAACAATAACACTAAACATTGCTGCTTGACTACTGTAGTTTTACTAAAGTTCTCGAGACAAACCCTGCTGTGTTAATGTTCACCTACAGGAATGAGAACTGCTTGCTTTGGTGTTTTTTTCTTCTTTCATTTGGCTTTGATGCTGACTGTGTGTAATTTTGGCTGTTCCTCAGACATTTCCAGCTTCAGAACAAGCTCACCACTGGGGGTTATCTGTCTGTAGTGGCCTGATGCCAACTTTCAATTACACAGTACAGCACACCTCCTAAACAAGAATGAGGTGCAAGTGCCTAAGCCTGGGATTAAACCATAGAGCTTGCCTTCTCTGTGTAGCAGTAAAGCGTTGTCATGTACAGTAGTACAGATGATCCACGTATTGCTGTAAAATAGATTACAATAGAAATCTTAAGATGATTTCTTATTCATTTATATTTTTTGTAATTCTTTATTTATCCGGTTTTCTTTGCCATAGATAAAAGCTGTTTTGAGTAATACATTTTTCAACTTTATTGGAAAGGAGGAGTCCATTATGTAGTGACAAGCCTCCAATATAAAAAATAATTACAAAGTCTCAATTGTTTTGAGGCATGCTTGTCTAGGCAGCTCAGCCAAAAACCAGTGCTGCAGGATTTTATTTATTTCCAATGGATGATGTAGATATCTTCTCCAGCTGTAATTTCATAAGCAACTTTTTTGAATAATTACATACAGTAGGCTGACCTTTGAGATTTTAACAGCAATACAAACGTGTGCTGTGTGAAAGAGTTTATCTTGTTCCTTCCGTTGGAGAAAGTAGATGTACTTATCATTTATGGTTGTTTGTTGTATTACATAATACAATTATAAAAGTCATTGGTTCTTAATACCGCTTTTGTGCTTAACAACCTCAAGGCAGATTGAGGGATACAGTCATATCGCTGTCTGCCTTTGTGGCAGAGCAAGAGCCCTGCTTGTAAATAAAGTGTGTGTGTGTGTTTATGTGGTTTGGTGGTGGTTGTCAGGGATGGGGTTAATTCTTGTCCCTGCCAAAACCATGTGAGAATGTGGCTGCTCCCAAATGGCATAATTGGTGCTAATTGGGAACAGCCACATTAGAGAGAGAGAGGCTCCTCTGTTCATATTGAAATGCACTGTGAGAGTGCGAGACTTGGGTGAGGGATTTCTGTTTAGTATTTGTGGTGTGTGGTTGTTTTGTTTAACCTTATTATTTTGGCTCTGTGAGCTGTGTTTGTGTTTATCATATTTTATTTATAAAATAAAATACTTGCAGCTCTTAAGTTCTGAGCCTCCTTTCTGCCTCCTGACCACCATAGACATCCAGCCACCCTGGCACAGCACTTTATAGCAAATACATGGCCTTGTTTAAAAATAAGGGTCAACTAACCTGTGGGTTACAGGACATGAACATGGTTAATTCGGTTTTCTATTGGCATGATGAATGTGCTAATTTCACAGCATTCAAGTAAATTAGAACAGTAATATAGCTAGTGTACTTAAAGTGGCTTTAACAAATCGTTCCTATATTTATTGTTTATCATGTGGTGCCTTGGTTTGTTTCACACTTTTTATGATAACATTATGCGATCGATAAGTGTTGCTTTGTTACACATGTAAAAGGCATTCATATTTTACAAAACTAAATTAGGCCTATATATATATATATATATATATATATATATATATATATATATATATAATAAATATAATATATAATTATAATTATATATATAATAGTTTTAGGAAGGGGTTAAAAATAAATACATTTTAGATCCCAAACGGGTGTGACGAGACCCTGAGGTAATGTACTGTATACTAATGTAAAACTGTGCTGCCATGTTTCAGGTTATTGCCAACACACACATTTTAATTCAAGTAATTAGCTTTATTTCTTTTGTTATTCGTTTATCTATTTTAATTAATGGCTTTGTAGTTTAAGCTGAAAAGAGAAGATAAGAAAGCCTGCCTCGGAGGGTTGCATTTACTATACCGCCATGACTCTAGGATAATTATTTTTACAGTTTGTCTACACTAGAGGGCACTGTGATTAAACAGGTGAATTGTAAAAATGATACATCTCAGCACACAAGGCAAAGACAAGTGCATCCATTTCGAATTAGACAAAATTGCAGTACATTTCAAAGAGCATTTGAATAATATAAATAAACTGATTTTGTTTATAGTAGTCTTCATGTGGATTTTTTTTTTTTAATTCATTTTTAATTTATGGTGTCTATGTGTAAACCTGGGGGCACTTTGTCCATGTAGAAACAGTCATCCTTGGGAAGAACAATTCCTGGAAAACTGTCCAGATCTGAGAATTCCTATCTAATTGGTCTCTGACACATTTTGTATGTCAAAACTTGCTAGCCCATTTCCAGCAATGTAAGTTATATTTCAGGGTTTTTTTTTTTGTTTTGTTTTTTTTCCAATGAATCATATCGTGTTTTTCTTGCACTACATGGCCTGACTCTGGTTGGGGTTCAAAGTAAACAATAGCTATACTGTGTCTGGAGAATAACCCTGCTTCATTTAGTGTGTTGAAACAAGCACGTGTTTCTAGGCAGCCTTGGTGGGGAAACTCGTCAATCAAGAAAGACCAAGTATTGTTCGCAGAGTGCTTAGTTTGAAAAACCACAGAACTGTAAAGAAGCCGACAACTAGAATCATTGTGGTTTTGCTTCTTGATTATCACAGAACTAGACACGTGTCGTCTCCTTAAATTATTAGACTTGTTTGCATCTAAAGACTGGGCAACGTTTGTGCCACGGCACCCATGTATAGTACCATTTGATAGTGGAGCAATCGACAACCTAATTTCTTATTCGATGATCGTATAGGCATTTATCAACGATAATGCATAGACGTTTTAGTCAAAGGAAAACATTTTACTTAATCTCACAAATCCTGACTAATCTAACTACCGTACTAAATTCAGCTTCTTTTTTTATATAATAGCCATATAATCCAAACACAACATACTTTGAAACAAAAGAAGGTAATCGGTAGATTTAATGTTGGCATTCTTTTGAAATGATTATGCATAACATAAAAGGTATATGCTCTGTTCTTGTCATGTTTTAGTTAAAATAAATGCATAGACTCAACAGTGAAGCAACTCAACTCACTATATCCAATGCGAATGTAGAGGCCTAAAGTACGTATCCTAGCAACGCGCAGACGTTGTTTACCTACTTTAATAACACTAAAAGAAGCGTACTCTCACACAATCAAGGTTTTGCAAACCGGCAACGGGAGACTTCAAACTGGGTTCTAATTTGATGCATCGATTCACCAATATGTAATCGAAGCTCGGGAAATTTAAGGACAGATGATCAATAATCGATGCAGAAATTAATTGTTGCACCACTACCATTTGAACTGTCCTAGTAGGATCAGAATTACATTTTATTTAGTTATGTAGTGCCTTTCATACCACAGTATTTCAAAGCGCTTTACATGCCCGTTAAAACAGAATTTTTTGAAGTGCATTAGAAAATTGTAATGAATGAATCTCAATCGCTTACAGTAAAAGGGAGAGTATTTTCACTGTTAATTAGGCAAATACAATATGTGCTTCTCTGTGTACAGTTAGGCATGGACACCCAGTTTCCTTTTAAGATGTAGCCATGTACTGTAATGTATTATTGTACTGCAAACATTTCCAGAATTATATACCATGCCATTGAACCTGGCATTTACAATTGCTATGGATACTGAATAAACTGGTGAGCAGACACTTCA
This sequence comes from Acipenser ruthenus, assembly GCF_902713425.1. Classification (NCBI taxonomy): domain Eukaryota; kingdom Metazoa; phylum Chordata; class Actinopteri; order Acipenseriformes; family Acipenseridae; genus Acipenser; species Acipenser ruthenus. The sequence goes on along the minus strand of NC_081196.1, from coordinate 43,770,893 downwards.
AAGACGAAGTGCAACAACTGTAATATAGTTTTTTTTTTTTTTTTTAAATGTGTTTGTTTTATCCCTAGCAACAAACGGGCTCAATGCTTTGCTGTACTTTTTATCTCTCTGCTGCACAGCTGAAATAAAACTGGGATAAGAAATAAAACAAGACTCATCTGTGGCTGCTGTTCAGTTGCCTTGTTTTATAGAATAACATGAGCTCAGAAATATTTTTTTTTATTAATGGGCATTGTTATTATGATGGGGGTTGGGGAATTGTGAGGTCCTTAAAATGAATTCCTGGCCCCACTTCAGGAGCCTGCATTATAAGCCAGGTGGGCTGTATAGCATTTTGTTACAGTACTGAAGGAAAAAAAGAAGCATTTGGCTTGGCTTAGATCTGCCAAGTTTTTAATAATAATAATAATAATAATAATAATAATTTGGTGGGGATACTGCCTGTAAAGCAGGTTAACAGTCATTCCAGTTAAAGTGTACCAAATTGTGGGTTGATTGGCTTCCTCAGAATTCAGTAAAAACATACACAATGAGCCTTGCTGACATTCTACAGTGTGACATTATACCGTATAGAGATGTTAAGATGTGTTTTAATTGTGTTCAGTGGTTCAAGTTAGATGAAAGCACCAGGAAATAACATTTCACAAAGTACCTTTTTTTTTTTTTCAATGTTATGCAAATGACATTTCAACCCTCTAAATTCCAGATTTTGGGGATGATGACGATGAACGATGTGTGATATCTATGCAAGTCAAACCGGTTTGAACATCGCTATATTCAACGGCTTTTATCGTCTCCGAAGAAATTATTACAAAACGAAAGGAATAATGAGAAAGGGTTATTAACTTTTTTATTATGGTACAACATTGCGCTCCTGAAAGGTTAGGGGTATTGTAGAAACGCAGGAATATACTGTGAAATGCTTCATAAAATGCAAGGAAACTGGCACTTCCGAAGGATCGTCCCCTGGGTTCACATTGCATTGACCTTTATGTTTTGTGTAAGTGGATGCTGACATGGTGTCAACTTTCTCCATTGTATCTGAAACCCCTCCTCTTTGCAGTGGATTCTCACAAGTGGAAATACTGGCAAGTGCAGAACTTCAGTTGCATTGCATTTAAAAGATTAGTTAGATTCCTAACATGGCTGACAAAACATTGCCCATGCCATGACCTGTGATGCAGAGAAACCTGTTTGGCAGCCTACTGTACATTTATTGTCTTCCCAGAGTTTTCTCATGGGTTAACTGCAAAAACATTTTTTCCATGTTTATTATTCAACAAACTGTTGTGACCCTTTGAGCCTCTGGCGTCCCAACAAAAACAAGCGTTCCTAAAGAAAAATAGGTGAATTGAATCATTTTGTTGATCCTGGTTCTTTTCACAGGAGGTGTGTGATACTGTATGTTTGTTGCTCGGTCCAGAAAGCCTGTGAGAGGATGCAGACAGATGTCCTGCAGACATAAGACAGGCAGCAGAACTATTTCTTAGTACAATTGCAATGTATTGAATATTCTGGTAACAGGTGTGGTCTGCATAAAATGATAGTTTCCAGATATTTATGAGTGGCATTGCAGCAAGAAGACATACTTCTTATGAAGCTAGGAAACCACAGTATTTAGGCCAGTGCTTTTTTTTTCTTTTCTTCTATTTCCAAAAATTGTCTATCTATTTTATGGAAACCCTCACTCCATTTATTTTCCGAAAGCAAATGTTAATGACAAAACCCCTGGTTTACTTTTTTATTGTAGGTGTAGCTGAGGGATATTTCTTAAAAGAGAAAACTTTTGTATTATGAGAGCTTTAGAAATTTATTGTAGAGTTTCTGCAGTTTAAAATTGCACCAAATCGCTCCATTTCACATGCCAAAGTCCACATTTTCCACTTGTTTTCTGCAGTGTAAAATTAACTAGACTTACAGTATTGGTGCAATCTCCCTCTCCTTTTTTCTGTTTTAATACCAGTGCTATCACAATACTGCCAGTTGTCAGCCATGTTGGGCAGCCACTTTGTACCAAAATTTGAGATTATCATGGTCACAATCATCCGCTTAGAAAAAACCTTCTGAAAATAATCAGACTGCTGCAATGATGCTGCTTTTCAAACTGAGAAAACCCAGTTTAGACGTGTACAGAAGACAGGATTGACAACTCTTTGATTTGCCATAGTGATTCAGTAGTAGTCCTTTAGATCTTGCATACTGATTTTTCCACATTGTTTATTTTGAATCCCAGATGTTTCCATGCCTGGGTTCTGCACGGCAGATCTCTGTCTCAAGCTGATTAAAACAAGAGAGCCGAGTAGGGGCTCCCGAGTGGCGCATCAGCTAAAGGCACTCCTCGTGGATTGCAGGATGCGTCCTATAGCCTGGATATTGCCGGTTTGAGTCCAGGCTATTCCACTGCCGGCCGCATCTGACTAAAATACACAATAAAATAACTCCCTCTTTATAATGCACATATAGTGAAGCAAAAATGTAACTTTATGTGAATTAACCATGCATAAAGCATCGGGAGAGGGGAAGAGTGAATGGGCTCGCCCCAGGTTTGGCTGCAGGAGCAGGGCTGAAGCAAAGCTGAAGAGTCTCGTCTCCCGGAGAAAGCCTTAGCTTCTCTCGCAGCAAGAAAGTAAATACATTAGGAAAGATAACCACGTAATAGGCCTAATATTTATTTAGTTATAAAACGAATGCTGAATATGTTGTCTGTGTTATAAGTGCAGCTTTTCTTCAGTTCAGATACTGTATCAAGAGGGAGAGACAGAAACGGAAGTTAGACTGAGAAGTTGTTTATAGTTTGAACAACACCGGTACTGTATTTACTGTAGAAATATTGCATGAATCACTAATATAGGGATTTGGGGGACATGCTGTCGGAGCGTTATATCTGAGGTGTGTTATATATATATATATATATATATATATATATATATATATATATATATATATATATATATATATATATATATATATATATATATATATATATATATATATATATATAAAAATTAAAACAAGAGAAATGTAACTAAATCCAAGACTGGAAACATCCACACATCCAATATTGAGGTCATTGCTGTGTTTTGATCCCAGTTAAGTGAGGCAGGCACAGATGATCTATGTCAAAGGAAAGTAAACTGGCTAGATATGTTTTTGTTCTGTGTGTCTGCTGTTCTGTTCTGAGTCACTATGCCCTGTCCCAGAGAGTATTCAGTGTTTTTTGCTTTGTTAAATTACGTGGTGTTTATTAAATCGATTCTGCCAACATGTCAACTACACAAGTTAGAATGAAAATAAAAATCCAAAGTAAAGGTTGTGATGCCAGTGGTAAACACGTTTGTTTGAGTAGTTAAGGAAATGGCTGCACAAACACCTATGGAACAGAGATTATCAGCATGTTCCAGTTTTGTTTTATGTGTTGTTCCTACTGTTAGTTTTGTATTTTAGCCAGAATTAACCGTGTCTAGCCTACTTGTAACCTGCTAAGTTTTAAAAGCGGTTATTTGTGAAAGACAAAGAGCTCACCATGCACTAGAGTGGTAGAGGGGTGCTTTGTTATATTGAGATCCTTCATACTGTAGAGGGGACCTTTTCACTGAGTTTACTATATGTCCTACTATTATATTGGAGTAGTATGTGTGTCTGCATTTCACTTGCTGACAAACAATCTTATGTAAGAACAAATGTGTCCAACCTTTGTTTTTTTTGTTACATAAGTTGTATATTTTGCTAAAGAAAACAAAACACAAGCTAGTACTTTTAGTCTCTTGACACGTTCACCCTGTGTTGCTTAATTAAGTGATGCGCAGGGAGGTGCTGTTTACTTGGCACATTCCTGTGCTCTCTGAAGTTGACATAGTGGAAAGCCACAGACCTCCAACAGTGCTGCTGCTGATTCTAGATGGACTGATATTAAGATATTGCGTCAGTCCCCCCACTAAACCGAAAGGACTGATCACACTCTTGCTCAAAAGTTTATTTGATTTTATTAAAAATGTTTTTTCATACTATGATTTTCAACTTTTGTTGAGATTTTCCCCTGAAAAATTCTACCCTCTCATGTCTGTGAAGATTATCACACACAGACAGTAAGTGTGTGGGGAAGGGCTTTGTTTGGCTTTATAGAGTGACCTGACTGAAGGGCACATAATATATATATATATATATATATATATATATATATATATATATATATATATATACACACACACACACACACACTGTATATTAGAGAGCCACAGATGCAGATCACTGAAGTGTGTTGTGTGGAGGAGATAATCGTCCCTTCCTCAGAGTTTTAGTGCTCCCACAATCAAGGTAGATAATTAAAATGCCCACAGACTCCCTTGCTCCTGTCTAGGATTAGTGCATTCAGCTTGAAGAGCTCTTATTACTGCACTCGCCATTTCGGCTCAGGTTTTTTTTTCTTTTCTGTTTTAAAACAAGTAGGTGACACATTCTATCTGGAGACCCCTTGTTGTGCCCTTTCTGTCAAAGACACTTGAAACACAAAATCAGGCCTGTTTTTGATCCAGTGGGCTTCTGCTATTTTGTATCTCTTGAAAGGTAAATGGGTAAATCTCTTGTTTGTTTTACAGTGAAGAAGACCAATCAAGCATTCATGTTCATCACAGCGTTTTGTCCCTTCATTTCATGTTGAAATTTGGAGCACTGTTTGACCTTACTGAATATGTATGAGACCTCTGAAGAGCAAGCTTTGATGCTTTCTAAAAGGCATGTGGAGAAATGGTGAAGTGAAGCATTTATTTATGTGCAATACATCCCTTTAATTGATACTAGGCCTTGCACCCACACCATTTAAAATACTGGTAAATATAATTTTCAGAAAGGACTATGACCCAGACAGACTCCAATCTGCACTCTCAACCAATGGGTTAAACAATCACTGAACTGGAAAATCACTTGGCCTATTAATTGGATATGATAGAACTGAAGTAATATATACAAATATTTTGGATCCCAAAACCTGTGGGATGCCACCAATGTAAAATCCTCTTTGGAAGAGCTGGGTATTCCATCTTTTATATGACAGACAGTTCCTGTAAAGATTTCCGGAGCAGGTTTGTTCATGTTGGCAAAAGATACCGACTCCCGACAGATCCTCCCTACAGAGTGACCTAAACACAATGCACCTGCAGGAAATGCGTACAGACTGCTAGTGGAGGGGGAATGGTGTATTGGTATCTGGCCTTTAGTCTCAATATGATCCGAACTTCATTGTCACTTAATTCAGGAGATTTTGTTCATTTATTAAAGCTTGAGGGTTGTGTCCTGTAGTTCTGGGGTATGTTAGGACTTTAGCAGAATTCTTAAGTGGCTGTTAGAACAGGTCTGTGTACTGAGTGCCCCATCAATAAACATGTAATAAACATGCAAAAAGAAAATCAAACATTATCGTCTCCCACAGACAGGCAGGTGGAGACTGAAGGTATTTCAAATCGAAGCAGTGCAATTATTTCAGGATGCAATTTTATGGACTCAAAAAGATTGCAGTTTAAATCGGTGATACTTAGTGATAGTACCATTTTACATTTTTCAAGGTATTTTGACCCTTGAAGGCCTAAAAGTTTCACAAGCATAACTGACAGTGGTCTTAGAGGAAATAATGGCCACATTTTATGTGGGAGGGAAACCTGACATTGTGAGGAAAGGAGGTCAAGCTGGCATCCTCTGGTGTCTGAGTATCACCATTTCATTCTCACTTCTATATATTCGCTTCCACTGGTTCTTGAAGGTTGGTACTTGACACAGAAAGTTTCTGATAGCAGCAGCAGAGGCCAAGCAGCCTTCTCATTTACAAGTCAATATTTCTTCGTCACCGCCACCTCCTCCTCCCCCCTACTGTCCTATTGTGTGTTCCCTAGTGGAATGTAAAATAGTAAATCGCTTGCAGATTTGGGTCAAGGAAAGAGATGGGAACGTATGCTTTCATTTAGGAGAGAGAGAGAGAGAGAGAGAGAGAGAGAGAGAGAGAGAGAGAGAGAGAGAGAGAGAGAGAGAGAGAGAGAGAGAGAGAGAGAGAGAGAGAGAGAGAGAGAGAGAGAGAGAGAGAGAGAGAGAGAGAGAGAGAGTTACTGGGATGAGCGTCAGCAACTGCAGCTCTAAAGATTGGCAGCGTGATCATGTGCAGTAGCTGAAGCAGCAGCATTAGCAGCATCGTTCAAGCATCCTTTAATCTGGGGTACCAGAGGCACTGTGAAGCAGGCTGAGTAAACGTGCACAAGGGCGGCTTGCCTTACAGAGAAACCTTTATGCAGTATTGCATGGAAATAGCGAAATCCCTTTCTGCTGTAATTTCGGCAGTTGATGCAGCCAAGTTTCCTTTGCATGGATGCTTTTCTGATACCTTTGCATTACCTGGGGATTTGCTGTGTTTCATCTTAAACAGGACTGCATTGCTGAGCAGTTGAAGAAGGTTACTGCTGCTGTCCCTACCCCCCATCTGTACTATTACAAGTTTTAGGAGATACAGCAGGGCATGGAACACAGCGGAAAGAGGTTAAACAGGGGATCTTGGGCAGTAGGTAGCAAGCCTGAAGGAGCACGGGTATGCAGCTGGTGATGTGTGAATTCTGCACGCTACTGGGATGGGCTGCACGACCAGTGTCATTCTTTTTGAAGGCCTTCGCACAGTCATTGAGAGGAACTGTGGCTACATATGCAAGAACGAGCCGGAGCAGAATTCCCTGGAACAAGCAGCGCAGTCACCGAGCAGGGGAGACTCCAGGATATGGACGCATTCTGCCTTGGTAAATGCTGACATGCTGTGTGAAGCACAGTGTAAAGCATAACATGTTTTAAGATGACATTGAAATTGAGAGAGTGTTTTTTCTTTTTTTTTTTTAAACAGAAAAGGCAGGAATTAAGTCTATCCCTGCAATTGAATCTTATGAATTATGCAGGCTCACTAAAATGTATGGTTAATTGCATGGTTGTGTGTGTGTGCGTGTGCTTCTTTTAAAAGGACTTCAGCATTATAATACATGTAACCATTTTCTTTAATGGATTCCCACTCCTACTTCTTCTTTTTTGGTTTGTTTTTTCTTGCTATGCCTCTCCTAATGAAAGATCTGTTATTGACAAATACAAGCTTTAAAATATTGTTTGGATAAAAAATATATATATTTTTAGTACTAAAATAATTGGCATCCTGATTTATGAAATGAAATCGACCCTTTTCAATTTGAGTAGTTTGTCACTGTATTGGAAATAGTAACAAGGGTTACCTACCTTAATGTTTATACTTTTTTATTTTTAATATTCCTCAGTATGTATTTTAAAGGAAGCTTCTTTTCATTTGCAGTCCATCTCATTACAAACTGACAGATTTGGATGGCACAGGCAATTAAATAGGGTCTATGGGTTAAAAGCTCAATTACATGTAGTGTCGGCTACAGTCTCGGATAAGGTGTAAAATCAATGGGGTTCATCTTTTCCAGAAAGAACCTTTTTAATGGGGTGAAAAATATCTATATACAGTCAGTTACATATTGCTGTCGGATGCCTTCTGCAATTCTGGAAATTAGACTTTGCCTTTCAGATTCATTACCAGTCAGTAGAAGATGTTTCCTCCTTAACAATTTGAACTGTTAAGCTTAACTTGCGAGGTTGGTTCAAAGCTGGTGCAAGATATTTTTATGTATAGTATTATTATTATTATTATTATTATTATTATTATTATTATTATTATTATTATTATTATTATTAGTGTAGTGGGTGTTATGAGATTAGAAGCTTCCAAAAGATGGATTTATTTATTTATTTATTTATTGGATCCTTGCAAACTTATTTGGTATCAATGTTTTTCAAGGTGTGATTACCAAATCAGTATTCTAATCAAAGGCCTTATCCAGTTTATTAAGAATATCATTTGGTTATTTTCCAAAGCGCAAACAGAACATTAAATGGGTAAGGGCTTTGTCACCTGATATGAAGCTTTGTCAATTAAATGGGTCGTCAGGTAGGCAGGTACTGCAGCTGGGTTTAAGAGTCAAAAAGAATTACATAGAAATGCTCGGTTAGGAGATTTTAAGGTAACCTCTTTGAATGCATAAAGAAAGAAATGGTTTGCATGTAGTTTGTATAGATAAAGATAAATTGTATGAGAGGTGTTGATGAACAGATGTATATGGGGGATGGGCAGGGGAGAAAGAGGGCTTGCAGAAGAATGTGATTCTAGGTTAATCTGGAAACTGTGTTGCAAAGTACAAAGCCTTTCTTATTGTACTGTTTCTGTTCTCCAAGAGAAGACAGTCTTGCACATTTATTTTTTAGAGTTGATGATATGCTTCTATATCCATTGATGCTTGGAATTCCCTCAAGTCAATGATCCAAAAAAGCTTAAAGAAAAGAATGGGTAAGAAAGGGTGTTAGTATAAGGATACCTTTCTTTTCTATGAGAAGCAGAATCGAGCATTTTCATTCTTGAATTGCATCCTTCAGTTTGATTGGTAAAGTGTCTTCCACAGAAGTTCACAGTGGCCCTTTGACTTTATAATCACCCTGTTAGTGTGTACTGTATTTATGTTGGGTTACGCCCTATGTTGGGAACACCAGTCACAATCTCTGCAATGTACAGTACTGATGGGTGTTCAGCTCACACTCACCAAAAGTAAAGTGGCTTTGTTTACGCAGGATATTATTCCGCCTTTTCAATCGGTCCCTTTTAAACTAGCGTTGATGTTTCCTTCCTCAAGGGAATCAACATCTGCTTGTTGAGTTTAAGTGGAGGCAGCAGCGTCTTTGCCTTATTTGTGTTTAGTTCAGAATTTCCCCAGGAAAGATAAGGGAAGATGGGTGGGCGTAGGAGTCTAGTTTTTTTTTCAGGAGTTATGGAGCGTGACCTTTCTTGTCTCTGTGTGAGGTGAAAGTTTCTCTTTTTTCCCCATTTAAAAAAGGTGGTTTGGCAGGTTCTCAAAAATACAGTCTGGTATTAAAAGGAGGCATGCGAAGAAACCTGTAAAACACAATGAAATCGCATGTCATTTTCTTTGTTGACCAAAGCCAGTCACATTAGCACTTAAGTATTACTGTAAATTAAAATTGCCTCTGATCGTAAAACAACCAATTAAAGTTACATTTATTGTGCTTCAGGCTTAGCTGTCAGGCATGTTGAACAGGATGGAGCCCCATATAATTCAATTTTTGGAAGCTTCTATTGTGTTTGTTTATTTTATTTTTGAATCCTGTAGGTTTTGTAGACATGTGGGCGTGTGTACAGTAACACTGCTGACAAACGGAATATATAAATGTATTTGGGTAGGTGCTGTCTCTCTCTCTCTCTCTCTCTCTCTCTCTCTCTCTCTCTCTCTCTCTCTCTCTCTCTCTCTCTCTCCCTTTTCATCAGTTGAATAACAAATATGAACAATAAACGTTGCACTTCAAGATGCAGAATTTTTCATAACTTATGATCATGTACAGTATTAATTGTGTTGGGTAACATTTGGACATTATCAAATTATATTACACGATACTAAGGGGTGTGTGTGTGAAATTAAACAATGTGTACATTACCACAAGAAAAAACATGCAGGGGTGGTTGCTGCTCATAATAGTAGTTTGGACAGTCGTGAAGTTCAGTATCTGGGGGATCTGCTGGAGGATCAGTTGCCCCCATCTTCTGGCAGTGCTGCTAAGCTCCTGTAGAAGCTTATGGTGGAATGGATTATAATAATGCCCATCCTTTGCAACATCTAGCCAGAAGTGGGTCCAAGCTTTCCATAACTCTATTATAACAAGGGAGTATGTGTTATGAATGGTAGCTGAGCTTGAGACAGGATCCTCAAGTACAGTACAACCAGTTAAGAACAAACCTGACTGCAGTCTGGCGAAATGGGCTTTTACTGTTTTGGTGGTCATTTCCTGGATCTGTTCTCCTATTCTATATTCATCATGGTTTAAATTGCCTTGATTTTGCTTTCAATTGCCTTTTGATTTGGGGTGTAGGCCTATTTTTTAACATGCGTTTTGTCTTATTATTTCTTGATGTTTTACTTTTTGTAAACTTATTTTTGTATTAATACACTGTGCTTTTATCAGCATCTAGTTTGCTTGTGCACTGCGCTGATGGCTTCCTGACTTCCCCTGGTAACAGAGGGGTGGGGCGCAGAAAAAATAAACTAAAAACCTCCCGCTTTGCAATAAGTGTCTCAGTCACAGCTAATGTGAGGCAGTGGTATGCGATATAACAAAAGAATCGTACTGAACATAGCATCGCCTGTTTTATAATGAATATTCTTCTAATTTGTGAAATTCAACTCCTATTGCAGGTACTTTAATAATAATAATAATAATAATAATAATAATAATAATAATAATAATAATAAAACATATGTATATATTGGTACACTTTAAGGTGATGCTTATTAATATTTTATAAATGTATAATATATGCATAATAACTGTGTTATAGAGTGTTAATAATGCATTATAGATGGTTTATAACAGTGTAATAGCCATATACTAATATACCATTAATAAGCAGTACCTTAATATAAAGTGTTACCTATATATTTACATATCGGTGAAATAAAAATGTTTTTGGTATATTGCAATAGTATACATTACCAGGACCTGAAAAATTTTCATCTCAACCTGACAAATACTGTGTTGCTAAAATAAATACTATAGTCATGTATAATAATATTACGTGTGTGTGTGTGTTTATATATACAGTTTAACATGGTTTAAATTACATTAAAGCACTGACTGATTGTACCTACAGATTGATTAGAGATTGATATAAAACATTTATGGATATGTGAAAGAAACAGTTCATAATATGCCAGCAAGCCAGCACAACAAAATGAAACGGAGAGCAATGCCTAGGATCTGTCTAATGACTACTATAATTTGTTATAAAATAATCATAATTATTATAACAATGTATGTGTGTGTGTGTGTGTGTGTGTGTGTGTGTAATATATAATTTTATTTTTTTAAGGAAACTGATAAAAAAATATATATACAGTATCATTTGAAATGAATTAAGGTGAGTAATAAACCGACTCCATTGTGATTTAGCAGTTGGTTTAAACAATTTAACAGCAAATGCTGTAATTCTGTATAATTCTGTGTAAATAAATGTAAAACTATAAAGAAGGGGCAGCAGTATTAACTAGCATTTTCCAGTCTCTGGGAATGACCAGGGACATATGGGGTCAGCAGATCTTGAAGATAAGAAGGTCCAAGACCATGCAAGGCCTTATAGTAATAATAAGAACTTTTAAAATAATAATAATAATAATAATAATAAATAATAATAATAATAATAGCATTAGTCATAAAAAATGAATGAGATGAATATGCGATTAAAACCAAGATTAACTAAGATTAAAATATTTAATTGCAAGATTAATCACTATTCATTTTTTTAAATAGTTTGACAGCCCTAATATATAATAGGCTGTGAATATCCAATGAACCATTTATGTAATCTAAATATGTGGAATATATACACTGGCCACCTAACATTGAATGAGTTTACTGTAGATAATTTCAGCCATTTTATTTCTTTGCCAATTTGTTAGTGAACTGGTAAGGCTTTGTAGTCTGTATTTTATGGTGTCTTATTTTTTTAATTGGATGATGTTTATTTTGTATTTCCGCCCCTCTTTATGAGTAGAGCTGGGCCATTATCCAAACAGCAGTCTCTGACGGCCTGTGCTTCAGTGAGTGGAAAATCTGATGACTTGTGCAGATGCCTAGTTTTTACCCCAAAGACTGGGCGTTCCCCAGAAAATTCAACAAGACAATGCAGCGTTCCTAAACTAAAAAAAAAAAATAAAAAATCCTGGAACACCTTCCCAACCCAGTGCAGTTCCTCAAAAATTGTAACGTAAAGTTGAAACTTTTTAGTAATTTTATTTCTGTTTTTAATTTCATCATAATAAGGCTGTAATTCTGTCAGTTGAAACTGAGGAACCCTGCTGAGTTGTTCCCAGTGCAATAACACTTTCTGTAGGTCTCCAATCTGATTAGGGTGGGGAGCAGTTTTCAAATTTAGAGCCTTGGCAATGGTGAATCTATTTGCTCAGTAGTATAACTGTAAACAAAAGCTACATTTTAATTGGAAAGTACAGAGAGAAACTGGAATATTTTTAAATTTACAATGAGGGTTTGTTTCCTGAAAGGAGAAGTTCACAATGGTATTTTATGAACACTAAAAAAGGATTTATGAAGTAAATAGTGTGACAGTGCTGCCAAGCTATAAAAGTGTCTTTATCTGAAGGAAGATTAAATTGGTAGCAGGTTCTACTACGTCCCCTTTTAACAGAAATTGAAGTTGTTTAGTGAAGGCTTTGTTTTACCCTCCAATTTCATGTGCATAGCTTTGACTGAGTCTGTGGAGTATCTTTCTTTTGGAGTATATTTTAGTATCTTCCTTTTTATGGCCGTTCAAAAATGTAACCCATTGATATTTGAAATATACACTGCTGTGGTTTGAGACTGTTTTCAGGTTTCAAACATTTCTTTGAATTGTACTGTATAGTCTAGGGCCCATATCCAGATTTTAACTTTTATTTTTGCTCTGTAAGAGGAATACAGTGTTACCAGTGGCAATCTGATAGAGGGACTCCCTAGAGTTCAAAATGAGAGAGTGTCAGTGGCAGGGCTGAGCAAAGACCCTTTTTATAGAAGCAGGTACTTCCAAAATGTTTCCAAAATTCCGCTCATTTAATAGAGTGAGTAGGACAATATAAACCACTGGTCTCAAAATTCATAAATCATGTATTATTTTGTTTGTAATGTAATTAGATGTTGTTTTTGTCTTGTGAGCCATGTAGTAATAAGTGGTTAAAATTAGACAAAGGTACTATAGAATATGTTGTTAACAGCCTTAATTGTTTTACTCGATGCAAGTAATACACATTGTATTAGAATATTTTAGCTTTACGAGGAATAACATTTTACCTGTGTGAGCCTAATCGAGGTACTCCTGGGGTTTAAAATGAGGCAGAGTGTCCATGGTAGTACTTGTGCACATATAAATACAGTGCAGTATGTCACTCAGCTTTGCTTTCTTACTGTGGCAGCACACCCAGGCCCAGTCATGTAGCCCTCTCTCCCACCGCACACTCATGCAAAAGTGATGCCAATCAAAACATCCAGTGATGGCAGGCAGAACATTGTATTTGCTGAAAAAGTGAAAAAGTTCAGTCTTTTTCACAGAACCTAATTTAAAAAATTGAGTCTCCTGCATTTGATTCTTCCATTTTACTCGTGGTGGGGAAAACTAAGATTCCCTGTGTGTATTGTGATGGATGTGTGAATCTGATTATAGTAAAAGAGCAGATTAAAAAATGACATGGTGTTGCAGCTTAAGTGACAAACAATAGTTGTTTTTGCCAGACATTTTTGAGAATTAGCCTAGGAAATGGACTGTCCCATTTTCTTGTCAGAGATGGAATAGACAGTGAGCTGTTAATTGTGTGGTTGCTATGCAACACTATTGATCTTCCTGCAAGGCTGCTCAGTGGGAATCAATTGTGTTGTACAGTAATTGCCATAAGCACCAGTATATGGAGCAAGTGAAAATTGATTGTCAGGTACTGGGAGAATGAGAACCAGCCATTCCAGTAACTGTGGAGACGGGGTGTTTCTTAAATACATTATGAATACACTTAGAGAAAAAAAAAGTCTTTATCCTGGAAGACTACAATTACAAAATTTCCATATCATACAGGACCTATGTGTATCAATTAATTTTATTATGCATCTGCTGTCATAATTGGTCAAATTTAAAAAGATCTGCAAGATTAAAACCTCTTGTTTTTAGCCAGCAAGGGCGATTTATGTGTGTTACTAGCATTCGAAGGGACTAATAGCTTTACACAGTTCCTCTGCTCCTCTCGTATACAAACATTTTAGATATTCATCCCTGCTGGCTTTTGATCAGATGGCTGGGGGTGGGGGGGGGTATTATTAGGTCATCAGACTTTTACAATCCCTGACTTCCTCCCTTAAGGGGTGCCAGGAGTTGCATAGAACATTTCTTAGAATAATGAACCCCACCCAAAGTCCCCAGTCAAATCAGTTACAAATATTGAACACAATTCAGTTGACGGCATGCAATTACATACTCGTTCTTGGTATGTGTATTGTATAATTAATGTGTTTTTATGTTTTTTTTTCTTTCAAATTCAGGCAGCGCTGCCACTATGAGCTGGGTTAACTCTTTTGCAGAGTAGCCTTGTTATTGTTTACTACAAGCTTGTTTAAGTAAAGATCTGCCTGACATTCATCTCCTTCTGCTTGTTTTAATACTTTTTTTGGAAAGGGGCAAGACGGGGAGGGTCATAATTTAAAATGGGGGGTGAGGGGAAGGGGGGGGGTGTTCCATTTTGTTTGCCATCAACAAACTGCATACATATTTTGAAAAATGTACTAGCTGGATTTAATCAAAGCATTTCTGTACTTGTTTCAGTGTTTTAATATTCTCAAACATTAAGTGAAGAGAATTTTTACTCCTACAGATAGATTTTTTTATTCTCAATTTGAAATCCGAATCGGCTCACTGAGGTAACCCATTCCAGAGGGCTGAATATTAATGAGAACAGCCATATGGTGTAAAGCCTTACCTAAGCAATGAATGTTACCAAGCTACTGATCATAGCACTTCAAAATGCTGTGCTACTAAATAAATAAAATATGCATTTAAACTAATACAGTGAGATATATATATATATATATATATATATATATATATATATATATATATATATATATATATATATATATATATAATATATATAATGTTACATTATCTAATTATTTAGACAGAGCTTGTTGCTAAAAACAGAAAAAAAACAAAAAAAACATCAATTTTAAATGTGAATTGTAAGCGCACATTTCAAGGCTGGCTTATTGAAGTGGTGGTTTCATATTCAGCATTTACATTTTACTTCCAAAGTGCACATCCTGCTGTTGTTGCTGATGGGCTAATAAAGTACTTGAGTCAGTGTCATGATTTCATCATTTTAAAATTCTGACCGATACCAGCCAGAAAACTGAAGTCAACATGAAGCTTGTCTAGAGAACCTTACATCTAATGTATTAGTGTTGTGCAGCAAATATTCGCAAAAAGCTCTGAAACTAGCCAGTCAAATGCATGGAAGTAAGACTTGAAAGTTCACAATCGGACACAATAGAGGGGTACTGTAAGTTGACAGTCTATTTACATTGCTCTGATTGGCCAGAATTGGATGATGTCATGTGTGTAGGGGGCATTCCTTCCTCTCGAACTTAGCTTTTGGTTTAATTTGGCACACAACTGCCTATACCAAGTATAAAACAGTATTTTACATTAAAAAATAAATGAATAGAAACATGTTTAAGAATTTGATACCAGCTCCAAAGGTGTTAATATAGAGCCACAAAAATTTAAGAATACAAATGTTGTTTTATTTTTCAACAGTATATTCTTGTTAGGAGAAAAACTAACCTTTAAGATCACATTTTTAGACTGTTTTATTGGAAGTTAGAATGAGGTCAGTTGTTTTCAAACATATGTAACATGAAAGCTGTGGGAGAATTTTTATTTGGATTTCAAAAGCACTATAGTAGATGCACCAAAACATTGTGAAAATGCTCTTCACAGTGCTCAAAGTGGAGAACCTAAAAAAAACTACAGTCACAATATTACTTTGTTTCAGCAAGAGCAGGTGTCTATAATTACTGGGGCTGGAAACTTCCAGACAAGTTACTACATGCATGTTGGGTGTTACATTTGATAACTATGGTACTTGTGACAGGAAGTATTTTGTTCTTCCTCTTAAGGTTGTTTAATAATTAATTTGTGGTGGCCAGGATGTGAGTGGTGCAGGTAAGAATATAATGTCCTTGAAATGGAGGGTATATTTACAAGTGTTCCGTGTTTATTTCAAAACTGTCTCCTTTGCCATCAATTGTATTGAGGATCCTACGGTGGGCTTGCACTCCCAAACAATAATAAACAATAAATACAAGTCCAGTGAGCAGGTGCCTGTGTCCATGGTGCTGTAACCAGTTGAGGTGTGGTTATAGTGCAGGTGCAGGTGTCTGTGCTCTGTGGTGCTGTATCCAGTTGAGGTGTGGTGGTAGTGCAGGTGCCCGTGTCCGTGGTGCTGTATCCAGTTGAGGTGTGGTGGTAGTGCAGATGCCTGTGCTCTGTGGTGCTGTATCCAGTTGAGGTGTGGTGGTAGTGCAGATGCCTGTGCTCCGTGGTGCTGTATCCAGTTGAGGTGTGGTGGTAGTGCAGGTGCCCGTGCTCCGTGGTGCTGTATCCAGTTGAGGTGTGGTGGTAGTGCAGGTGCCTGTGCTCTGTGGTGCTGTATCCAGTTGAGGTGTGGAGGTAGTGCAGGTGCAGGTGCTCTGTGGTGCTGTATCCAGTTGAGGTGTGGTGGTAGTGCAGGTGCCCATGCTTCATGGTGCTGTATCCAGTTGAGGTGTGGTGATAGTGCAGGTGCAGGTGCCCGTGCTCCGTGGTGCTATATCCAGTTGAGGTGTGGTGATAGTGCAGGTGCCCGTGCACCGTGGGGCTGAACCCAGTTGAGGTGTGGTAGTAGTGGCTCCGTAGCTTCAGCTCCTGTGATATTCTTCTTCTCCCAAACAATAATAAACAATAAATACAAGTCCAGTGAGCAGGTGCCTGTGTCCATGGTGCTGTAACCAGTTGAGGTGTCTGTGCTCTGTGGTGCTGTATCCAGTTGAGGTGTGGTGGTAGTGCAGATGCCTGTGCTCTGTGGTGCTGTATCCAGTTGAGGTGTGGTGGTAGTGCAGGTGCCTGTGCTCCGTTGTGCTGTATCCAGTTGAGGTGTGGTTATAGTGCAGGTGCCTGTGCTCCGTGGTGCTGTATCCAGTTGAGGTGTGGTGGTAGTGCAGGTGCCTGTGCTCTGTGGTGCTGTATCCAGTTGAGGTGTGGTGGTAGTGCAGGTGCCCGTGCTCCGTGGTGCTGTATCCAGTTGAGGTGTGGTGGTAGTGCAGGTGCCTGTGCTCTGTGGTGCTGTATCCAGTTGAGGTGTGGTGGTAGTGCAAGTGCCCGTGCTCTGTGGTGCTGTATCCAGTTGAGGTGTGGTGGTAGTGCAGGTGCCCGTGTCCGTGGTGCTGTATCCAGTTGAGGTGTGGTTATAGTGCAGATGCCTGTGCTCCGTGGTGCTGTATCCAGTTGAGGGTTGGTGGTAGTGCAGGTGCCCGTGTCAGTGGTGCTGTATCCAGTTGAGGTGTGGTTATAGTGCAGGTGCCTGTGCTCCGTTGTGCTGTATCCAGTTGAGGTGTGGTGGTAGTGCAGGTGCCCGTGCTCCGTGGTGCTGTATCCAGTTGAGGTGTGGTGGTAGTGCAGATGCCTGTGCTCTGTGGTGCTCTATCCAGTTGAGGTGTGGTGGTAGTGCAGGTGCCCGTGCTCCGTGGTGCTGTATCCAGTTGAGGTGTGGTGGTAGTGCAGGTGCAGGTGCCCATGCTCAGTGGTGCTGTATCCAGTTGAGGTGTGGTGGTAGTGCAGGTGCCCGTGTCCGTGGTGCTGTATCCAGTTGAGGTGTGGTGGTAGTGCAGGTGCCCATGCTTCATGGGGCTGTATCCAGTTGAGGTGTGGTGGTAGTGCAGGTGCAGGTGCCTGTGCTCTGTGGTGCTGTATCCAGTTGAGGTGTGGTGGTAGTGCAGATGCCTGTGCTCCGTGGTGCTGTATCCAGTTGAGGTGTGGAGGTAGTGCAGGTGCAGGTGCTCTGTGGTGCTGTATCCAGTTGAGGTGTGGTGGTAGTGCAGGTGCCCATGCTTCATGGGGCTGTATCCAGTTGAGGTGTGGTGATAGTGCAGGTGCAGGTGCCCGTGCTCCGTGGTGCTATATCCAGTTGAGGTGTGGTGATAGTGCAGGTGCCCGTGCACCATGGGGCTGAACCCAGTTGAGGTGTGGTAGTAGTGGCTCCGTAGCTTCAGCTCCTGTGATATTCTTCTTCTGCAACAACAAACAAATAAACACACAAGCAGCGCTCCGACTTGTCAGCGTGTCAGCCTAAGGGGCTTTACTCACGTAGCTGCGTCCCCTTTGTACTGCCAAACTTCTCCCTGTGAGCAGCACAGCGCCATGCTCCATCCAATCGGCACGCACAACACAGCTGATCGCAATAGACTTGTTCAGCAGTCTTACAGCTATGCCCTTCCATCAAGACGGCCAACTTCCAGTTCCGTCTGCCATCGAGTCGGCCCATCCTTGTGAAGGTGTAACACCAACCTTACTTAGCGCCCTTCCTGGTCGGGAGGTAGATTTGCAGCTAAGATTAATTCAGTCCCGTTCACAGGGGTATTTTGTCTTTTTTAGAAATCTAAGCAAATTCTATTGTCTAATTAAACCACATCGTCAGCAATGTTTTAACATGTAAAGAAAAAAAATTAAACAAAGCAATGTTTTATAAAAGCTATTTTGACAAAGCAGGCTTTTTTTTGTTTCATTATCTTGAGAATCTTGAAAAAAAAAACTCATTCCAGAATCTAACACATTGACTTATTGTGTATTGTGTGTGTGTGTGTGTGTGTGTGCACTATTTGTTTAATTTAGTTTCTGTGGTTTTAATTGTTTTGATCTTTCTCACCTTGGCAGTCTTCACAGTGGCACACTTTTTTTTTCTGCAGTATCATTTTACTTCATTTGTATGCTTTCCATGCTCTGTTGCCTAATTCCAGTTGAACAAAATGCTTCGCCAACTTCAACATTTTGTGGTTCCATTGCGTTGAAAAAGGTCCTGGTTTCTGAAGTTGTGAAGATCCTTGCAGCTGTGGCTGGATTCCCATCCCCTCTGGTAAAGATATCACCTCGCCAGGACTCCAAGGTGTGAAGTGATTTCTTAGTCTCTTCAGAATTCAGCTGTTTCTTCACTCTTTTCCAACAGATGGATGGCTTGATTTGATCTCCGCCCCCCATTTCTAAAGGGGCTGCTTTTAATTGATGTCTGTGGATTTCTGCTTTGCTCGGTTACCTTAGTAGCTGTAGTAAATACTGTATATGATACTGGAACTCAACTTGAACTCAGTTTGGGACGAGTTATGATTATGAAAACACTCAACCTTGGATTGGGCTCCATTTCAACTGACACATGATGAGTGGGGAAGGGATTTTTTTTTTAATATACAGTATAAATACTCAGCTAGAGCACCAAACATTCAGGTGAATTCCAGTTCAGTCCGATGACTTGGTAGACATTAAAATAGCATTCATATCACAGACCACTGGACTTTATTTGAGAGTGCATACGCTGTGTATCCTCCCTCCTGCAATGTAGCACAGCCCCGGAGGCTGGCCCTGCCTTGCTCTGCGTTCTGATTGATCAAGCTTTGCAGAGTAGTGAAGGCTCAGGCTCACTCCAGCACTGAGAGTTTTCAAACATTCTGACTGACTAGTGCTGTTGTTTGTTGCTGCTGCGGCTGCTGTTTGTTTTAGGCACTGAGGCTGTAGTGTACTGGCATGTCATTTGCGGTAGTGGCAGTCAGGCTCATGCTGCTAGAGATTTATTAAATAGTGTTCATTGCCTGGCTTTCAAAATGCAAGGAAGAACGAATAAAACTCCTAAGAAAGAACTGGTGATTGAGTCTCCTCAGCAGTACAAAAACACAGCTAGTTGTGAGGGTGAAGTGGAGACTGTAGTACAGGTGCTGGTGAGTAAACATGTATTGTTTTCCTAGAGAGCATACACACTGGCAACCAAAAGAATGGGAGTGTATTGGTTATTTATAGATTGAGCTGTAAGGGTACTGTAGTTGCCAAAGTGATGGCAAATAGCCCCGTGAAAATTTATTTTCTGCTGTTCTAAGCACTGTTTGGTATTGTTATTCTATATTGTTATTGATGCCTTCGCAATTTGTAGACGATGCTTGTCTAGAAGATTTTTGTCTTCATATAGTCTCCTTTATGTAAAATATACTTTCTATTGATTCTTAATGTAATTGTGTTCGAAAGTTTTCTTTTCTTCTCAGTTAGTTGATTTTGGTTCACATACTCCTGTCAGCATATAAATTGGTATGGGTGTAGCAAAATTGCTTAGAAAACAGGTGGCTATATTTCTTTAAAAAAAACAAGAAAAGAAAAAGGGTTTTAAAAGCTGGCGTATCCTTGAATTGGCTTTGTTTTTTTCTTTTTGTATCTCAATAAGCCTAGAATATACTGTAGCATACAGTAAGTATGTGTAACTTACAGTAGTTACTCATTTTTCTTTAACTTGATTGCAGTCTATTTTCTTAATTCCGGAAAACTAGTTGCAAATTAGGAGCCTGTTTATTAGTGTTGCAGTCAAGACCTGCTAAATTATTTTTGGCCAAAACGGTCTGTTTTATGATATCAGTGAAGCTGGAAATGTGTTCACAGTAGCTACAGTAAACTGTACATTAGTGTATCTCTAAAGATTGACCCTATTCAATTAATGGAAATGATTTAAAATGTTTCCAGCATACCAGTTATGGTTTTCTAAAGTATTTATTTGCAGAAATTATTTATGAGCTAGTTGCAGCTGGAATAAACTTGCTTGTTTTTTATTTATCTTGTAACTTTCAGCGTCCTGGACTATAACTACTGTACTGTAGGTAAATGCTTTGTAAAGCTGACATGCGCTTCAAAACTGTCTATCTAAATTGTAAAGAACTTGATCGCTCTGCCCAAAACTTGAAAACCTTATACTGTATAGTTAAAGGACAGCAGTATTTAAACTTGCCTCTATTACGATGTTATAATTTTTTACTGGAGAGGGAACTACTTTTGACGACTTCTTTTGAAACCCATTTTTATGTACTGAGACTGAAGAGAAATATAAAAAGTTATCTTGCTCTGCAAAAGCAGAACTGGTGTTGAAGTCATTAAGCTTGGCTGTTTTCCTTTACTGACATCACACAATAGTGCAATGGAATCATACCACAGTGTAGAGTAGTTGTTATTTTAGGTGCAACACTAATTCTGATTTTCTGTGATCTGGCTCTAAATCCTTAACACAGTTTTGTGAAGAATGCATTTAAAGACTCATCTCTGTACACATGCTGTGTTTTATCTTATCTTCTGTGCCTTGTCCTCGGCATTCTGATATGGTATATTTAAATATTTATGTAGACTTTTATGAGGGAGGGCTACAAAAGAGGAGATTATAGTCATAAGTGTGTGTAGGCTGTGCTGCAAAAGGAATTTCAGACTGCTACAATAGCAGAAAAAAGAGTGGCCATTGTTACAGTAATACCATTTTAAATGGGTTTCTTGGTGTTGTTTTTTGGGTTTTTTTCAATTTCATGCTTATACCAGAGATTTGTGAGTCAAAATGTATCATGGGCAAATGGGCTAAGTATGTGAAGTTAAAATGCTGTTTTTTTTCCGCAGAGTATGGCTTGGAGCCTTAACCTTAAACTATTATTTGGGCAATCAGCCTGCATATTGCTTGCATAAGCTCTTTGGCTTTTGCGCCAGTGACAGCCATCTTGAAGGGGTTAAAGACAGTGGTGGACAGCTAAAGGAAGTAAGGCGGGACATTAGAAGATGACAGTTTGTAATTAAAAAAAATAAATAAATAAATGAATAAAAATTGACTCTTTATTATGTCCATTGTAGAATATGTTTGTCGTCAGTTACCACAGACAATGGTCCCACAATAACTTCAGTAGATCTTCAACTGAAACTTGGTTCAAAGTCAGATAAAAACAAATGTTCACAGCCTATTGAAAAGCAGTTGGATCACAAGTTTCTAAATTGATGAAAATTTCTGTTAATAAAACAAAAAACAGTTTTATTGGGGTAACTATCTCTATGTATGCTTTATTAATTGTTTTATCAATATCAGTACATTTATTTTATCATACGTTGTCAAAGTATCCATTCGATAGCAACTGCTTGATGTGCAGCTTTGTGGTTTACCATCTCAGCTCTCTATTTTTCCCCGTCAAGGATTCAGAATCCTTTTTTTGATATATTGTATTTATATGTTTTACCATAAGATCATGTGACCCAAAACTGGAGGAGGAAGCTGAAACCTGATGTGATTAAAAATAAATAAGTATGTAATATGATGACCCAAAAGGGTTGGGGCGTTGCTGTTGTTGAAAAGGTTTGGGTTAGGCTCTAGGAATATGAAAGGTATGGGCCATTATGTTTGATCCTTTTGTTACTTGGGTTGGTTTTGTATACTTAGTTCACTGGCAAACCATATTCATTGAACTGGGGTTTGAAGAGTAAAAAGTCTTTATGTTCCTTTTTTTCCCAGAAGTTAGACTCAGATTCTGTACTTTGTAACAGCTTAAAAGTTTTTTTTGAGGTTGTGGCAAAGTGGTTTGCAGTGCGCAGGTGTAGTGGTGATGTGATTACGCAACAGAAGACAGACAACAAAGTTCACGGTCCAAACAATACATTTTTATTTATAATCCCGGTCTGGTGACCGTAAAGAATAATCCCAGGCAATGCACAGCAATGTGTATTGCACCGTTTCAAACGAAAGGTTTACAGTCCCAAATAATAAACACAGTGCGAAAGAATAAACACAGTAGAACACACACAAAGATACACACGATCACAAGTCCAGAGTGAGTGCTAAGTGCTCGTGGTGAATTTATTCGTGTACAGTTGTGAAGTGTTGTCCAGGTTTAGTGCTGGCCTGTAGCGACAGCTCTGGATTGTGTTACCCGTCTAATAATAACAAACAGTACAATTTAGACTCGACAAACAAAACACTCACGGTTAAATCACAGTTCTCCTTTCTCGGTTTCAGCTTAGCCATAACAAAAGGAACAGATCACCTAGCCACGTCCCCTTTTGTACCGTCAGTCACGCCCCCTTGGTTAGTGAATGCAACCGTTTCTCCTCAAATCCGCGGTTGCCACATCGCTTCCCTTCTGGGGCGATGACTTGGTTTACCGTTGCTCCGCCCCCTTTCTAGATGTCCGACTTCCACCTAACCCTTGGAATGAATTGTCCGACCATCCAGTCCGGGGCACTCTGTTCCCTTTACACAGCAACCTCACAGGTCGGGAGGGAGATTTATAACCAAGATTCATTCTTTCTCTGTCACAGAGGTGTAAAAACTTTGAATGTTGGCAGCAAGTACAATTCATCCTGCCACAACTCCATACGCTTGATGGAAATATTTCACCTCTAGTGTTAGATAATACTGTAGGACCCCACGGGGTTTCATGTGGACAGCATAACATTTTGTTGGCGAACTGTAAGTCTTAAGTGGGGCACTATTAGAGTACATGTAACACCTGTTTCTACTATAGCGAAAGATGTTTTGTGACTATTGTTAAAGAAACCAACAACAGTGTAATTTCATGGATATCAAAGTGTATTTACTTAATCACTGGTGCCTATTGTACTAATGAAATTTAATAAATCTACATATGCTTAACAAAACTAAAGGTTACTAGCATTCCTTTACGCATGTCCTATTAATTCAATTAGATGGTATTCCAGAGGAAGTTGAAGGTGTCTGACAGGGCCCTGTTTATTTAATTGAGAGTACAGTGCACCCAAGAGACTAGATTTAATGAACTGAGGCAAACAGACTTCATTAAAGTTTAAATCGTTCAATTTTTCTCTTTCACAGTGAATCCTCTACTAGTGAAATCAAAGTGTCTTTCTCAGCATGGATGCTTTTTATAAGCATTCTGGTTAGGCATCAGCTGCATATAGTAGGCCTATGCCGTGTTACTGCAAACAAACATGACCAACACACTGCCTCTTTTGAGACTGTCTGGTCTAAGGGTTACTTTAATTACTGCCCTGATAACAGGATACGACAGGGTTTCGTGGGCCACGTAAATCAAAGTGGTTTACAGCATACTGTGTCAATATGTGCTGACCAGAAAATGCAGCTAATTGAAATTTTTGCCTTTTTGTCTGTGTCACAATAGTTGTGGTTGTTGGTTTACATCAGTGTAGGCTAGTTTGATTTATAGACATGATTTATCATTGTGCTAAGGGTGAAAGTGCACCTACTGTATTAAACGTTCGGATCTACAGTACATTTAAAGATGAAAGGGATTAGAATTAGAAACTTTTGCTTTGCTAGAATATAGAAATATATTCTTGTTTTTATTTAAATACATGTATGGATTTGTTAATTGTATATGAACCTCACAATGAAGCTCTGTCAATACATCACAAATCTGACTTCAGAATCTGCTACAATATTTAACCCTGGGTTTAGACAGACAATTATGCTGAATTTTGTGGTGATGAAGCAGACTGAACAGTCCACCTACTGTAGTGGCTTGGTTGAGGCCCCATTTTGCATGTACAGAATGCTTTAAGTGGTGGTATTGCTGTGCTTTGTCTGTATGCTGCTTCACTCTGTTTGAGATGGTGTGAGTTACAGCTAAGGGCTGCTGGCGCCAGGAGGACACCCTGCCTCAGCAAGTGATGTTGCTCACCCCAGCCAGCTTCTTTCTCTGTAATAAATGACTTATAAACCACAAATAAACAGAGAAAGCAATGATTTTGTATCCTTGTGACAGAAATACAATGATTCTTGGTAGTAAATCTCCCTCCCGACCTGTGAGGGCGCTAAACAGCGAGAACAGAGTACCTTGGACGGGCTGGCCCGACAGTTCTTTCCCAGGGTTCAAGGGAAGTCGGGGGCTAGAAAGGGGGCGGAACTCCGGTGCATTAACTCGACCCGGAAGGGAAACGATGTGGCAGTTGCGGTTTGGAGGGGCGGCTGCACTCGTTTACCAAGGGGTCATGTGTGACTGCATGAAAGGGGACAGAGAGACGCAATCTGTTCCTTTGCTTTGGTTTATGAGATTGGACCCGGGAGAGAACGTGATAGAAAGTATCTGTTTGTCTATAATTGTTCTTCTTTGTTATTATTAGACCGCTAACACGTTCCGGGCCCGCACAAAACCTGGAACAGCACTGCACTACTGTCACTTATAAACCTGTATCACCCACCACGAGCACTACTGCACGCACCCAGGACTGGTGACCGTGTTAGTATATTGTGGGACGGATATTTGTGTTTATTGTTTGGGACTGCAACCCTGTTATTATTTACTCCGTGCACACATTGTTGTGTATTGCCAGGGATTATTATTTGGTCACCAGACCTGGATTATAAAATAAACAATTTCCAACTGGATTACCAACCTTTCTGTCTGTTAATTACGCACTGCATCACTCCTGCACCTGTACAAAATCAACCACTTTGCCAAATCCTCCTGAATGAAACAACTTGTTTTTTAAACCGATTTCCCTGATCAACACATTTTAATCTCATGGGTGCCATAGTGATTTATAATCAATCCACAATTACTGTTTCAGATATTATTATTATTGTTGTTGTTGTTTATTTCTTAGCAGATACCCTTATCCAGGGCGACCATACAATTGTTACAAAATATCACAGTACAAAGTATCACATTACAAAGTATCACATTACAGAATATCACATTACAGATAAGAGCAGTCATAAGGTACAGTAAATCAGTAGAAAATAAGAGCAAAATAAAGAATATGTTAATTATATTTAAGAGCGAGTTCGACTAAAACATTTAAGTTCTAGTAAAAATATTTGCTTATACGTGTAAAGTCCATTTCATAGATCCCACTGCATGTAAGGCTCCAGGAATGCATTAAGAGAACCTGGAAGGCCTTGCTGGAATATCAAAGTTTAATGTCCTCAATGGGATCACATTTGTCTGGTATTTTTATTTTTCTGAATTCAGTTGCACACTATGTCCAGCACAGGCTATTGTTCACTGCAGTGTTTTTATTCAACAACTTCAGCACATGATTTTTCACTCTCCAGTACATTTTAAAGGTCATTAAACCAAAGAAATGAGGAAACTGAGCATTTACACTAACTTTGCTAAGCAAATTTAAATGCATGTTTGCATAAAAGCACAATTTGTCAGGCTAAATCAAGGGTTCACAGGAAGATGACACCGTGAACTAATTAAACCCTGTGAAACTGACAAGTATATAATTAACTTGGTGATGTAAACATTCTGTCCCCCATCAAAGCAGCAAAAGTAACTACAGTAAGGCCAGGATACCAGTGTATTGATGTAGTCTGTACTGTGTATCATATCCTACTGTACATCACTGTATAAGGCGCTTATAGAATAATATAAATCCTACTGTGTGGAGTATTTAAATGTATAATCTAAATGGGTGCTGTTTCTACATTTTTACTTCTAACAAGTTCAGAACAAATTTGAAACGGAAATCAAATGTTATAGAATGTAGTTAATTCAACTTGTGGGATGTACGTGCATGTGTGTGTGAGTGTTTTTAACTATATACAGTACTATGCTTCATTTTGTTGATTTTTAGAAGCTAATTTGTATTCATTCTGTGCATTTCAGGCAAAACCGAAAGTAATTGAGCCAATAGACTACGAGAATGTCCTTGTTCAGAGGAAGACCCAAATCCTCAGTGATTCCTTGCGGGACATGCTTCAGTTTCCCCTTGAAGATTTCTATGTGAGTATAAAAGTCTCAGAACAGCCCTTCAAGGCATGTCCAGTTCATAGCAGACACCATGCTCTTCATTTTCTGTAAATGGGAACACTTCCAGCAAAACGTCATATTAAAGCACGTAAGTCATTTGATTTGAAATGGTTTGATTTTAGATATAGCTGCCTTTTTAAAGGATGACTGCCAGAGTCCTCTAATTTGCCATCTCACGTGTTAAATTAGACAAACCATTGTTAAAATCCTTGGCAGAAGCCTTTTCCTGTGACAGATTGTAGAAAATGATGCTGCTGTTTCCATCACTCCATAAGGAGGAAGGGTATAATTTTACATGGCTTGTTAGCTTATTTTTCCTCTACAGACCTGACTCGAGACTAAAGGTTATCTGGAAGGCCATTAAACAAGAAGCGGGGATTCCTTCATTTCTTTTCCACTAACAGCAGCACACGACTTGAGACACTTACTGTTCTTGCATTAGTCTTTAGTGTCTAGCAATTCCAACAGGAAGAGAACAACGATTTTAATATACAGTATGGCAAACCTGCAGAAACATTTGGCTTCCTCCACATACAGATGTTCCACTGCGATCATAAACAATGGCTCATTTTAGTACTTCTCTCAGACCATTCGCATTTCCATGTGCTGTAGGATTAGGATGAAGACAGTATATGAAGTATGAAAACAACTAAAAGCCTGAACATTTTTAATAGTAAATGTTGATAAAAATAAGATCAGGGAAGTATTTTATTATGCAAGAGCCCAGGGAAGGGTAGCTGCTCAATTTCAGACCTACAGAACTCAATTGTGCACTGTTGCAGCATTTAGCAGAGTGAGAGCCATGATGGTCATTGCTCACTGGAGTTAAATATAGCAAGACTTAACAAAAACAATTCATAAAGCGCAGGAAAAATAACCCACGCTAAGATCTTGGGATGTGTGGTGAGACGCAATTTCACAGAGGTCAGTGTTGGTTCCTGGCTGTGTCATACATTAAAAAAAAATGTGTCTAATCCAAAGAAAATATACATACTGTTACGTTTCACATATTGTAATACATCCTTTTCAGAAGCCAGCTACTGTCATTTGAGTTCTTCAAAGGAGAGAATTTGGCCATAATGAGGTTCTTTTTAATATGGTTGCTTGTTGTGGGTGTGTAGGTTTAGCCTTAGACAGAGAGGTCGTCCTGAAGCTTTATTACTATAAACACATTTGTTGGTAATAACTCGCTACACTTGTACTGCCTTCAGGCTTTACTTCCTATGGGTGTTAAATGCTCCTTTTTGAAAGCTACTATTAAGCAAGTAGTCATTTCTTAAAACTGATAAGAATTGTATTTTCTCTTATAGCAGTTCTGGCTGTTTGATTGTGGAGTACTAGGAACCAAGAGGTCCTGGTTATTGCTCTTATTTAACCACTGGAGGTCACAGTTTAAACAAGTTAATTAGGAAAATAATGATGTTAAATTAGTTCGAACTCAAACTATTAGGGTGGCCAGCCTACTATACTGCTGTAAAGTAGTTCTAAAAACACATTCGTCAGCTCTGATTTTTTTCAATTTAGTATTAATTAATGGACAAGTCAGTTAAGTTTCTGTTCTCTGAGTAGTCTATGGAATACTGAAGACACATCTGATGGTTGGCTTTAACAATAATCTGGTTATTACACACACCTTAAATTATTTCCAAATTGTTTAAGTGTTGTTCATGGCTGTTAGCTCACCTGAAAAGACAATGTATTAAAACTGGTGGTTAGATTGAAGTCAAATGGAACTGTAACTTTTCTACATATGGGGAATTTCTTTGTCTGTTTTATGTTTCTCAGATGTGTGGCTTCTGTGTAAAGGAGGAAATGCCGTCATCAAATCACACTTCCGATATATTCTTATTTTAAACGTCCAATACCCAGATGAATCCTTGATCTGAACCTCATATGTATTTCAATGCTGTGTTGGCCTATTTAAGTAATTTAAAAAAAATCTAGAGCCTGTTTTATATGATATCAAATATATTCAGTCCTGTATTTAATTAACTACAAAAATACTTCTTAGCACTTGAAACACTTGAAGAGCAGCTGAGGCAAATGCAGTACTTGCTTAATTAAGAATGTGATCATTAACACTTACTGAAGTGTAACAAAAGCCATTGCTGAGTTGCTAAGATTTAGATATCACCACATTTTGAAAGTGTCACAGTTGTTGTTTTAAGGCCTTTTTATAAACTTAAAATGTCTGTTGTCTGTGGGGTGTCTAAGAAAACATTTCAAGTCTGAGGCAGGGAAGGCTTGTAGTACAGTCATGCAGAATCTCCAGTCCAAGATATGATGCCCCACTGACTCAGAGTGTAGAGTAGTTGCCCTCAGTGCCCACCTCTGCCTGTGTTACAGTATTGGGCAGTGCCCTCCTTCCTGGGATGGGTACTGAGGCAGACTTTGAAAGTGCACTTAATTCTTCCAGAAATAGATTTTTACTTTACATAATCATAAGTTAAGCAAATGAATGAAAGCAGTGTCATTTTCTTTTCTTTTATGAATAACCAACTGTTAGAAATGCTTTTATATTAAGATTTGACTATGAAGTGAGCCTGTGTGTGTAAATACTGTGGACTACAGTTCCTTTTAAGTAGGATATTGATTACTGTTCCATACAGTGCTCCTTTGCGGGGCATTTCCTTCTGGCAACATCCTGGCTTTTCTTATTCACGCATGTTTGCTTCTGTTGGTTGCATTAGAGCGATTGCGATCTCAAACCAGGGACATTCTGAACAGGATGAGGAAGGCAAGACCCTGTGATCACAAATAGAAACTTTGATGATTTTATCATGGGTTCCTTTGAGGCCTTTTGCTCCCAGCTGAACAGAATATGTGCTGGAGAAGCTTTTCTGTTGTAGCTTCATGAGGCTGCTGAAGGACACAGTATTGATTCTGTTGACTTTATCATTGCTGCTGTTCTTAATAATATCCACTGTATCGTATGGGACCAGTGCATTGGTCACCACTGTGCTTATTGTCAGCCATCCGACCATTATCTTCAGTGTCTCCAGAAAAGGTAGTATGAATAAGATTTTCAGGGGGCCATGTACTGCAATTTTGAATGAGAAATCAATAATGATAATGGATTTTAATTTGCAGTTGTCATGTTTTTTCATCATTGTGACTGAGGTCCCTGTATTGGGTTCGGTTGCTGTGGATCATTACTGCAGTACATTGCCTTTTTATTTTAAGCATAGTTTCTGGAACAATAGCCTTAAGTCAAGAGAATAAGGAATGAAACTCTAAAATTTGACACTGGTGCTTGTATTATAAACTATATATATATATATATATATATATATTATATATATATATATATATATATATATATATATATATATATATATATATATATATATATATATATATATATATACACTAATGCCCAGAAATCATTAAAAGTAATCCTCCCACTTGTGTTTTTAGGCCTGCATCAGCAGTAACACAAGTCTGTAATGGCAAGGATGTGCTATTTACAGTCTGTTTGAATTAAGAAACTGGTATTCCGTTTAATCCACTTGAACAGAGTATTCAGTACAGCCAGATTACTTATTTTTTGAGCAGTCAGTCTTGGTTATGAGTAGCAAATTCTAAACCAATGAAAAAAAGCTAATGACTAAAATAGCCCAACACGATAAAACATTACTTTATGCAGAAATTATGACCCGCTGCTCTGACAATATATATCAAAAAGACTATTCTCTGTACTGTACAGTAGTTTTGTATTTTGGCTGTGATTTCTATCACCGCTCTGTTAGAAATGTTATTCTTTTATATACAGTTGTAGGCATACAGAAATCCTCTGCACATCTATCTGTTACAGTACTTCAGGTTTCTCAGTTTGTCTGAAGCAGGCAGGAAAGCTAATTTGGAAACTAATGTTTCCATAAAGCATTGGCAGATTTGGCACATTTTCAATTGGGAGTTCTTAACAACATTTTTGTCACACTTTTCATTCTCACCTGCTTTGCCTTGGCTGCTTTGGGGTGATCACAGTCCTGCAATGGGATGGAAGGTTACCTCACTACAGTAAAAGCACACACCTGCAGATGCTACGTCCGCAGTGGGCTGCAGAAGAGGTTCAGACCTCCCAGAATCGCTGGTTGTGATGTACAGAGCGGATGAATGGAAAAATCTCAAGCTAGTTTATGTTGGAACTAGAATACAAATAAATAAATAAATTAAATAATCAACCTACTGCTGCTGCACAAAGCGATCATTCAGGTCATTGGTGTTTCTTGTGCTAGTTTACCATTCAAAGTACAACAAGTGAAGAAAGAGCTGCTTGAGTTTATGATAATTACTGCTTTTCTCAGACTCTGTGGAGAACAGCAATCCACAAGCATCCAAGCAGCTGTTTCTTTAGTTGTTTTACTTGGAATGGTAAATTAGCTCGATCAACACCTAATCTAAATAATCTATCTATCTAAATGGTATCTAAATAATGAAAGAAAAAGACATTTTTAGATTGCTGTCCTGTTTTTAAGTGGGTTCCCGTACAAGAGAGTTGAAGATAACAATTATTATGTAAAACTTGAAAAGGATGAAAAAAAAAGAAAAATCTGAGAACATTCTTGTATGTGCTGTAAGGGGAAATGCTTGTTCCTGAGAGATGTGCCCTACATTCCCTGCTGGCATGCTTATGCAGTGTGAAATTACAGCAGAAAAGAAGCTATGTTGTTAAATCACAACCCTCGCTAAATCAACCCTGCCAGACAGAGTGGTATTTAATGTCTGTCAACATTTACGCCAGAGAATTCTTTTTTTAACTCCTTTACAGCAGTTAAAACACCCAGCAGTCCATCTAGCCAGGTTCTAGGAGCACTTTCAGAGGATCGCTGCCATTCAAGCATTACATACATTCTGAGCTACGTGAGGGTGGCGTGTGGCCAAGGCGGGTGTGTTTGGGCCTCGGAGTCAAACAATGAGGAGAAGCAGCTCTGTTTTCTCAATGACCTTTCAAAGTCTGAGCATTTAACTCTATTTTGAAGACTGCTATGCGTAGAGTACTCCCTAGAGTAAAGGTGGGGTTCCAAAAACTGTTGTACGATAGCATGTAACCTGTCACAAAGATAACATTTAAGTGCAGTAGTTCAGAGTGGTTT
This sequence comes from Acipenser ruthenus, assembly GCF_902713425.1. Lineage (NCBI taxonomy): Eukaryota > Metazoa > Chordata > Actinopteri > Acipenseriformes > Acipenseridae > Acipenser > Acipenser ruthenus. Next base: position 43,739,343 of record NC_081196.1, on the reverse strand, counting down.
ACTGAAATGCACCACAAACACCCTGGGGATTTTCAGATGAGGTTAATTATGAGGCTTGTCACTATACTGTGTCATTGTTTTGACATAGCTGAATTCTATTAAAAAGGTTGGTGTGGGTAGTTTGGCTTTAGTTGAAATCTCTCTTTTCTCTTACGTTTTTCAAGTAGGTACTGTAAATGCATGAGTGGCACACCAGTTAAAAAAAAAAAGGGGTTAGATATTTTTGTTTTAGCTGTGCAGTGTGATTATTTTGGTCGTATCTTTACGAGAAAATCACAGCGCACTTGGTCTCATGCGAATGACTGTGATGGGAAAAGGTTGTCACCTTCGCTGTATCCATGATTCAGTTTTTATACCCTCTGCTGTAAATGGCAACTACGCTATCTGGAATTATCTAGTTTCTGGAATTACAGCCTTCATTGTATTAGGTTCTAGGTTATGAAAAAAAAAAAAAAAAAAAAAAAATCAAGTAAGGAATGAAGTTCTATAAAATGTTACTCTCTGGTGCTTGTATTTTAAACTATTATATTGTTTTTCTTTTTTAAAGCCCAGAAGTCATAAAAGGTAATAACACTTTCTGAAGTAATCCTCCCATGTGTTTTTAGGATGGCAGTAACACAAGTTTGTAATGGCAAGGATGTGTTATTTACAGCCACATTTTCTTCTTTTCTGAACTCTAGTGAAGTTCCACAATTATGGGTATGTCAAAGTTGATTGCTGTAAGAGGAATAATTGGTCTCTGCTGTGGCTAGAATAATGGTCAATTTAAAATAAGGACTGTAAACTGGGACTACACAAAACTGTGTATTGTTGTTGTCTCAAAGGGCCCTGTTCTGTGTGGTTTGTTTTTAACTGTGTTCATTTACATGACTGTGTGTTTATTTACAGGTGTTTATTTATTTGTTTTCTAGATATCTACGCTGAGACGCCAAGGCAGGACTCTCTATTCTACGGTGCCTGAAAATGCAGAGAAAGAAGCTCAGAGTCTCTTTGTGCAAGAGGTAAGTCCATTCATCTTGTTAACCTTGGGTAAGTCATTCTGATCAAAAGAGAACACTTTCTAGAAAATTGTTGTATGATAGTACTGGGTTTCGGTTTTAATGTGTAACTGCAGTAGTAAGAGTGGATAAACAGTGTGCATAAACAGGTGACCCTTTACCATTATGTGCAATCATTGCCCTTGAGTCCTGGAGTTATTTGTATACTATTGGCATCCAGGCAGTTAGTGTTAGAAGAATAGCATCATTACAATAATAAATAGTTGGACCTCCCAACAAGTTTTATTGGCATTGCATGGGTTGTTTCTTTGGGTAGAAGTTTGCATTGTTAAATTCATAGTTTTCCTTTCACACAAAATGGTTCAAATTGAACTTGGCTTTGATAAAAATGTCCGACTTTTTATTATTTGCTTGTTTTTTCTGACAGCAGGAGTTCATTCTCAGAATCTCATGGCCTGCTGTTCTTATGCAAGCAGATTGAAAAGTTCATTCAAAATACAATATTTTCCAACCAGCATTTGAAGACGGTTACGTAGTAGTACTCAGTGTTGCTGTACTAGCTAAACCATGGAGTCTGATTTCCTTCATGCATTACATTAGCAAGCAGATCAGTACATATGGACTTTACAGCTAGGATGAATGAGCTTCCAGTTGAACGTGTGTGTGTGTGTGTGTGCGTGTGCATGTGCGTGTGTGCAGTACAAGAGGGAACTGGCATTCCACTGCTTCTGTGTTCAATATGTGGGACTGTGCAGTGGAAGGCAGCGTCATGGGTTGGGGAAAAAGGATACTTCCCTTTGGTCAAGTGCAGCATGACATCATGAACAACAGCTGCAGATAGCATTATTGTATGAAGCAGCTTTATATCCCATTGCTTATTTTACAGAGCACAATATAGTATGAAGCAGCATTATATCCCATTTGCTTATTTTACAGAGCATGTTTCAAAGGCTAAGCAGGAAGTTCCTCCATTTCATGTCTAATGTTTTGTACTAGATGTATCATGAATAGCAACAACAACAAAAACCTGAAAAACTATATCGATTATGTGCTGTGCTCTTGGGTTTAGTAATACGTTTATTGGAGTGGTGAATACAGGCATTGTCTCCATTCAGACATTCATTCCCACATAACTGCCTGTTTTGTTTCTAAACCAAATATGTGTTATTAAAATAGCTTGTTGTGTGTGTGTATGTGGTTCTCCCCAGGAATTCTGTACATAATATTATAGCCGGGAACACTTTTAACGGAAAATAAACTTGCCTTACCTTAAATATTAATACAGCAAAGAATTTGAATAATGTGTTGTCTTTCATTGACTGTATCTGGTTTCTCTTTTTTATGTTCTACATTTTCATGACTTTTATTATGGTAAATTACCGTGCTTATTTAGGCACTCTAGGATTTGACTGGGGAAAGATAACGTAGGGTTATTGGAGTTCACAAGAAAAAAAACAACTGCAACATTTTCACTTCCTTTTTAGCGTTATTATTGATCTTATTGCTTTATTTAAAGCAGTTTTCAGGGCTTTTTGTTAATGCACATCTATTTTTGTTTTTCGCTGTTCATTTTAACCATTTTTTTTTTTTTTAATATTATAAACACACCAGTACTCACACATGTTTTGTCGCCATCATAACTGTTGCACGAAACCGGAGTGGAATAATGCAGCACCTCTGCACTTAAGCATTTGTATGTCAGCCAACAAATGTTGAGCTGATATCCCATACAGCCTATACATGATGAACCCCCAATATCTCTCATAAGCACCTGGGTACATATTTTTACGATATCACAAAAAAAAAAAAGTTTTTTTTTTTTGTTTTGTTTTGTTTGGCATATGTATAGCGATTATGTAATATATATCAATTTACAGTGCAATAATACCACAAAAAAATGGACTGAATGATAATACCCGTAAATAATCTTAATATTTTTAATAAAGTAGCTGGGGCAAATACAGTATTAGGTGGTGGATTGCGGCGATCGCCGGCTTATTTTGAAAACTCTGCATTCATTGTCACTGTTTGTGCTTTGAAAATAGTCAGCTATTTTTTTTAGCAGTCATTCTGCCTCTCAAGTGCTTAACATACAAAACCCACCCCTTCAACTCTCTGCTTGGTTAAACGTTGTGTCAAGACATAACACAGATGTCATGTGGTTCCAAGATTTTTCTTTTCACCCAGCAACACGCAAGTGATCTATATTTCTGTTTAGAATAAATAGTGGCTTTAGACAGATTAAGGTTTTGCAATATAGCTTTTCTTTTTCCCTGCTTGTAATCCCAACTTGAAGTATTTTAGATACAACTCCATTAAGTAAGAAGTGTTATTTTAATACTGAGCTAGGATTCTTAAGGCATTCATAAAACAATAGACTGGGTTATGTTTTGTGTTTGTAACTAAACAATATAGCGCCAGTATAAAACCAGCACCAGCATAAATAAAGAATTTGATTTAGTTGAAAATAAACATACAGGCCGAGATTTCCTGGAAATGGGTAAACAGAAAAAATTGTGCCTGGCTTTTCAGGAACCCCTTAGGATTGCCTCATTAACAGCAGGTGACATCTTGGAAAGATATAAAGGGCTAAAAAAAAAAAAAAAAAAACACACAGCTTTCCAGCCCAAAAATGTTTCTGTCAATTTGTCCTGCTGTGTGTGACGAATACGGGTTTGCAATTGCATTCTGTGACTATGCATATGCAGAAAACGCGTGTAGAGTTTGTAGAAATGTAAATAGATAAATAAAATAGGAACCTTTTGTTTTTTTTTCCTTTAGTGTTCAGTAATTTCAGTAACAACATTGACACGTTTATTTCTTCTTCCTAAAGATGTGTTCATTTGCTTTCACAGTGCATCAAGACCTACAACTCTGACTGGCACGTTGTTAATTATAAATATGAAGATTACTCTGGAGATTTCCGACAGCTTCCAAAGTAAGTCGTCTTCACTTTTGTTCCGTCTTTTTCTGTTTTACTGCTAATCCTGCAGCAATAACAGGACTATGGAACTGGCAAACAGCGGTGTTCATTTGTTTGAATAATGAATTGAAGAGATTTTCTTGGTGTTTAAAATGAGACACAGTCGTCATACTGTATTGTGCTAGCACTACTTCCTAAGCTGTGTGTTTTTTGTGTATAAGTAATAGAATTGTTTTGTTTTCATATGAGTCTAGTAATGAAATTCATGTCCTGCTGAATGAGAAATCTGGCTATTTTTGGACCCTGGAATGTTGGGGATGTGAATCTTGTGTAAAAGGTCTCTACGGGTTCCTGGTCCATTTGAGCCAGTTTTTAACTTTCCTTTTTGCATTTCATATTTTTCAGAATATAACAAGCACCTCATGTATAATATGTCTAAGCAGTCTTGGCGAACATCCCTTTATAAGGCACACATCTTGTATGCTACCCAATAATAAATACCACAGTGTGCTACAGTATATAGAATCGTATAACCAGAGTATAGCACACGCCTCTGTAACTTCTATATAAATGTTCCTACAATGCTCCTTTGGTGCTTCTTTCTATTTTGTGCAAAACAGGGTTTTATTCTCAAACAGAAAAGAATAAACAATGATCACCAAATGTAAGGGTTATCCAGGCAGGAAACATGCAGTGGATTGCACAGAATAAAGCTCCTTCTGCTTTCTAAAAGGGACCAGGCACAGGGTGAGCTTAATACAGTGCAAAACTCTAGAATACACTAATCCCAAAATGTAGCAAATCTTGTATTCTGCTGAACCCTTAATTGAGTGGGGCAGATGTAAACTTGCAAGAATTAACTTGTTACAGAGTGAAAAATGAAAAGAAACAAGCAAGGAGTGAAAACTCTGCAATTCAGAAACACATGTCTTTAACCTTTTTCATTGCCATTTTTAAATAGAGTGCTACCTGTGCAATGGAACAAAAATCAATTTTATATTGTTCAAGGAAAGTATTTGTTTAAGTGTTTTACTACCATAGAATATTATATTAATGCTGTTATAAAATTTTTCGGATATTTTTCAGAGTTTTCGGATAATATTATTATTATTATTATTATTATTATTATTATTATTATTATTATTTGTTTATTTAGCAGACGCCTTTATCCAAGGCGACTTAGGGTGTGTGAACTATGCATCCCGAAAGATGGAGCACAAGGAGGTTAAGTGACTTGCTCAGGGTCACACAATGAGTCAGTGAGTGAGCCGGGATTTGAACCAGGGACCTTTTCTTTAACAACTGGACCACACAGGTCCTGCTTGAGGGTCAAATCCTAATTACTTAAAAACAAAAATGTGTGTGAAAGATTAAGCCTAATTTTTTTTTTTTGTATTATTTTTTTTATTTATTTTTTTTAATTTTTTTTTTTTCTGCTATAAATCTGTTGGTGTTTCGCAATAAGATGTGTAATGCTGTTTTTACAGTAAGGTGACCAGACCAGAAAAACTGCCAGTCCATGTGTTTGAGGTAGATGAAGATGTAGATAAGGACGAGGTAAGTACAGTATTTAATTGTAGATGTGTACTTTATATATTGAAAATGACTTGAAGATTTTAAATCTAGTGTGAATCCTCTACAAACAACATTTTTTAAAGTGACTACTGTACTGCTAGGATCCATAAGATTTGCATCACCTAGAATTTTAAGATGGAGATAATAAAAAAATAGAAACTGTATGAACATAATATTGATATTTTATTTAACATCAAAGCAACTACAAAATGATATTGCAAAAGTCCGGAAGCCATAATAGTAGTACAGTATTTCATGCTAGATTTCGAAATGTCACATTTTTCAATTGTTGTCAGTTGTTTTTCATTAAGTATATGGGAAAACTACAAAGCGGTATGTAATTCAATATGTTAACGTAACATTATTCAGCAGGTTTTATTCAACCTAAGAAGCAAAATTGATTAATTCTAAAGGGTGATGCAAACCTTTTGGGTATAGCTGTAGAATACTTATTTTGCTCAACGTGCAGCAGGATCTTCCTAACTTTGTTGCACATCTGTGACTTGGATTGTTGCTCCAATGCAAAACCATAAAGCAAACATCATTCCCAGATTGCTAAATTAGAGAGCAATACAAATCTGTACATCTTAAGAAAATATATTAGTTAAACCATTCAAACATTAAGCTTTTTGTGTACTCTACTTTCTGCATTAGCTTGGAATGAAGTTACAGAAAGAAAAGGATAATTGAGCTGCAAAGCTCTAAATGTGTGATGCCGTCCTTCTGCTCAAAACTAAACAAACATTTCCTAAATTGGCAAGTAACGGCTAGAACCATTTTTTTTATTTTTTGGCTGGTGCAGTGATTTGCTTTCAGTAGGTGATTTTAATCTATATCATCCACTCATTAAAGGTTGTTTGTATTTGACCGCCGTTCTCAAAATACTTCTGTGGAGGCTTGACTGTTTTTAAGACTTGGGCTGCTTAGCAACAAACTGTGCTGTTGAACTGAAAATGTTTAGCTAGAGTAATAGGAAAGGACTTAAGCTTGCCAGTGGAACCAGATTATAGAATACATCAGGCAGTTACATTTAACTACAATACTCATCACAATGGATGAATTAGATAAAACAAGAAAAAATACCTTGGTTTCTCAAACAGTACTGTATCTTGCAAAACGTAACATTCAGGTTCACTTGATCGCCTTTTGGGCAGGCTTGTTTTGTTTGGTATGAATATAACAATGAAAATGTGTATAATAAAAAAAATACAAAGCAGTTTTCTTTTTTTGCCAGGAGTGGATTGTGATGAAATAACTAATTCATCATTAAAATTGCATTGTTTATGACATTTCATTTTTTTGTACTAGAATATTTTCCCTGTAGAGGATTAAGTGTTGTGAGCTGTGAGGGAATGTTTTCCGTCTGTCTCCTCAGCACCTGAGCTTTGTAGGCTGGATGCAGATTTCAGTTGCATCTGGACTGCAGGAGTCCTACCTGAACCTTGCCAGATTACTGCATGTGTGGCTGATTTGTAGAGTTCTCTTTTCCAGGATACAGCCTCTCTAGGCTCCCAGAAGGGTGGGGTAACAAAACATGGATGGCTTTACAAAGGCAACATGAACAGCGCAATCAGTGTGACCATGAGGGTAAGTAAGCCAATGATCTCTTCTCTTAAGAGAACAAATAATTCCATGTCATGGAGGATATTTATTATTCATGTAAAAGGCAGCTGTACTGGCTGTGTTTTGCTTTTAACACTTCCTTACAGGATATGTTTCTCATCTTCTCATGTAGAGGGGGTGGAGTGGGGGGGTAAACCTTTTAGAAATCCCAGATGTACAAAACAATGTTAGGTTATTTGTGTTTGATGAATTGGAAATTCTATGTTTTATTAGGCTGGCTTTACCACTTGAACTTTAAGCCCCTTCATATAAGTTAAATAACCCTGTCCAAAGGACACGTCTATGAAAATAGATGTAACAGAACTATGAAGCAGGTGTGATTCACATAAAATGATAATATAGCTTCACTTTTGTTCTTATTAAACTGGAGATCGGGAACCTTTTAAAACATTTCTGTATAGGAGTGTAGCAGAGTGGTGTGTTACATGTGTGGGTCGTCACTGAATAATCATGAGGCAGTCACAGAGCACTGGTGTTGACATGCCGCACAGGCGCGGAGATTTATTGTCAACACAAGTGCTGACACTAGGGTACCAGCAGTGGTAGCTCTAGTGTCAATTTAATAAAGAAAACAAAAGAAAACAAAGCTAAAAATAAAAGTTTGCCACACAAAATGGCGAGCGCTAGTCCCACTAAAACGAACGTCCACTCCAGGAATCTACTACTCTACAGTAACCCTCTCTATACTGTTCGGGATCCCCTAAACTGACCTATTGCTGTTACTCCAGAAGTCCCGGCCTCCCAGTGACTCTGGGTCGTTGTGACGGTCTTGGCTGAGCAGCCTTCAGAGCGCTGTCTTGCAGTCGAGGGGTTCCTTGATGTAAACAAGCAAGCTTTCACTCAGCGCACGCCCACCAGCCAATCCGGACCTCCCGATCAGCTCAACGCCGGTCGAGCCCACTGCTCAACTGGTCACTTAGCAACGCATCTCCTGTTGCGCATCCCAACTGCTTTCCCAAAGGCACACACACACACTCCACGAACCAGTGACAGGGATCTCCCTGTCACAAGGAGGTAAAAAGTGGAGAAATAAAGAATAAAGAAATGAAAACACCATTGGGCCTTTTAGACTTTGCATTGATGCTTTTGTTTTTGATGGAAAATTACTCCTCATTACAATCATTACAAAAAGTGACATTTTTATTTGTCATGCTTTTTGTTTTCCTGTTTATGTTGCAGTCATTCAAAAGAAGATACTTTCACCTAACACAGCTTGGAGATGGCTCCTACAACCTTAATTTCTACAAAGATGAAAAGCTGTCCAGAGAACCCAAAGGGTCAATATTCTTGGACTCGTGTATGGGTGTTGTTCAGGTAACATCAATATTTATTCATCTGTAACTCATTTTGATGAAAAGTCTTTGTTTAATAATGCTATAACACAAAACATGCAGACACAAAGACTTATATTTGTCATTGTTTACTGTATTTGAGTGAAGTCTACTGTCACTGCTAAAACTTGTTTCAAACCAACACCACAGAGGTAATTTCCAGACGCTGTTACATTATCTTGTGAAACCAAAAATGGTCTGACTGTCAAATATTTCCAGACGGCACTTGAAGTACTTGGATACGTTTCCATTGGAGATGGATTATTTTGCTTTTTTTTTATCAAATTTAAACCACAAAACCAAAGAAACCTCCCCCACCCCCCCCCACCGCCGGTCCAATTCTTTTTATTTTTTTCCTTTACAAATAATGAGGATATATCGTATACCATGGCAAGAAGTAGAAAAATGTACAAAATCTTAGTAAATGCCAAAAAAGACTCATTGGGTATATTGATGGAGCATATAACAGTCCCCAAGCATAAGGCTTGCATAAGACTGCTACTCACTGCGTCTCTTGGAAATGTTCAGTACCCATATGTTCATTGTAGTTAGTATGGAAGGTAAGGCAAAATGACTGAATTAGTAAGATACACAATAACACTTGTAATAAAGGGAGACGGGAAGCATAGAAATTCATTCCAGTTTTATAAACCATCGTTTGGAAATTTCACAAGAGAATACAAAATAGTGTGTTTTATCAAAATGAACAGATCAGGCCTTGAGTGCATTAAAACTCATTTATTTTTTCATCTATGACATTTTGGCTGTGGGAGTTGTGGTCTTGAGCTTAATGAATGGCACATAACAGATGTTTTGCTCTTGACCTTTCCACAAGGCTATTGCATTCTTTTAACATTTGTAGACATTTTTCTGTAAAAATAACAAGCTTGGTTTTGAAGGGGTACCATTTGATTAAGAGGAGAATAGTACACCTCCGGGCCAAGTCTTCACTCTGCAAACCAATATCTTTAAGATAACATAGAAGCTTGGCTTGAATCTTCGTAAGAGAGAACAAAGCCTATCGTTATTATTGTGCTGCCGGATGAATGAGGCGTCTCGTCTCCATTCCCCATGGTGCCCATATAGTCTGGTGGGTGTGTGTTCAGTGTTCCCCATAGTGTCCATATACTGTAGTGGGTGTGTGTTCAGTGTTCAGGCAGAAAAAACTGTTTGACAAATTTGACCAGTGGATCTGGTAACATTAAAGTTGATCAACAACTTTTATGTTGCTCTTGTGAAAAACCCATTCCATACAAAACAATGGAACTTGGCAGTTGGGGTACCCAAAAGATGGGTCATAGCATAGGCTACAGCTGATGCCCATTAGTATTATAACAGTAACAGTTTAAACATTTTCATCCTACATGGTTGTAGTGGGTTTTACAGTATAGCCAGGAATGAATTGGTTTTGACAGTCTTTTATTGATGTATGTGTCCTGGATGTGAAATAGCACATGTTGTTTTTCTAACATATATATTTTGTATGCCTCATGGGATCTGTGGCTCTCGCCTGGGTACTGACATTTACCCTGCTATGTATTTTCTTCCACATCAAAATATAATTGGTTCCCCATCATTACTTACTTGGTCTTGTTATTATTGCAACACTTTTGCTCTTTTATGTTGTTATGAATACACTGCATTTATTAAAAACCGCAATAGCCGACTTCTTTTGAGAAACATTATAGCGAACCAATAATACAATCTGTTTTTTAGAAAGTTTCGCAAACTGCTTGAGGTTTACTCCTCTAGCTTATGATGTCATTCGAAACACCTATATTGCATAACTTGTATCGTCCCCCAAGCCAGCTGTTGTCCTGTAATTCACCTCTTCGTTTAAAATACTTTATTCATGTGATTTCACTTTAGTTTTGTAGATCCTTTGTCCTTGGTTGGTGTCCCTTCAGATAAGGGGATTTGTCAGACTGCACACCCCAACATTCGATTCCTACCTTCACTGGAGCCAAGTCATTTACTGTATTGTTATTTCAGGAGCTAAACTGTACTAAAAGCAGAAATGTGGGGACTGACCTAGATACAAAACTGTATTTACTTAGACCCCTGGAGTTTTCGTTTTTCTCTTGAGAAAATAACAGCAACAGAAAGTTTGTATCTCCCCGAGAGAGAAATGAAGCGGGACTGAGTCAATTGTTGAGTGATCATGGTAGTTAAAAAATAAACTTTTCAGTAGCTTGGATCTTGCTAGACTAGACATTCTGTAAGCACAGTTCACTCGTCGTAAGAGGCTGTGTCTGTCTATTTCTATGCTGCTCTTGGCATACAGAGCCTAATATTCATACTGCTGACAGTGTCTGTCTTATCCTAAAGGATATTTAGGACTGTGGATGGTCTCTCTCCTCTAACCCGTTACATTGGTATAGATTATGATGTACAGCTTTCGTTCTGATTTGAATATGAAATATTAAGGCTTCTAAACTCCTGAGTTAATTGGAAAAACCTGAATGGTCTGGGGTCTTGACATTGACAGACTGGGCTCCGTAAGATCAGCTAGAAACTGACGTTCTAAAACCTCAGGTGTTCATAACGAGGCAGTGATACTGGAGATGAGTTTACCATCAGTGTTATTAATCATTCAGGTCAGAGAAATTTGACAACTATATCCGTCAGTGAAAAAACATTTTAATGCTTTTGAAGCACTCGATTGACCAAGAGGGAAAGGAGGTATACCAATAAGCTAACCATATAGACTTGCAATGGTGTTTTAATTAATTCCCAATGTTTACAATATGATTAGCCTTTAACAAATTTAAGAATTTAGAATATATTAACTGTACTTCCAGTAGCTAGTGACATGTCTTTAATCATATGAATACACTGGGCAGCAGTGTGGAGTAGTGGTTGGGACTCTTGACCAGAAGGTCGTGGGTTCAGTCCCAGGTGGGGGACACTGCTGCTGTACCCTTGAGCAAGGTACTTTACCTAGATTGCTCCAGTAAAAACCCAACTGCATAAATGGGTAATTGTATGTAAAAATAATGTGATATCTTGAAACAATTGATTGTAAGTTGCCCTGGATAAGGGCGTCTGCTAAGAAATTAATAATAATAATAATAATAATAATAATAATAATAATAATAATAATAATAATATGCTTGATTTTTATGTACTGTACATTATTAATCATTTGAATGATTTTAAAGTTGTTTTGCAGGAAAGTCATTGCTGCACAATAAGTAACACATTATTCCTTGTGTTTTGCACTTTTATGGCTTTAGATGTCACATTGCAAGTAAATTAAACCATTGCGGAAATGCGTCTTTTGGGTTTTGTCGTAAATGCATTTATTGGGGAAGAATAGAAATATAGTACAGAAGCAGTTATAGAAAAGTGATCTTGGTTTTTAAACCAGATTTGCTTTGGAAATCATTCTAAATTCACACTGTAGTCTGCTTCTCTGCTTAAAATGCACTGGCAGAATAAAATCTTTTAACGAGTTTGGGCATTCCAAGTCCGGAGATTTCAGGGTTTTCTGTGCAGCTTGTTGATTTAGGCAGTTGGCTTCAGTTATTTTATTTAAAATACCTCAGTTTAATTTTGGCAGTTGAAAGCTTTGTGTCAGACATGTGGAATTAATTTGAATCTTCCCTTGATGTGCTGAATTTTCTCTCCAGGTTCCAGGAGTAGTGTATATTTTCCATTCTTTTACTATATGATTGAAAAACATTTTATGACATTGTCTTATACAGCTGGAAAGGAGCTGGTCACTAGACAGGAATGTATTCAATTGAACTGAAGGTGCATAGATACTATGGATACTGCACTTGATCAGTATCCGGAATGCAATTTCCATTCTAGAAGCTGGCTGTATCAGGCAGTATTTGGAATACACTGGGTGGTTTATGAAATTGTAATCCAGATACCAAACCTAAGTAAACCCTCTATCCAGCCCACACAATCAAATTCCATAATAATGCAATACAACCCTGCATCTTAACAATAGACATACAGTCAATTCTTAATTAAAACTGGATGAAATGAATTACCTGATGTTGCAAATTTTACAAGTTCCGGGCCAAATTTAGCAGTCGCTTCTTATAATACGAACTCAAATTTCTTGTCAGTGGGAATTATTTGAGAGGACTGCCCAGTCCCTGACCACCTTCCGGCGCCTCCTCAAGACTCACCTCTTTAGACAGCACCTGTATAACTCCTCTTTTCCCTCTGGACACTATCACTCTTCCTTAATGCGCTTTACTTGCTCTTATCTGCTCCCTATTTTACTGCATTTAATCCTGTACTTTAGAGTATCTGTCACAAGTGTTATTTAATCTATAGTATTTTGGATTTAATTATATCCTGATGTAACTATCACTGACACTGTTATCTGCTCCGTTATTGAATCATATTTTGTCATATACTTGTACTTGCTAGAACCAAAGTCATTGTATTTTATCTTGCTCTTAATTGTATTAATACTTATACTGTGATTCTTGAAATGTATTTTTTTTTACGCCTGTAAGTTGCCCTGGATAAGGGTGTCTGCTAATAAATAAATAATAATAATAATAATAATAATAATAATAATAATAATAATAATAATAATAATAATAATAATAATAATAATAATTTACAGTTAGACCGCTAATCTGGCTTACTGACTTTAAATAATATTCTTCACAAATCACAGATTTAATGTACTTTGTTTTAACACACATCATCTATACACAGGTCCTTACCTTCACAGCCTTTTTATACCTACCTGGCTTGTTAAATTACAAACTGGTGCATTACCTTAACTGCTTGCCGGTCAATCGGTGTCCTTGGATAGCTGAGGCATTCTGGTGGAATGGAAAACTACGTCTCTATTTAAACAGCAAGAACTACATTTATTTTTCCCACCCACATTTTTTAATGTCTGCCTTCATTCCAAGGTAAAGACTGCGTACGAAATGGGGTCATTTGTATCTCCCTTCTACAGTTTACCACTGTATTCTACCACAATATAAAAATAGGATTCAACATGCTTTTAAGCACAGCACAGTATATAAATGGAACAGATTAATTATATTTTTGGGCAATACTGTTAATTTAATTAGAAAGGTTTCTGAGGACAAAATACATCTGATTTACTATTTGGATATTTAGATGAAAGCATTCTTGATGTTCACTTTGGATTATGGAAAAGAACATTCTGAACTATTATGGCTCTTATTTTAATATAATATTGGGGTTATTTATCTTGTATCCTATCTTTTAATTTTTTATTTCTTTATTTTGTATTTATTTTTACTTGGTATTTTCATTGAAATAGTACAGTCCCCTTTTTTTCCATTTGTAAAGCAGTTCTGTGCCATAATTTGTACATTTTACAAATCCAGTCCTTAAAAAAAAAAAAAAAAAAATTCCCTCATAGTCAGATATTTAGACGAGGAACAGCATTTGCATGCTCATTTTCTTTTCTTCAAACAGTGTTTTTTTTCTTCACTTCAGAGCAACAAAGTGCGTCGTTTTGCCTTTGAGCTGAAGATGCAAGACAAGAGTAGTTATCTGTTGGCAGCAGACAGCGAGCTTGAAATGGAGGAATGGATTACAACATTAAACAAAATCCTGCAGAGCAATTTCGAAGCTGCCATGCAGGAGAAAAGAAATGGAGACGCCCACGATGGTAGGTTTTTGACAGTTTCCTTGCAGCGCACACACACACACACACAGCAAGTAATGAGAGTGTGTTGATAGCTGGGAGAATGTTAACTCTTTCATCAGAGATATGGTTCATCAGAACCCCAAAACACTGCAGTAAGTAGCAGGGTTCCGAAAAATATAGCATTACATGTCCCCACGTGTTGCTACAACTGTTTAAATAATTTATCTGTTTTTATTTTCATTGTCATTATCCTGACAACCTTTTACTCTTACAGCTTTAAAGTCTGTTTCAAAGCTCTTTTCGCTCGAGTGCACTGATAGTGTAAGGATTATTGCTCACATTGCGAAACAGGTAACACAGCAATAACGGTAACAGAAAAGCACGTTTTTCTTTTAGTTCTTTCGCTCTACCTGCAGTGATTTAGAGGACAGATCTCAACCCCCAGTGCATTAGAGCGGCCTTTTTCAAACAGACTTTAAAGTTTTATAAGTGTAAAAAGTTGTCAAGATGTAAACCATGAAAAGAAAAATTACATGTACATTATTTAAACAGTTGTAGAAACACGCGGGGACATGTAACGCTATATTTACAGAGCCCTGCTACTTACTATTTAACTACTGCTTCTCTGAAACCAAAATAACCAAACATTTCCTTTTTGATATATATTTTTTTATATGTATATATTTGGGGTTTGACCAAAAAAACACACTGGTCTATACCTCCGTTTACAAATTTAATGTCTCTGGCATTTATATTTGGTAATAAATAAGCTGTGCCATCTTTTGCAGCTAGATCTGTCAGATCTGTACACAGCTGGCAGTTGCTTTATATATCCAAAACTGAAGTTCCAAGAGGAATAATCTCAAAAGGGGTGACTCTTTGGGCCATTCAGCAGATTCCTCCCCTAGCTTCCCTAAAGGAAATGACACTCATTGGGGAATGCTTACACATCAGTGCTCTTCTGTTGTAAGTGATAGAAACTGCCATTACTGTGTATACAGAGGACAACTGTTAGTGATTGGATGACGTGGTAGAGCAGCTGGAATACTTTATTCGTGCAAGATGTAGCACAGTATCACTGATGTAAGTGCAATTGCCTCGTACTGGTAGAGTTATTGTTCCTTTATACAGTGGTTTACAGTGGTAACGCTTACTGCATTGTTTATTTAAACAGTATATATACAATACTGTGTGTTGCATTGTATCTGTGATGGTGCATTCATTGTAGTGTTTTAAAAGGGCTAATGTCAAGACTATTTAAACAAATGACAGTTTACTCCAGGTGATTAAAAATATCTGAAACATTGCAAGCAATGGCTTCCTGAGTCATTTTCAATCTGTCAGCCTCCTGTGATTTTTGACACAGAGAGACAACATGCAAACTGTGATAGCACTCAGTCAGTGTAACTTGCCAGACTTGGCACTGCGTTTTATTATCTCCAAGACTTTTGAGACAACTTTTACATTAATGTTACTGTTCCTTCACTTCTTCCAGATGATGAGCTCAGTAAAGCAGACAGTTCTTCAACTAGCTTGGACAGCTTTCTTCCAGACATGGCCAAGGTATGCATTTAGACTTCTGAGGAACACTGTTAACCATCCTTAGGACTCAGATGTTCCCACAAAGAATAAAGCCCTTAAAATATGTTTTGCTGACAATTTTATTGACGTCTCTTTTAAAATAATTGGCTTGAAGATGTGCATGTGAAACAGACTAGTTGTCTTACAGCTGTTCGCTTCAAAGTCTCCTCCCCCTGCAACTCCCCTCCTGCTTTAAAATTGATACTAGTTGAGAATTTAAACAAAGCAAAACAAAAAAATGTTGAATAACATAGACACAAACAAACTGGCTAGCTTTAGCTGAACAGCTAATATTGAATGTATTAATGTAATATTTATTAGTCTGTTTTATCACAAAAATAGAAACTTTAATATAGACTGATACCAAACACATTAAATAGAACATTAAACAGGTAAGATACTAAACATTAATATTAACTGTTAAAGGCATTTAAATGGTTTAGGATTCTTGAAAAGCCAGACATTTTAAATAGAAAAATGATATATTGAACTGTAGGACTGCAACCTTGTGAACTTGGTTAACGCGGGACACCAGAGATTGTTCTAATACAAAACTATATTGTTTCCTTCAGGGTGCCAGAGAAACCGAAATTAAATCAAAAAGTGAAAGCAGACTGAAGCTTTTTACTTTAGATCCAGATACACAGGTGAGTACTGTAAACCAAACAAGCTTCTAGTGTCACTTCTAAAATCCAGTCCAAATGTTCTGACTGTTACCAATATTGACAGTAACATATGAAATGCAGGCTTCTTTTCTGTTTCAGAAACTTGACTTCTCAGGGATTGAACCAGATGTAAAGCTTTTCGAAGAAAAATTTGGGAAGCGTCTTTTGGTGAAGTGCAATGATTTGTCATTTAACCTTCAAAGCTGTGTGGCTGAAAATGAAGAAGGACCTACGACAAATGTGCGTTTGAAACAACCAGTTGAGTTTACAATTCTACTTGAGGGGGCTGAAAGGAACACAAGTTATCTAGTTTAATAAAAAGCACAGTCCGTGAGTATTGTGGTTCACCCTTTAGACTCAAGCTGTAGGTGTTGAAATGAAAGTGTATCGAATAAAAATCAATGTTCTCCAGTGGTCAAACATACAGGAAAGACAGTTCAAAGGTTCTACTGCCAGTCAGCCACTCTCTGTGGGAAGACTGGGTGCATGTGTTGATTCCTTTGGACTCTACAATGTTTTATATCTTCATCAGGTGGAACCCTTCTTTGTCACATTGTCGCTGTTCGACATCCAAAGAAGTTGCAAGATCTCAGCAGACTTTCACGTTGATTTAAACCACCCGTCTGTGAAACAGCTGATAGCCAATGCCTCCTCGCAGCAGACGAATGGTGGAGGCGAGGCCATAATGGGGTCCCAGAGGATGCCTAATGGTCTTCCAGAGAGCATGCTGCAGTACACCAAACAGGTGAGCTGAAACAGGGCATGCAAATTGTTGTTCATTCAGAGCTCAAGTCTCTTAATGAGACCATAATTGATGCCTTCTAAAGGAAGTCACTAATCATTTAGCTATTACCAGATAGAAACTCTTTGGCTTTTTGCCATTCAGAGTTGGCTAGGAATTAACCCGTCTTTCATGTTGATATGTGAGCCTGAAGCTTAGGCACAATATATTGCAAATCTTTTACAGCCTAATAACCAGGGGGTTCTCTTCTTTTAAAATATGTAAATAGAGAATCTGTGTGTGCCTTAGTGCTCCTTTGCCTATTAAGAAGCACTTAAAAGAAACAAGACTACTGACATGCCTCTATATTGAATGCCAAAACTGTTTCAGGTTTGCTAACTTTGTTTGTTAAATTTTTCCTTTATTGAGTTGTTAAAATATTTTTTATTGGTCAAATACAATTTGCCTAAACAACATTCCAGAACATTTTGTCTAATAAATGATATATGTTTTCATCAGAATAAAAAGGAAAAGCTTTGTAAGCAAGGCACATTACTCATTAGATCCTGTACTGTTTTAACTCTTTAAGCACTGAAATGAAGTAGAAAAAGGCACTCTTAGACTCCATACTATGGACAGTTGTAGGGTCTCCAGGATGTTAAGGGTTAAAGCAAACTTTTTAAACTTTAACAAATGGTGGTGTTTTTCATTTCTGTAGGGAATTTTCTCAGTGACTTGTCCCCATCCCGATATATTCCTTGTGGCAAGAATAGAGAAAGTACTTCAAGGGGGAATCACACATTGCGCCGAACCATACATGAAGAGTTCGGACTCTGCAAAGGTACTTTTGAATAAGACATGATTTCATACTGTGCATGATGCTTAAACAGTAAACCCTGAATCAACACGCCAACCTAATTCGATGCGCTTAATTCATGCTGAGAATTCTTCAGATGCCTTTAAATAACATTTTAGATTCACTTACTGACTGTATCCTTTTTCTCTTAGGCTGCTCAAAAAGTGCTTAAAAATGCCAAATTAGCTTGCAGCAGACTGGGGCAATACAAGATGCCATTTGCATGGGCTGCCAGGTAAGAAATCTCACTTTTATTTTAGTTTATTGTTTCTAATCAGTGACTGGTTCATCTGTCGCTGGGTTTTTGAATAATGGTATTAGATAAGTAATGAAAAACACCAGTGTCTCACAGAACTGTTACAACATCATAACGTAGTTTAGGTTGACAGATGATTGGGTTTGCCTAAGGTTTGCAATATACAGGTCATTTTGTATTCAATTCCAAATGTGATTATTTCCTTACATTCTTGACAGCTATCTATAAGTAGCATACATTATATATCTGTTGAGCACCAGTTCAGCACAACCCAGTTTGGGCTGGTTAACTGAGGTAATACTGTAATTCCCATCACAGAAACCTGTCCATATATTAGAAGTTGATTTGGAAATTAAACTAGATTCTACTGGGCTTTCTGCAAGGCTGTGCTTGCATATGCAGTGTTTTAAGCAATTGTTTGTTTTTATCACAGTAGTAAAATGGCAGGAAATCTACCAGGGAGTGAACTGGGACCTGATCAGTGTTCGACTGAGTGGAAAACTGTTAAAGCCTTTGGAAAAAATGAATAGGCTGAATTGCAGTCCAGAGAGCTTAATCATTGTTGGCTGTTAAGAAAAGACACATTTTGGGTTTGCTTTTGTTCTTTTATATAAAAATGCTATTTTCCTTTTCTCTTGTAGGCCTTTATTTAAAGATGCACAAGGAACTCTGGATAAGTCGGCCAGGTTTTCAGCAATTTACAGACAGGACAGCAATAAGCTATCGAACGAAGACTTGCTGAAGTTGCTGGCTGATTTTAGAAAGTTAGTATCTCTCATTATCATTGTCCTTGCTTTTAAAAGAACTGAGGAACATATCACCTAGGCCAAATGCTTGATTTCTGTTGTCTTTTACAAAAAAGGTCATAAGCTAAAAGTAAAAGTACGAAAAAGTACGATTTTTTTGTTGTGTTGCACAGCACTATACTGTGGAATATTTCTTAGGGGCAATTCAAACTCAGATCAAGATGACTCGTATCCCCTGTGATAGCACCAGGGTGCTGAAAGACTGTACAAATGCTTCTGATATAAACCCCGCTGGCCATGCTTGCCTGCCTAAGCTTTCTTGAATCCAGTGTTCTGTTAAACCTGTTTGAATAAACATTCCAGAGTGTGATGATACAATTCTCTTTTTCGGTTTCTTTTGTACATGCTCACAAAATGCTATAACTGTGTTAACTTTCTGAGTGCCTGCAAGCTTGTGCCAAGTTTCTGTTTTCTATTTATTGTAAAGACCTGACATCTGTTTAAGCAACTGTTGCCTATTAATTTGTTACTACAGGCCAGAAAAGATGTCCAAACTCCCTGTTATCTTAGGAAATCTAGATGTCACTATTGACAACATTGCACCAGATTTAACAAGTAAGTAAAATCGTTCTAAGAAAAAATTGGAAAGAATTACTTTCGAGAGTTTGGTAATTTAATTTTGTGTTTTATTTATTCATTATTTGTGCTTTCAGATTGTGTTACCTCATCATACATTCCTGTCAAGCAGTTTGAGAACAATGGCAAGACAAATATCCTGTTTGAAGTGGAGGAGTTTATTCCATGCATACCAAAATACTCCCAGCCTTTCACCATTTACAACAATCACCTCTATGTTTACCCAAAGCATTTGAAGTATGACAGCCAGAAATCATTTGCAAAGGTAACATGTGCTGTACACATTAACTCAAGTTTTTACCATTCTGGCTGTACAGTACACAGTACGATAAAGGGATTTGTTTGTACCACATATCAATTTCCTTCAACACAGTGAATGACTTGGTCATGCAGAACATCATCTATCCAATAAAAATGTGAACTTTAGGTTCAGAAATGACTGTTACTGAGCAGTAAATGAAATAATCACAGGCACATGTGTAGTAATAGCAATTACATTGATTGGATTTAAGAATATATATATATATTTTGTAGTTGACTAACATCACTTGTACAATAAAGTTCAATTTTTATCAGGTCAGGTAATCTATAGAGTGTTCAACAAGCTCTTTATTGTTTCCTTTTAGGCTAGAAACATTGCCGTTTGCTTAGAATTCAGAGATTCTGATGACGAAGATGCACAACCTGTGAAGGTTAGTAAATTGATAAGGTTTGATTGCCATCTTTCATGACTAGGAAGGAATTGGTAAATATGAACCAGCAAACTGGTGAAATCAGGCAGTGACTGCTCCATGCGTACCTTTTCTAAAACTGTAGATTCTGTCAGTGTTTTGTGGCACTTGTATGCAATGGTTTTAGTCTGTTTTTGAAGCCGTGGATTAGGGTACAGTAGTAAAAAGAGGAATACTGTTGCTTCCTCTGTGCGTTCATTTACAGTGAACCAAAGGATGAAGTACTTACTTCTTTAGTTCCTTGGGATGTAGTTTGGGCAGCACATATAGATATATGTAGCTCAACAGTCCAGCAGCCGAGCAGAGTAACTGACTCAATGTCAGATCTGTCGGTTATAAGGGTTATCATTCTAAGATTATAGTCTGATGACAGTGTGTCAGATTATTGTGCTTGATTTTAGTATGCAGTCACAGCAAAGTACTGGTTTCGGTTACTTTTAGTTAATAGTGAACAATGACATGAACAGACTTCGAACAAATATTGGGACAGTACTAGGACTAACTAACCAAAAATGTAAAATACCTGAATTTCCACAAACAGAAAACTGAAAACTGAAAGCAGTGAGAAAGTCCCAAGAAACAATTTGTGCTGCTTTATCCTCTTGTTTTTCTTCTTATTTGAAAATATTTCTTCTATTTTAAATTTATTTAAAATTTCTTAAAATGCTTTATTGCTTATGAGTCAGGAGCCCAGCATACTGTTTACACAGCCCAGATCTAGTTTCAGCTAAACAAAACCAGCACAGTCCACTTTGATTGCTGGGCAATGGTACAGCATTTCAAAGACCGCTTTAGGTACAGAAGATGCATGCAAGCAAGCGTGTTATTCAGATTAAATTGAGCCCAATATATATTATTTCCACACAAAAAAGTCTGGCTATAGCAATCTCGGTTGTATATGGAAAATGAGATGTTCTTCTATTAGATCTCTAGGGGGTTGGGTGTTTGTGTACACCTGGCTGTGTATTTAGTAAACTTCACCCAAATTATCTAATTAACTGCTGCTGGCTGTTGGGAGCCAGAAATGTATAAGGTTCAATCAGAAGATATGAAGTAATAATAAAAATAAACTTTAGACAAACTTTCAACACTGGCAAGGATTATATTAGAAAATAGTTTGTCTAATTCTTATTATGAAGTTTCCTGTTAGTACTATAGAATCAGGGACCCATCTTATCCTTCAGGGGTGTTTGCAGCCTTGTTTTCTTTAAAAGAGCATCATGGATACAAGTTCTCTTTTTATTGAAATGTATGGTATTTATTTTAATTGCAGGTGAGTGGGGGGTTGCATGTGCTTTTTTAAAAACTGTTTTGGGGTCTAAGACACTTTTTACAATATGTCAGCAGTTTCACAATTTAACTGGTTACCTGTTTTCTATCTTTCAGTGTATTTATGGAAGACCTGGAGGACCTATGTTTACAAAAAATGCTTTTGCTGCAGTTTTACATCACCAGCAAAACCCAGAATTTTACGATGAGGTAAAGAGCAACGTTTTTCTTTAACTGCAATGACATTGAATTCACTGAGCAACATGTTTCCTATGTTTATATAGTGTGGAGATCTGTCAAGCTACAGTGTCTACAGGGATAGGGAAATGAAATCCATGTTGTTGATTTAAAGCACAAATAAAACAGATGCTTTAGCAGTTATTAGGAAGACATACAAATAAGGCAGTAAAATATTGCAGCTTTGGTTGTATAGGTATTTGTGATGCCAAGGGTGCTAGGCATTGGAATTAATAATAGTGTTGAGAGGTGGCAGTGACTTCAGATAAACTCAAGGCACTGTTTCTTGCAGTGTAGTCTGATGTCAGCTAAGCAATGGATTTATTGGCTTTTGATGCAATAAAAACCAGTGGTATCTGTTGTTCAAATACTTTGTATTGGAAATGCTGAAATTCTATATTTTGAAGGATGTATGTTTCATAACAAGTGTTGTTGCTGATTCCCCTCCTCAGATTAAAATAGAGCTACCAACTCAGCTCAATGAAAAGCACCATTTGTTATTCACATTCTACCACGTCGCCTGCGACAGTACCAGCAAAGGAAGCACCAAAAAGAAAGAACAGATTGAGACACAAGGTTAGTCATAGAAGGAAACCCAACAAATGAATAAACCAGCCTGAATGTGCAAGCCTTTGTCTTTGAAAATTGTATAACGTACAGATTCTTCTGTGGCAAATGTGACTTTAAGGGAGGAGGGTGAAAGATGATCTGTTCTATAGTAAACATTTTAATGAAACAGAAGTTTTAGTCTCTTGACACAATTGCTTAGAGTATTTTGAATTGGATAACCAAGGTCACTCTTCACTGCATACTGCAGAGTTTAACTATTGATTCATTGGCTT
This sequence comes from Acipenser ruthenus, assembly GCF_902713425.1. NCBI lineage: Eukaryota > Metazoa > Chordata > Actinopteri > Acipenseriformes > Acipenseridae > Acipenser > Acipenser ruthenus. Next base: position 43,716,748 of record NC_081196.1, on the reverse strand, counting down.
TTTGACATCAATTTTTATAGACACAGACCCACCACTGTGCTATATTACTGTATATGACTCTTACTTATATTTCAAGTCATTTTTATAAGTTTGCCAATATTAAATAATGAAACAATTCTTCTGGGTGCTTGTCACAATAGAAGGTTGAGCCATATTATACCTGCCCAAGTCATCAAAAATACTTTAGCTAGGCTTGTGTGGTCATAAATTCAATTAGATTCGGGTCTCTCAGTGGATAAAAGCCTGGCAATATTACAATTAGACATTCATAACACCCCCACCAGTTTATTTGAAGCACATGCAATAAACTGAATGTTATTCCCTTGTTTTCTGCAGTGGGATATGCTTGGCTTCCACTACTGAAGGATGGCAGAGTGATCATGAACGAGCAGCAGATTCCTGTATCAGCTAATCTGCCAGCGGGCTACCTCAACTACCAGGAGATAGGGATGGGGAAGGTAACAACATTTGTCCTTTTTAATAATACTTTTTCAGCTTTTTTAAAATCCCATTATTTGATTTTGTAAAAGCAGAAATATGTTGTTGTGATATTTTTAAAGGCAGGTGTGTTCTAGTAATTGTATTTATTTATTTATTTATTTATTTATTTATTTATTTATTTATTATTGCATTGCAGCATTCCGGTCCTGAAATCATCAAATGGGTTGATGGAGGCAAGCCTTTGTTCAAGATCGCAACACACCTTGTATCCACGGTGTACACTCAGGTCAGTAATTACATCATTAGCCATTGGTCATGTGACTTTTCTGGGGTATAGAGATGCAACATTATTTTACGCCACTATATTCTTTTAAGTTCCTCCAGTGTTGTGCAGTAAAAAAATAAATTAAGAAATAAAATTAAAAAAAAACATTTCCCTGCAACTGTTTTAACCACTGGCCATTTTTCACATACTCAATTTACTTCATGTTTACTTCAGAGATACCATACAGTATGTCCAATGGATGCTTTATTTTTGTTCACAAAAACATTTCACATTTCCTCCGTTTCTAAATGGCAATATGCTATGCTTTTTTATTTCCTTAGGACCAGCACCTGCACAATTTCTTCCAGCACTGTCAGATCGCAGAGTCTGCAGCTCAGGCTCCAGGAGGGGACCTGGTCAAATATCTTAAGGTAATGCGAGGGACATAATAGGCCTCAATATATACTTATTTGCCTTGTCCTTGTATGAAATAAGTTTTATTTGTGGGAAGTGTGATGAATTTAGAGTGAAATATAAAAGAAAAACACCAAACAATTTAAATACTCCTCACACTTACCCCATACAATACACTGTATTAATTATTAATGATGCAGTATTATGTGCATTATAAATTATTTATAGTGGCTTGATTGTTCAGACCACCTGATGGAGTTTGCATTAAAATTCTCTTAGTCCGCATTCCCGGTTCCTTCCTTGTTTTTTCATGGCGCTTGTGTTTGTCATAGCATAAATTCTTAATGCAATTGATTTGTTGAAGCTATTTTGAGCTTACTATGATACTGAGATGTTAAACCATTTGGGGATGTGTTCTTGATAGGGCCATGTAAGAGAATGTCCTGGGAAACACAATAGAATAATATGAACGAGTCATTAGATTCAACATCGTTGGTCATAATTTCAAGTAAGACCAAGTAAATGTACCTTTTATAACCTTGAAGTAACTCAGGGGTCACTGTCTATCAATCATTTGCAGAATAACTTTGATTTAGTACCAACAATTAATCCAGCTGCCTCTTCTACAACTGCGAATATCTCCTATAATATTTCAGCTTGCACATTAACCTTCACCTATGACCCAAGATGCCTGTTATACTGGGTTTATGTGCCCTTTTGTTTTGCTGATGATTCATCAGTCAAGTTCAATAATAGGTAAAGCCCTGTGAATTTTTTTTTTATTTTTTATAATTTTTCGTTTTGTTTTTCATAAATTGTGTTTTTGTTTTATCCGCTAAAAATGTTGTTATCCTAATTTCCCGTTAGCGGCTGTAATGGTAACATACAGTCCCCCACTCTTTAATTAACTGCCTTTTTACTGTAAATACTGCCCATGACCTATATATATATATATATATATATATATATATATATATATATATATATATATATATATATATATATATATATATATATATATATATATGTAATGTGTATGTGTGTGTATATATATATAATATATATATATATATATATATATATAATACACACACACACACATATATATTTTATTTATATATTTATACTGCTCTACTATTGTGAGACTGTGTCATAATAATTGCACATACAGCAATTTTCCCATTAAAAAAACGATAGGAATTCTATTTCAATCCCTTTGCACTGAAGCAGAGCTCCAGTGCAACAAGCAGTATTTAAACACTAAGCAAAGCAAATTAATTCATTAAAATCCATTCAAAACCAAAACAGCATTTGCTCCAGTGCGAAGTTTGCACCACTTGAAATAAAACAAAGAATTAGCATACTAATACAAAATACAAGCACAAACGAGCCACATTTTCCCCAAAAAGAATAAACAGCTAATGAATGCTTAACGATGGTATCTTTCGACTCCCGTTCCAGCCGACCGTTGCTAAATCTGCACATCATTATTTTGTCACTATCGGCTGTATACATCCCCTCATGCTCAAATTCTTTGCAGCGTTGTTTAATTGCTATGCACAGTTTAGGCATTTTAGAAACAAATGTCTCTTCTCTTCCATCGCAATTTTAATTCCCAAAAATGGTGGGAAACTCGCTCCAAATTATACATTTGCGCACGTGTTAGTCAGAGCTTCCGTTTCCCTTCAGACCGTGTCTATGGTAACGGCTGAGCCTTGACAACTACGATTGCAAGTATTTATTTAAAGTATTTTTTGTATAAACCTCCCAATTTAAAAATGTAATTCTAGGTTTGCTTTATAATGATTTGTTGTTTTATATGTTGCATTTTGTGTTATTTCGTATTTGCGAAAAACACTGGCCTCCTAATTGTAGGTATCGTGCCAGACAAATTAACCCCTGGTGCATTTGAGGTAGTGACTTCATGTTTGCAGGGTTATATAAATCCACCCTAAAGTTTCATGCATACTGTACATTTTCTGAAAAGTATATAATGTACAGATTTTAAAATGTCCAAATTTCTTTTCAGAGTTTACATGCAATGGAGGGCCATGTGATGATCAAATTCTTGCCAACCGTTCTAAACCAGTTGTTTCGAGTCCTCACAAGGGCAACACAGGAAGATGTGGCTGTTAACGTCACAAGGCAAGTGATGCTTTTAAGTAAAGGTTCTGACCTTTTTTGTGTTTTTATTACAAAAAAAAAAAGTTTACAATTTTCAGGTTGAAAACTTGGGATAAATCCAGTTAAATCTGTCTTTTTATTTCTGAACATGCATGTTAAAATGTGTCCTAGTCTATCATACTCCAATAAAACAAATAAGAACTTTACATTTTAATATACCTTTTTAATGCACTTTTAAAAATGGAAATACCTGGTGAAAAGGGATCCTGATTATTTGTTAAGAAATATCCCTGATTTATCGTACAGTAGCTGTACAATTTAATTCTAGGGGTAGAAATTGGGATCAGAACCCCGACTTTCAAGGGTGTTCAAGTGAAACCTGAAATGATTATGTGCAGATTCAGCATACTGTCTCTGTTTACATGTATTTTTAATTTTGTTTTGTTTTTTAGAGTAATTATTCATGTTGTCGCCCAGTGCCATGAGGAAGGATTAGAGCATTATTTACGGTCCTATGTGAAGGTAAGTTTTACAACTACAGGCACTACTCAGTTGTCTCGTGTTTTATTAGGAGTTTTGTTTAAGTGAAACCGTAACAGTCTGCTTTTTTGAGTTTGCTGTGTTGCATAAGTAACCCGTTTGCCTCTTCTGAAGTATGTTTTTAAGGCGGAGCCCTACAGTGCTTCCACTTCTAAGACAGTGCATGAGGAACTGACCAAGGCAATGACTGTGATCCTAAAGCCTTCAGCTGATTTCCTCACAAGTAACAAACTGCTCAAGGTACCAATGATTTTGAACGTGCATGTAAAACAAAGCAGTTTATTGAAGCACAGTGGGTAAGGGCTGCAGCTGTTTCCGGGGTGTTTAACCCTTTAACATTATAAACTGTGGCTAACCACTGAATAACGATAATTAGCTATTACCATATTGTCACTAGTTTGATAAAGGGTTAAGTAAACATGTTTTTGTAAAATAATATTCTGCTAACCAATCACAATTGTTTTTATTTGTAGTATTCGTGGTTTTTCTTTGAAGCTCTGGTCAAATCTATGGCCCAGTATCTTATAGAGAGCTGCAAGGTGAAGGTATGTGAATGGATTTACAAATCCTTAACATTTATAACAGATCTCCGTTCTATCAGTTTCGATTGTTTCTATTGAAGGTGTTTGTAGCTTATTTTTAGATACAATAATTATCACAAGTCAGCCCATTTTAATGATTTAAACACAACTGTAATTTTTATATTGGGATGGTACGATGCAGCAGGGTCTGATTTTATGTTTTTATTTTCTAGTTCATTCTGTGTTAATGATTTTGAACTGTTTAAAAGTGGTCCATCTTTTTAACAAATATTTTTATTGCTGTGCCCTTTGAACTTGGGGTAACCACACATAACCCGTGACATTTCACAAAACTATAATTTACTCTTTCATTCATGACCCACTTAGATTTCTTCACGTAAAACCTCACCCTTTGTTGCTCTGTATCCTGGCACCAAAATATATAATCAAAATGAACCATTAAAACCAGACACTGCCTGAAACATCTAATAAAAAAGAAAATTAATTATGAATAATATATGTTTGCAATTTTACCTTGACATGGCATGTTGTTGTCCAGTTAGGAATCTGTCTGGCGTCAAATGCCAGTGACCAGTGTGATCCCTCTTGACAAAAAAAATAAAAAAGACACACAATGATGGTGAGCTTTTTAGGTATTGCACCTTAATCTCAAGTGTTTTGTTTTTCAGTTGTCAAGGAACCAGCGATTTTCTGCTTCTTTCCACCATACCGTGGAGACCCTGGTTAATATGCTGATGCCTCACATCTCACACAAGTACAAGGACAATCTGGAGGCAGCAAGGAATGCAAACCACAGTCTTGCTGTCTTTGTTAAGGTACTTTCCATGGTGTGCAGGGTTTGGAGTTATATCTGCTATACAAGTCCAAATAAAAGACCAACACTGTGTGGATATCTAAAACACTGGTAATGGAGCCTGATTTCAAACCTTAACAACTCCTTATTTACTTTTAATGGAACAACACAATTCCATTTCACTGATTCCAGTACCCAGACTTTAAGGTAATGAAAGTGCACAAATAATGAATAGTTTGGATAACCAAGTTACTATATGCTGCACTTCCAAGCCTAGTTTTAAAATGTCAGTGTGGAGATAATACAATACTGAGATACAAAATGTCCTTCGTGGCCAATGGCAACTAAATTTAGAAAAATTAGTAATGCATACATCATTCCCCTTCTCTTGACTGCTTCCTTGTTTTGTTTTGTGCTTCCTGGTTGCAACAGTATTATATCTGATTCAGCTGTTCACCAGTGGAGCTAAAGGTTTTGTTTATATATTTAAATAAAGCTTGGCATACAAAGCTTGACAAACAAGTGGGAATCCTGAGACAATGCTTTGCTCACTTAGTAAATCAACTCTGTTTTGTTTTAAAATGAAGTGTGAGCTTGGTATGTGACAAACTCTTCAGATGAATGGATTAGTATGACTGCTTAAATAGTAATCTACAGTCCTGAATTATCAGAAAAGCTGACACATTAGTCTGGGGTCTGTCAACATTGCCAAGTTTTTTAGCCTTACAAAATACTTTCAGACTCATCCACTCATAACCAGCTTAATTATCCTTTTTCACTTCTTAATTTGATCAGTCCTTGAGGGGGGGGGGGGGGGGAGGGAGGGGGGGGGGGGTGCAGGAGGGTTGGTTGTGTGTTTTTTCTTTTTTTCTTTTAATCATACCCACTAGCCTTTCTGACTGGACCCTCCACCAAGTAGTTAGGGTGGTTCTTCATTCAGCTGGATAGTAAATATATGCCAAATTTTGGCTGAAATGTTCAATGTTTAAATAAATATATTTTAATAAAACAAGATCTGGTCTCTAACTGAGAAAAACTGAGAAATGTATTGCACTATCAGCGTTTGCCCAAAATGACTGCTATGATGAATCGGTCCATACTGTGCCCCTTCAGACTCTCTACCCCTTTATTTTGCAACTGGCTTCCGACACATGTTAAAACTCACCTCCCTTGTTTTCACTTTTTTGCTCTTAGCACTGTTTTACCTTTATGGACAGAGGATTTGTCTTCAAGCAGATCAACAACTACATAAGTTGTTTTAGTCCTGGAGAACCAAAGGTAGTGTGACAAATTTTGAAACGTTAAATCTGTATTTATACAGTAAGTGCCTGTCAGTTGCACTCCTGTTGCCGTCCGTCTGTGCATATTTTCACAGTTTGTTCCTCCTTAAAGTTTCTTAATGACTGTATATGTGTATTTTGGGGTATGAGAGTGACAGTATACATATATTTTGTAATGGGATAATGTGTGTGTTATTTATTATTTCATGTTTGCCTTTGTAACGTTAGTCTCCTAAAACATAATTCCTTTTAGACGCTCTTTGAATTCAAGTTTGAGTTTCTGCGCGTGGTGTGTAACCATGAGCACTACATTCCTCTGAACCTGCCTATGCCATTCGGGAAGGGAAGGATTCAGCGATTTCAAGGTAACAGTTATTACTTGGTGCGGCTTTCTTTGTTAAGCACACATTAAGCACATCTTTTGAAAAGAATAAACTCTGTTTTCAAAGTAGTTAGACATACTAAGTAACTTTGTTCACTATAAAAAGACAATGACCTAACATGATGCCGTACAACACTTCTATGCATAGTCTCTCTCTGAAAGGAGAAATAGCATCAGAATGGAATTCGTTAACCCTGATACTGTTTTTGACCCCATTTCTTTCCACACTAGTAATGCAAAATCAGTACAGTTTTCAGTATTTGTCCAATAGAATTGGCCAAGATTGTCTAACATTACTCCACAAGTGACCAGGGCAGCCAGATGTTTAGAATGAATGTCTCCAGGCAAAGGTTTTATTAAAACGGCCCACTTGTATATATTGTCAGCAGCTGTTTTGTATAGGGGTTGATAAGTTGCCTTTTCATTTTATTTTGCCAATTGACAGTGCTTGAGAATGTAGTTTTTGCATGGTCTCTGTAAGCTGCCAGTTTGTGATCCCCTCAGCTTTAAGGTTGCTACATTAGCTGTTGGCAGATAGCTGATGGCAGGCTCATTTTTAGAAACACTTGTTTTTGTAAACGTGTTAACTTGCTAGATCTCTGTTTGCCAATTGTAGGAGAATATATGATATGTTTTAATGAATGCTCTTTTTAACAGCAGCTTATTTTATGTGTTTATTCCGCTTTTGTTTCTTTTTTCTTTATTAATTAGCTTTTCTTTCACCAAACGTGGAGTCACATGATACTCCAGTAGGTAGGTGCGAGGTGTGATGCTTGCCTTGTTCTGAAAAAAACTAAAAACAAAACATCAATTAAAAAAATAATAATTAAGAAATCAATTAATTTACCTTCGAACCACAAAATCATTCATCAATGGATTTTATTGGTAATTTTTTCGCATCCATTACTTCAAAATAAGCACAACTAAATCTTTGTCATTAATATGGACTGTAATTGGCTTTTTAGTTTTGATCAACACAAGAGTGGTATATTACTGTGCACAGGCCTGAGTGCCAAAAGAAAAAAGTGAGAAACACCTGCTCTGACACTGTCAATAAGGTGAATGCCACCATGGCCAGCCATGTTGGCAGGCACTGATTCAACCTGATGAGCTTGCAGTATGTTTCAATTTGTTCTTGAGGGGATACAGTGTGTGACCATTCTTCAAAGATTACCCCACAACCTTCCCTCTGTTTTCTTCATGCCCATTGAGGGGTTTAAATCCTATTTCTGGATAACCATCAGTAATCTGCGCAGTCTTTGATAAAGATGCACTTGCTGACAATCGTGTCTCTATCACTGTCTGCCAAATCGACTATCTTGGCTAATCCAGACTTGCAGGGGTTTTCATTTTTTTTTTATCAAAAGGTCAGTTTTGAAGCCTTGGCTTCCCTCTCATTAACGAGTGTAGATGCCCTCCCTCTGAGCACAGTGTAAATCTGGAAATCCCCCACCTCTGAAGCCAGTGTAAGTGTCACTTCAGGAACTGTAACTGTGCTGACTAGAGTACTAGCCAAGACAACCATTGCACCATAATTAACTAAACAGTAATCTCCTGATACTGACAATGTTTTGGTACACAGAGCTTTACTTAATCAAGCAAGATAATGCATTGTTTTTAGTTCCGATACTACACAAATTGACCGATTTTTTAATTTTACCAGCTCTCCAAATTATCAATTGCTGATATATAGGCCTATTTCTTTCTACGACAAAAACTTTAAGAAAAGTATTAATTGATATATTCCCAGTACCTTTTGGTGTAATATTTTCTAAAGTTCTTCTTTTAAACCAATAACAGCCCGTTTTTTGGGGAAGTTGACATTGACCACTCTTGTGTTTCATCCATTGCAGAATACAGCTCTAGAAGTGTGATTTGTGGTGTTTTTAATCATGTTTAAACCAGCATCAGGTGCATTGCAGTGCTTGTTTATTTACTGTAGTCTTGACTTTGTCTAGCTTGCAAAATAATTTAAAAAATGCTTATTTGCTTGCTTGGATTTGTTTATTGCTTGGCTTTCTTTATTGTTTGTGTACGATTTTTTTATTTAATTTTTTTTTTTTAACTGCTCCATAGGTAGAACCGCTTTCCATCATGGCAACTGCATTCGTGCAAATCATTGTCACATAATTGTATTACAAGGTCACTGTTTTATGGATGATATCAATATTAATGAATTAGTTGAGTAAGATAATAATGCAATAAAGGAAGTCAGGCTGAATAAGAAGTCATTTAAGGTGAAATAGTTTCAAGGAGAACATATTCGTCTGGTTTCACAGACTTAGCACTACCTAATGTTACCTTCGGCTAGCTAGTCCAAGATTAACAGCTGATTTCCCCAGCCACTATTAGCATTAAAGGCTTTACTGTTTTTAATCTGGTCAGGTGCATTTTGTTCAGGCATTACCGCACTGGCAGGTGTAGAAGAGTCTTGAAGAGGGGTTTAAAGCAGATATTACTCTTACTGAAAATTGCCCTTTTTGAATCTGTGCTTTTCCACTACCCAAAGACATAAAGGGTGTCTCCAAATTCACTTAGCACTGCTGCAATGGAAAAGCCATTCACTTCAGATCAGTAAAACAGTTGTAGGCACATGACAAAAGGATAACACGATTATATGACTACCATCCTAGGTGCTCTGGCACTACCTAATCAATATGGATGCTTTTCATGTAGCCACACTGTGCATATACTATTAGGGAATAGCAGGAAACTAAAATAGATGGAACACTTTAAGATGCCCAAGCAGCTGTGTTTTGATAGTTTTCACATTTTAGCTATTTGAAAACACATAAATGCCTAATAACTAGCTTATCACTATTCTAATTTGATGCTTTTAAAGTAACCACATTCATCGCTTCCACTGAGCTGCAGTTTAGATCTTGGATGACCAAACTACTTCTAGTGTTTGAACTGCAAGGAAACTGTGTTTTTGACGCAGTTTGTGGCTGAAGGAAATGGCAAAAAATAATTTCTCAGTCAGTTTCAATGTCCTCCTTTGTTTAATTTTGCCAACCTGACTTTGTCACGTTCACAAGCAAAAATAGCCTTCAATTGCGTCTTCATCTTCCGACACATCTCAGATGCTCCAAATGTGCGATTTCTTTCTTTTAAGAGCCGCATCTTAAAATGTGCATGAAGTTTGTAGTGGGCATAGCTCTCGTTCAGACGTCCATAATCCAATTTGCTCCCCCCAAATTTAAACATTTATTTGTCAAAAATGTGAGACCTTAAATTCATGTAAATACTATATACCATTGCTAAATTTACCGTACTGCTTTCCTGTGCTGCACTTGCCTTTCCTGTGTTTAATATCCAACACATTTTTAAACAATGTTTTTAAATCTGCAGATGTACTGCAATTTCTTCTTCGTGAAAAAAACACAGTATCTTTGAAAGTTTGTTTTATGAAAAGCTTTTTTTACATTCACATTGCAGGTACAGGATATATTATTTTGAGTCAAACCACTTGTAGGCATGAAACCATAACCAGAATTAAATTAAAGCGATACTCTTTACATCTTTGCAGCTGGGAGAGCGTTTAAGAAGTCAGTCAGAGTTCATTTTCAGTTTAGACGTAGCATAGGGATGTGTTCTTTATTGCGGTATGCTCAGCATTTTGAAGATCAGCACGTCTATTTCTGGTTTATGTTACACTTGTTAGTTTCATGATTTGTAAATGGTTTCTCTTTTCTAACTCTTAATTTCCTTTCTCTCTTCCTTCAGACCTCCAGCTCGACTACTCCCTAACAGATGACTTCTGTAGAAACCATTTCTTGGTGGGCCTGCTCCTAAGGGAGGTGGGGAGTGCTCTTCAAGAGTTCAGAGAGATCCGGCAGATCTCAATCAGTGTGCTCAAGAGCCTAATGGTGAAGCATGCATTCGATGACAGATATGCTTCAAAGGTGAGCCTGCTGCCAGACCACTGATGTCAGCCTTTGAGAAAATAGTCACACCTTTTAGTAATACCCTTGTCATAGTTGTCCTACACCGTGTGTGTGTGTGTGTGTGTGTGTGTGCACGCGCGTGTGTAAATAATTGATAAAAAATCACCATTTTGGAAAATGATATCAGGTTCTGCCAACTTACTCATATCTTAATTCCCAAATCCTGATGTTTGTAACAAGCTTTCCATATTGTCATGCTATTTAGCCATTTTAAAGATTAATGGTCATGTACTGTATCTGTATGAGCTACCAACTTTAGTAGTTACTGGTACAACTACTTAAAAGCTCTGCTCAACAGTATATAACTCTAAGTTACAAATACGTTATTTTGTGCTGAAATTAAACAGAAAAAAGCCTAGAACCAAAATAAAAAATAAAATAAAAAAAACTTAAATAACTTCAGAAAAGCACATCTGGACTCTTGTGACTCCCAAGAGTGTTTATACATTTGTGGTATTTTGTTTAAAAACATTGAGGGCTTGGTTTTATTACAAGTACTGTTGTATAAAAGTTATTCCTGCACAGAGTTAGACTGGGTGGGGGTGGGTGGGGGGAGGGTGGACGCAGGTGGACGCAATCCACTTATTTTTTTGGAAGGGTGGACTCAGTCCACCCACTATTTTTGGTGTTTCACGCTCTGTCTTCATTGTTATTTATCTTCTTGAATAGTATTCTGTTTTATTTCTCCCCAACACTTCATTGTTTAATGTTCCTGGCTAAACTTTTCATTGTATTGTGTGTGTGTGTGCGTCTGCTCTCTGGAGCTCTGGAGCACACGCAGTCGCTGGAGTCTTTATACTGAAACTGACAAGCGGCACCGTGAACTGAAATTGATGTGACAACTGTTTTTGGGCGAATACATTTTTTTTTTTTTTTTGTAAAAAATGTTACCACATAATAATAACGTGTTGATTCAGTTAAAACATTTCTACAGTAAACTAAGTGAAAATTAGCATAACAGCTGACCTTGGGTTTTCTTTCAAAACTGCCTTCCTCATTGATCCTGCGTTCCTAGCAAGATCTCTCGATTTGCTGAAAAGAATTGTGAAAGCTTATAATATAGCGAAGGTTGTTTAATATCATATCAGTGTTAAATAAGACATTTTTTACCAGACTATAATATAAAGCCTTATGTTTATTATACTGCATACATTTTGTCAATGTTTCTTTATTTGTGACCTGCTATTTTGTCCGATTTCTTTAATGTTTTTTTTTTTTTTTTTTTTAATTATGCATTCTGTTTGCTTGTTTCTTATTTCAGTGATCTGTGATGTCTATATGGTCGTTATAGTTATTGTAAAAGAACTTTGAGATACTATATTGTATGCAAGAAGGGCACACGTGTTTGGCTATTGTCACATTTTTTTAAGCTTTAGTTTTTGTTTGTGACCTGCAGTTGCATGGTATTTTTTATGCCTTTTTCTTTGTAAAGAGCTTTAAGATCCTTATAATGAAAAACACTTTCTAACATAAAGATGTTCTCCGGTTTTAAATAATCATTGTCTAATCCTAACATTTTTTTTAAACATTATACCAGAGATTTAGTGTATTTAATAACTAAATGTTTAAACACTTTTCTTTGGGACCAATTCAGAGATGTGCATAGTCAGATTGTTTTCCAAATTATTATTATTATTATTATTATTTATTTCTTAGCAGACGCCCTTATCCAGGGCGACTTACAATCGCAAGCAAATACGAATACATTCAAGTGTTACAATATAAGTCATACAATAAGAACAAGAAATACAATAATTCTCAAGTGTGACAAACCACAATTCAATAATACAGCAGATGGCTTCATGTGGGCACAACCGGCATTAACATTTTTGAAAATCCAGTATTGAAGCGAATATAGCCTTGCAGCTGAATAATATTTCTCAAGAACAGGCAAGGATAGCCCTCCTAGTTTAGAGAGTGAGAGTCTCATTTTCTGTATTCTGGGCTGGGAACCTTCCATAGAAAATCTACCCAACGGTGAGATTGGCAACATTTTACAATTTATCATGTTCTACTATTAATTCTAATTTATTATAGTGGTTATTAATCACCTAAAACTTAGTTCCAGTCTTCACATAGTATAATTCTTTCCATGCAAATTTGCATTTTCCCATCCGACTAACAGTATGATTTTTCATGGACCCAGGCTCTATTAATATCGTCATCTTTTTAGGTGTAAAATTGACTGCACTGACACTGGAAATGTGACAAACCCTCTGGGGGCCTTATAGGTCCCAGACTCTTTGCACACAGAAAAAACGAGCACCGTTGCTCCACATAACGTAACCCTATAGATTCCACTCACTATTTTCTGTAGGAGTCTAACTGTTCCTGCACAAACTTTAGAGGTCAACAAGCATTATAATTTACCTCTTTTTTGACTGTAAAGCTTGGGAGCTGAGCAATTAAGAGACAGTTTTGTATAAAGAGCATCACATTGAAACTTAGTCCTCCATGATCCTTCCATGACAGCCGCTGTACTGTATGTCATTGTCTGCTAAACACCATCATTGTTACTTGTCCTTTTTCTAATTTGACACGACAAAAAAAAAATGGGGTTGATTTTAATAAACGTTGATGCTAATAAAATGAATAAGCTAGAACAAATATGTTTACACAATGACAAAAACAGAAGTGTGTGTAGAATATTTTAACTGGAACAGTAACTCATGGCTGAGTTTGGATTTAAAACCGAACTTCCTGTTCTAGCCTTTATAACAAGTGAAATAAGAAGCTTTCACCATAAAAATGTTAAATAAACATTACAGTTCTAGACTAGTGTCCTTGGCTGATGATAAATGTTATTTTACCAGTATTCCCTCATCTCTTTCATTCTAGAGCCAACAGGCTAGAACAGCCACACTGTATCTGCCACTATTTGGCTTGCTGCTGGAGAATGTGCACCGACTCAATGTGAAGGATGTCTCGCCTTTCCCAGTGAACCATTCCAATAATGTAAGACTATTGCACCATCTGCTGGTCATTTATTGCAAAGATGGTGTTTGCAGTTTTGCTGAATGGGGGCGTTTTCCAGTTTCTTTGGTAGACGTTGCTTTTCATTTTCTTTTCTCTTCTAGAACGCAAGAGATGACTCTCTTCTGGGGAACCCCACGATGACACCTCAAAAGCCAGGCAACGGCATGGACAACAGCCTGCACAAGGATGTGTTTGGTGTCATCTCAGGCACAGGTGAGCAGTCTGACATCTAGAGACACATTTCTCTGCTGTAAATACATTTGTGATGGTGTGATCTATTATTCACTGGCATACCTGATGGCTAGTGTGAGCTGAAAAATCTGTGAGCTTTCCCAAGATGTACCAATACAGTGCCCCCCCCCCCCCCCCCCCTTCTGCCTTTTAACGAGAATGGTAGTCAAGACCATGACTCCTTCTATCTGCTTCTACTGTATAAAGGGATGCACTGTACAGGATGTTTGCTCAACAGTTGCAAAAGGTTTCACTACCTTTGTAAAGCTCTTCTTAACATAGTTGTCATATTTTGTGTAAAGATTTATAGGAAGTTATGCAGGCATATTTACAATGACTCGTTGAACTAGACATGTATCATTTACTTCCAGCATTAAAATACTGTACTTAAATACTACATATAATATATATATATATATATATATATATATATATATATATATATATATATATATATATATATATATATATATGTATAGAACCAGTATTTCAAATCAATTTTTGAAATACATGAAATCGAAAGTACAAAAAGATAAGCCATTTATTATATTAAGCTATAACAATGACAGGGGATCTTTTAATTCTGAAATTCTCAGGATGTGATGGGGATTCATTTTTTTCTCCATCAGATCCCCTTAGATGGAATAATACAATGCAGTAGCCTGATAAAGTCAACCATACATATTTAATTGCATAATATTTAGATAGTAGACGAGCTTTCTTCTGCTGCCCTGCTAACATGTGTCTTCTCTGCAGCTTCTCCTCACGCCTCATCTACTCCGAACATCAATTCTGTGCGGCACGCTGACTCCCGGGGCTCTCTAATTAGTACAGACTCTGGCAACAGTCTACCTGACAAGAACTGCGATAAGACCAACTCCTTGGATAAGGTAGTGCACAGCCATTCTGCTTACCCACCAGGCAGGTTCATATTAGATGCCCAAGGATTTAAGAGGCTTTAAGTGATAAACAAATAGCCTCGTATCAAAGCCCTATTCTCGTAATACTCCTCCCATGTGAACCCATTCTCATTTCGGACAGGTTTTACATTAGTATTTACCATCGCTCTTGTCATAGTCCCCGCCCAATATCTTCCTAACCCAAAATATTTCCCTAAATTGACAAGATCTGGTTATAAAATTCAATTGAATTTTGATTTCCTTTGTATAGAGCATTTGTATCCTCATCAACACATCCCAAAGCACTGAACATATTCCTTCTGACATGTTTGAACCATCAGGGGCTGTGAGCCTTTGAGCCTAGACTTTACAATATTGGAGTGTATTCAATTACTGTAAATGGTGGTGGATCTAAATAGCGTCACTGTTTTAAATATTAAAATCAGACCAAAGCTGCAATTTTGCTTTCCTTTTCAAGTACTCTAAACACAGTACTATTCATGTAGGTTTCACAAAATCCTGTTCTTGATTTAAACTGTGGCGGTATTTGGTTCTGCTACCGTTAAAGTAATTGTAGCCAATAAAACAGTTCCATACAATGTCTCCACCATGCAAATCTATTCATTTTATTGGTCTGAAATGTGCGGTTTTGAAAGAAGCACGTGTTACGTGGTTCTGCACTAGGTTAAATGAAACAATGTTTGGATGCCATGCTTCTTGACAGCCTTGTACTGAACTTCCTGTGTCTTTTCTGTGAATAACCAATCAGCTGCTTTCCCTATATACTGACATACTTTCAGACAGGATCATGCGCTTACCCAGAAGACACTGCTGAGGTGAAATGACCCAGGGAGTACAAGTGCAAACAGATAACCCAAGAATAAGGCGTAGAAAGTGAAGGTTTCCTTTAACCTAAAGCAGTACGAGAGACTGTGTTTTTAAATGACAATACTGGACTATAACATGTGTTTCTTTTAAAACGACACCTTTTTGAGATGTATATAGCTAATGAATGTGCAAAATCGCCAAGACATAATTATGTTGTTATCTACAATTACTTTAAAATCAATTGACTAGACCCCATTAAGTATTAAACTTAAGCGGGAGTGAAATATCTTAAGGACTAAAAATAAAGAATTAATAATAAGAGAGGAAGGCAGATAGTGAAAATGTTTGTTCATCTAAACTTAGACTTTTTCAGAACTGTGAGAAATTATTTTTTTGTAATAGTGCTTTGAAGTGAAGCAGTACAGCAATCCAAAGCAATTGAAGATTAAAGACTCTCCACGATGATAGTTTTAATGTAGCGTGTTGTTTAATCAGTGTTCAGTGCCATGTTGATGTGAAGGTTTATTTGTGCATCTCCTGCTTGTGTCCTTGTTGTTTCCACCATGCCCTTACACAGTCAGCTAACCTTGACTTATACCGTTGAACCCTCACATGCCTTCCTGCTGGCAGAAAGGGAAACTAATGCGGAGGCACTCTGCCAGCATGCTGCGCCTCAGTGGGAAGAATGAGGAGAGCTCCCGTGCTGCCCGCAGAAATTGTGTTACCATGGACTTCTCCCTGCTCACTGTCCCGGCCTTGTCAGAGAAAATCTTGCATGCTGCTTTTTCTGAAGTATAAAACCCTTCTGTCTCCCCCCTACTCCTTAAGAGAGTGTCCCTTTGGGAGTGCCAGTGTATTTTTTTGCTGAGTTTTTTTTCTTTGCCACAGATGTTAAGCAGTTTCCATAAACTCTGACCTATTTCCAATGTATAGAATGGGAGAGGGTGATGTTTTTGTTTTGCATTTAAAGCTGTACATTGAGCTGAGCTGAATTTTACAGCAGTAGCTTCATCTAGTTCACAGTTTAGCAATCCCCATAGGCTGTAGTAATTTGCTGTGCATCAGAAGTCCCTGGGGTCCATTAAAAACACGTGCCTCAAAGAAATAATACAGGAGTGTGTGAGAGATGGTTTCCATTCTCTATACTTTAATATCCTATTGATTCACTGTGTACGTGTTTTGCTCATTCAGAATCTGGGATCTGTCATCTCTGTTTTGTCACACTTAGTTTTACAGACACTCACTTTTTTTACATTTGCCGTATGTAGGTCATGGTGATCTACTTTTTCATGATACTGACGCAGCACTGTAGCTCTTAACTGTGTATTTACAATACCCCCAATCACACACATGTAATACTGCTCAGTGAAATCAATTTCCCAGACACAGAAGGCACTAGATGTACATATCATGGCAGTACTTTTATATATCTAGAGTGGTACTGAGTGTCTCAAAACCTTGGAATGATATCGTGTTTCCATTACAGTGAAGTGTGACCTGTGTCGTCTTGTGTTTGTGTCTGGGGTGCTGCAGTGAATTTGCTGTGAGGCATGTTTTTTTTTTTCAGTCCTGATATAAAATGGCTCTTAGTCTTTTCGTTGTCTCCCCTGTTAGAACCAGCAGGGTGCCGTGCTAGGAGGCTCTGTTGTTCGCTGTGACAAACTGGATCAGTCAGAGATCAAGAGCCTGCTAATGTGTTTTCTTCATGTGCTAAAGAGCATGTCAGAAGGTAAGACTGAATTAGTGATGCTGCTTTTTAGCATCTGTTCGGAGATTGAAATTGTATGCAAAAGACATGCATCATTTTAAGAAAGCTTTTGCAGCATGTAATCACTTTGAGAAGACTAGAGAATAAAGTATTATGACAGAACATCTTTTGCAAAAATAACAAGATTACAATAGAACAGTCTGTTGTATATGTGGTGTATACCTTTACAGCCAGTACAGCATGTCTCCCAATCAGTATTTAGTGTTCTTGCATTTCCTTGTACTGAAGAAAGTTGAGGACCGTGTGTGTTTTCCCTCCTGGTGTTTTTTGAAGCATGTTTTGATTGAGCTCATTTAAAGCAACTTCATTTCCTTACAGATGCTCTCTTTACATATTGGAACAAGGCATCACCAGCAGAGCTTATGGATTTTTTCACATTAACAGAGTAGGTTTATTTGATTATTTTTACTAGAATCATCATAGACATCCCACAAATGTCCTTAAACCTTTGTTTTAAATACACAGATTGCTAGGCACAAGTTTACAGTATCAATACTCTAACAATTTAGCTACAAAGACATTCACCTGCATCACCCCTCAGCACCTTATTCTGTACATACTGTGTACATGGTTTAATATGCAAGATCAACTTGAAGTACAACAGCGCCATCTACAGGGTACGGGCTTTCAGTGTGTAAGAGGGGGGAACAAAATTGGGAAAATAATCCTGAACCTTTTTGTTGTTGTTGTTTGTTTTTTTTATTTTTTTATACAGTGTGTGTCTTCATCAATTCAGATACATGGGGAAAAGATACATTGCAAGGTAACACGTTGCTACTTTTTCCTTTGCTGTGTTCTTGAGAGATCTGAAAATACACGGCACCAAACAATTAGTGGATACTCGGAGCGTATGTTAAGCTTGTCTATACAGGCTATCAATGACACATTTATTTCTAAAATGCATAATCAATGCCAAGCCTGTATTGGAGTCTGGGATGATCACATTGACGTATGCAAGGTTGACAATATTGAACCCCCTTTTCCTCTACTGACTGTAGTGTCAGATATTTGGATATTTTCATCACCAGACACTATCTGTTTTACATTAAAATGACTCTAGAGGGATGTTGGACATAATTTCAATTCAGAATTTTGATTACATTTAATATACAAATCTCTGAATAGCCCTTAATTGTTTGGAGCCGTGTAAATTGAAGTAGATAAGATTGTAAAGCACCTAAAAAAACATTGTTATTGTATTGTATCAGACTTAACTGTAACATGACTTATTTTTAATAATACTGTGTCATTGTACTTTCAAACTTTCTCAGGGACACTTAATATTTAAATTGTGGTAATAAGTTAATTGGAGGACTCAAGAATCTATAACATGTAGTTGTGATCGCTTGCATTGGACCATATTCTCAGAGCACTTAACACCTGGCTAAGTTAACATCAGATGAAAACAAAACATCAATGTTAACAAGTGTCAATTAAATAACTCGGGGGACTCCTATACATGCACCTTAAGTGTTTCTTGCTAGTTCTGATAGCAGTTTGTTGTTTGTTTAACAAACATGTGGGCAAACTTATAGCAGGGTAAATACTTTATGGATAGGGCACTTTGAATCACATAGTACCTCGCCGGTACATGTAAAAAAAAAACCCCCAAAAAACCAAAAATAAATGTATTTTCTATTTTATTATTCTTGTGATGTCTCTGTGGTTAACCCTTTGAATTGTAACTTAGTCCAGTAGTGAACCTTCCCTAAATCTGCTACTCTTTTGGTCTGAATGGGACAGAGGATTTTAATATTTTAAAGTACAGTTCTTGTTCCAATAAATAAAATATACCATAGATGTCCCCCAAAATGTAAGTGAAGTAGTAAAATTGCTCTTGCCCTCAAACTGAATGAAACCTGCCTGGCTATTCAGAGCATATTCGGTATCTTGTCCAGCTAGGGCTCGATCATTATCAGTACCCTGACATAAGATGAAGGAAGGAGAGCAAGAATGCCAAAGAGCAGCACTTGTCAGCAGTATTCGGAGGGTTAACTGGGAGGATATGATTATACAGAATGTATGATGTCAGCAAAACTAACATTCAGAATGTTCATCAAAACAGTGGGAGGGAAAAAGCAATTTGTTGCCTCATTGGTTTTCCTAACATGGGTTATTTGCCACACTCCCCAATGCAAATATAATGAAATGGTTCTTGCCTGAATTTAATTTCACTTTTTGTTAACTGATGTGTTCACAGGTCTGTTTGTTAATGATAACACTGTCCACTCATTATAACCTCCTTCAGCACATCACACTTCACACCACACACCTCCTTCGAGACTCTGGTGGTGGTTCAATGCTGGATCTAATCAACAGCCCTTGCTAACCCACCTTTACTTTTCTGTTTTTCACACTTGAATGCTGACAAGTTTAATGTATTTGGCTCCCCTCCCCTCCTGCTTGGGTAAGATTTTAGGTGTTCAGATTTTTTTACAAAAGCATGTTTCTGTTCAGTCCCGTATCTTGATTAAATTTCATCATTCATTCTTTGTCACATCTTTCTTTATTTATTTTTTTGAATGTGTCATTTTATTTTATATTGTTTTGTTTTTTAACACCAATCTACTTTGCATGTTTTGGCTTTTTCTACTTGCCTGTTTGCAAGAATTCATCTCCTTGTTTTATCTCCTTATTAAAAAAAAAGGCATCTTATCTAAATATTCTCCACCCTCCTGCTGTAAGAGCTTTATATCAGATATAATAGTATGTTGGATAGTGTGGGAGACTAGGGAAGCATAATGGTTTTATACAGCAATTCCAACTACAGTGAGTTCTGCTTCAAAAGACTGTCTCAGGACAGGTGGAGTAATAATATGACACATACTGTTGTTTTTTTTTTGTTAAACCAAAAAAACAATGTGTATTAGTCGGTGCATTTTTTTTAAAAAATGTTTCATGCAGGAAAACAAAATACTCCCAATGACACATTTAAAGTCGCTGCAGAGATGTCTTCATTATTCCATCACTATTGATGGTTTATGGAAAACAATAGCCTGCTTACTAACTCTCTGCTTCGCTGCAAGTTGGCCATGTCTAACATTGCCTTATGTCCCATTTCCCCGTTAGGAACCAGGAGGGGGTGGGACCCATAGCACATGATCGGAAATCTCAGACTTTGCCTGTGTCCCGTAACAGAGCAGGAATGATGCATGCCAGATTACAGCAGCTCAGCAGCCTGGATAACTCTTTCACTTTTAACCACAGTAAGTGCAGTAACCTCCAGACAGTCTCCTCTCTGCTCCATACCATCTCATCGGAAAAAGGAACTCTCCAGCATGCCCACCACAAAACCACCCCAGAGCGAGTCATGGACTGTACATACATACAAACAAACATTCTAGGAGCACAATATGAATTGGTATATGAACAGAAACATGTCTTTTACAGATGAGTGAAATTTATATTTGGAGGTACGCACATATACGTCCTTTTTAGGAACTTGCTTATTTGAAATGACAAAAATATACTAATATCATAACTTTAAACTAACATAAGAGCATTTTTGATGGTTCTACATATTTGTAGTTTTACCAAGTCATTAAAACAATCCTTAAAAATATTGAGAGTCCAGTTTAATAAACTGTAGGCCGAGACCTTTACTAAACTCTACACAGTGATATCTTCATGATTTTATGCTGCCATTTCAAATAATCATGTCTCCATTGGATTTGGCTTAATCCTCATCGGTATTCTACGTTCCCTGTAAGTCCATGACCGACTTTGCGCTGGTGTTTAACAACACGTAATAAAGTGACTTTTTCTGTGTTTTCAGTGTAAGAAAGATATCAAGTATACTTGGAATTTCTGTAGACCATGGTAAGACTTAATCAGGTTGATAGCTAGCTTGCAAACTTTAGTAAGCATCCAGCGAACAATGTTATTGTAATTACAGCATGTCTTTCATTTGAGAACGCACCTGGTAGCTCCTCCCCTCTTCCCCATCCACCTGATATATTATTGCATTTTATTTTATTAAAACTGTTTTTGAAAGAAAGTCCTACGCCTGGTCAGAAACTAACTGTGGCTGTCTGTAAAGGGCAGACTTTTTGACAATGTAATGTAAAAAAATAGTGCTTAATAATTTTATTTTTCTATTTTCATTTAATGCCAATATTGTTTAATAGGAGCTGTGCAGCTTTTATTATCTTTTTAAACCTGCTTTTTTTCCTTCTATTTTTTGTTTTTGCTTAAAGATTTATTTGTCATTTGTTCATTGTTTGTTAGTTAAAGAAAACAAAAAGAATCAATTCACAGTCCTGATATATAGTTGTCTCTGCAGGCTACAGCCATTCGGATGCAGATGTCCTTCACCAGTCTTTGCTGGAAGCCAACATTGCCACAGAAGTATGCTTCACTGTACTGGATACTTTGAGTATATTCACTGTGGTATTCAAGGTATGTTATACGTCTACTATTGACAACTTTGAGCACTGGGTATGTATTTTACGAGCATTCTCTTGTTTGTTTTGTGTGTGTATATAGAAATATGAGTTCATTTTATTTTTTTCTTGCCCTTTTCTCAGTTTTCAACATTCATGACCACAGGATGTGCTCTGGATGCCATGGTTCATTAAATGTGAAGTACCTGTAAATATAAAATTCACAATTTAATCCACATTTTCTCTTTTCAGCCTCAGTTGTGTGCTGACCATGGTCATAACCCACTTATGAAGAAGGTTTTTGACGTCCACTTGTGCTTCCTTCGAATCAATCAGTCAGAAATGGCACTTAAGCAGGTCTTTATTTCATTGCGGACATTTATTTACAAGGTGAGTGCCATACCTACTGTTAATATCAGGTAATTCATTCAACAGACTTTATTGCATGGATGGAAAACACTGTGTGAAGAACCCTTTAAGTAATGTGTTTCACTGACATTCCACTGAGACTATCTAAGTGCAGTTGTTAATGCTACAAAGCACGCCCAAACAAGTGGGATGAAATTAATAATGCAGTATGTAGAAGAAAAGATCCAACAGTGAGATTAAAACAATCTACCGCCTGTTGGGTACCTCTTACGATCTGTAGAGGGACAGACATATATTCAGAACAAAACGGAAACACATCTCCTCTTTTCTTGTTTTCTTTTTTTTTCCTCTTAATAGTTTCCGTGCACATTCTTTGAAGGCCGGGCAGACATGTGCGCTGCCTTTTGCTATGAGATCCTCAAGTGCTGTAACTCCAAGCTAAGCTCAATCCGAAGTGACGCTGCCCACCTCCTCTACTTCCTCATGAAAAGCAACTTCGACTACACAGGAAGGAAGTCTTTTGTTCGAACGCACCTCCAGGTTGGTTACAGCTGCATCCTCAGAAAATTCTAGATTTTCTTTATAAGGGAGGTCATGTTTTTTGGGTAGGACTTTGGATATCCTTCCTCCTAGTTTTGTGTACCCAAGCCATTTAGATGATCGTGCTTCCAAAGAAACACAGTTAGCTGCAAATTAAAAAAGAATGCCTAAAACAATTATTTAATGAGCATCTAATTCCAGAATATAATTTAATTTAAATTTATAAACAACATCAACCAGCTTTCAGAAAGATGTGTCTTGAATGTATTGTTACATTCTTAATCATATCCTGATGTAACTTTCACTATTATCTGCTGTATTATTGAATTGTGGTTTGTCACACTTGAGAATTATTGTATTTCTTGTTCTTATTGTATGACTTATATTGTAACACTTGAATGTATTTGTATTTGCTTGCGATTGTAAGTCGCCCTGGATAAGGGCGTCTGCTAAGAAATAAATAATAATAATAATTGTAAGATAAATTAAGATGTTGTTCAAAGATATTTGATCCCACACACCAGGTTGTTTATGTCCATGAACCTGTATTACTGCTGTATATGTGGAACATTTCTTTGTGTAGGTGGTTATTGCAGTGAGCCAGTTGATAGCTGATGTGATTGGTATTGGAGGAACGAGGTTCCAGCACTCTCTGTCCATCATTAACAACTGTGCCAACAATGACAAAACAATTAAGGTAGGTTATTTCCTTGTATGCCATAGTTCATAGGATACTACCAAAGCATAGTTTATCACAGAAAAAACAAAAACTGCTGTAGCAGCCTGGGGAGAAATATATTCACCCTACTTTATATGTTTTTCTTTCACTGTGCTTAATTTTTACCATTCAAAAAACAATATTCTTTAGCTCTTGATGCTGAGCTGAAAAGATAGCCACCAACCAAACAAAATGCATCTCAATTAGCATCCCAGTTTCCTAAATCTGAACCTGCATCATAGCACAGTGAGCAGTTGCAAAATTATCAAAAATGTGTTTCTAGATCCACGTGGGGCTTCATAAACTACTTGAACGCTATTTGAAAGTACCACTGTCGGCTGGGGTGTCGTTCTTGTGATGCGCAAACTCTGCTTATTGAGACTAATTCTGTCTGATTCGGCTGATGAGTCAAAGAACTGGTGTCCTTGAATTGGTGTTCACGTCAGTCAGTCATCGGGGTTTATCTTGTTTGTTTTTTTGTGTTTTTTAATGATTAGCCAGAGCACTGAGATGCAACATGTTTAAGTTCAATGAAAAGTCGTCCCTGTGTTCTTGTTAAATTGAACTAGTGTCTAGCACCAATCTATACACATGCACATGTCTCTGCTTGCTTACTTCACAGTGTTTCAGCATACTTTAAGTAATCTGCAGTACTCTATATGACTTTCATCCGATTTCAAATTGTTACATGTCTCCCACCTTGGAAGAGGAAAGTATAGAGCAGGTAACCTGTCTTCAAGGTCTGTTATGAATAAAAAAGCCAGTGGTACCAACATACTTTTGTAGTCAGTTACCAAAACAGTAATGCTGTCTTCCAATTTCGGTATTCTAAAAAAACTCACTAACAGCACTAAATAAATAGAATTTCTTTTAAATGTCTTTTGAATGGGATTGTGATTAACTGGGTAGAGCTACAGCACACATCTGCTGGCTTTTGAAATCGAGACACCTCGATCAAGCAGTAGGATAATAATCGGATGCTCTTTTATGAACATCTGTCTGTATTTGAAGGGTTATGCTTCAGTACCTATAGTCCTTTGCCTTACTATTAGGCATTCTGCTTTATGACATACAAAACAATCTCACAACTAATTTGTTTTCCTGATGTTCAGAACACAGCCTTCCCTTCTGACGTGAAAGACTTGACAAAGCGAATCCGGACAGTGCTGATGGCAACGGCCCAAATGAAAGAACATGAGAACGACCCAGAGATGCTGGTGGATCTGCAGTACAGTCTGGCAAAGTCATACGCCAGCACCCCCGAGCTGAGGAAGACCTGGCTGGACAGCATGGCACGAATTCACGTCAAAAACGGAGACCTGTCCGAGGTTGGTACAGTGAACCATTTGCTAGAGATTCCATTCCATGTGTTTTGGATGTAGGGCACCGTGTCTTATTTTTGTCATAGTAGTCACATAATGAAATGTTATGTATAGAACTTGGACCGTATTTTCAGTGTTAAAGTAATTGTGGCTAATAAAGTAACTCTTACCCATTTTGCACTTCCATTAACTACATGTTACTGGCTGAAAGCATAACAGTAAATAGGGGAAGCAGTTGATTGGTTATTGACAGGAGAGAAGACTGTGAAGGTGTCGGGACAATTTCTCTGTCCAGGTGAAATCACCCAGTAAGTGCAAGACAGTCTTAACAGCATGGCTTGTAAACAATGATTGATTTAATCTAGTTTAGTACCAGATTTCATATTTTAAAATGAAAATACATGTTTGATAAAAACATGTGTTTCTTTGAAAACTGTACATTTGACCCCTATGTAATACATTTATGTGTGTGCTGAAGAACAATTATAGAACTATTTTGTTAGCTGCAGCTACTTTACCTCTTATTTTTTTAAAGGAGATAATTCTATGTTAAAACACACAGAGAAACAAACAAGTGTTTCTTGTTTTGACAAAAATTGTTAGACTGAAGAAAGCCGTTGAACAGATGCCCCCTTGTTTCAAACACAGTTGCCCTTAAGTGCAAACAAAGGCTTACTTACTGACCAGTTATTTTCTTCCTGGTAATTTCCAAAAAATAACATTTGTGTTTTTTGTTATTTAGGCCGCGATGTGTTACGTACATGTGGCGGCACTTGTGGCTGAGTACCTTAGAAGAAAAGGTAAGTGTTTTAAAATCTCAGTATTAAGATATATATCTGTTTGCTGTAGTCTGTAGAAAACATTTGGCCTTTTCAACCTAAATATAATTTAGCTGCCATTTTATACCAATTACCAAGACCACCTACTGAATCCTTTGATATCTAGTAGAGCATTAACCATACTCTTTTGTCGTTGCTCAGGCATGTTTAAACAGGGCTGCTCAGCCTTTCGAGTGATCACACCCAACGTTGATGAAGAAGTCTCTATGATGGAGGATGTCGGCATGCAGGATGTTCATTTCAATGAGGTAGGATGTTAGGATGTGACAGGTAGACTACAGAACATGATGTACAATTGTAAACTGGTTCAACTTTATTTGAACCTTACAGACTTCTCTTTCAAGTTCAGTTTCAAATATAGACTGCCTTGGGCTTTGTGCTGCTACAATTGTGTGCTGTCATTCGCAGAGTTCATACACAATAAGGGTTAGGCTGCACATTACAAAAGGTCATGTTTGAAAAGATACCCAATTTATTTCTTGATATTTCTATGAAAAGTAAATCTGTGAAGAGCAGGCTAGTGGTAGAAAATGTTTGGAAAAAGTAATGGTAGCATAACCTGGTCTTTCCTTATACAGGAGTTGCTAGGGTAAGACCATGTATATGGTGCTTAATAAATAAAGAACATTCAGAGAAAAAAAAGCTCCCCCATTGATTTTACTTTGACTTTAAGCAAGAAGAATAATAAATAATATAGATGATTTGACTAGTTCTTTCAACACAATTTAACTCTGACCAAAACAATTCTTGTTAATCCTTCCCCTTAAAATAGTAACTAACTTGAAGATAAAATGATGAAATGTACTACATTTACTCTACTGCTTGAAAGAAAAGCTGTGTTGCTATAACCATAACTGTTTGTACATTTAGTACATACCACTCAAGGATTCTAATAAATACTTCATAATAATAAAAAGTATATCAACTCTGATAATGAAGAGTATCAGTTGGTGTTCAGAGTTCAGGTGTGATGAACAACACATGCAAGTCCAGAAGTTTAAAGTATGATGTCTGCAACTTCTTTCTGATAACTGACTTGCAGCCTCAGTACATTTTTATCAGTAGATTAGTTTATACAGTCAACAATGAACTGAGTTTTTATGGCAGCACCTGTTATCCACTGCCAATCCTTGAAAAGAAGCAGTGAAATGGTCTCTGTGTATATATCTGGTCTCCCCAGTTATCCTCCGACAGGCTGAAGACATTTGAAAGATTTCTAGTAGAAACGTTTGTCATTTTACATGCAAGCCTTTAAAAGAATGTGGTATAGGTGTGAAATATCAGATTTATCTAAACTAATGTATTCTTTTGTCTAAACTAATGTATATTTGTCCAATAGATGTCTCTCAGTTTATCTTGGTACTTTCACATCTGATTGTGAATTAATTTCTGCCGTCCCACAGGGCTCTGTGTTGGGCCCTGTACTACCGGTATTTATTATTTATATACTGCCTTTAGGTCAGGTTTTCAAACGGTTTGGTGTAAATTTTCATTTTGATGTCGATGACACCCAGGTATGTTTTTCTTTTAAAACAAATTGACATAGCAGCTTCTCTTCAGTCGGACTGTATTGCTGATATAAAAAGATGGATGCATGATAATTTCCTTCAGTTACATTTTGATAAATCTGAAATTTTGCTACTGGGATCTGTGAATCATTTGCGCAGAGTTACTTTCTCCTCACTGTCATTAGATGGTTCCGATATTAGTCAGTTCTAGTATTAGGAACTTGAGTGTTGTTATGGATTCTTCCTTAACCTTTGAACCTCATGTACGCAGTGTTGTTAGGACAGCCTTTTTTCACCTTTGCACTATTGCCTGTTTACGCCCTTTTCTATCCTCAGTAGGTGCAGAAAGGTTAGTTCATGCACTCATCAGCTCAAGATTGGATTACTGCAATGCTTTGTTCTGTGGCCTTCCTAATAATACTCTTGGAAGGCTCCAATATGTCCAGAATGCTGCTGCTCGTAGCCTAATAAGATCATAATCTTGTGATCATGTACTATGTCAACTCCATTGGTTGCCTGTAAACTTGCTAACCTGTAAAGCTCTAAATGGCACTGCTCCTTCATATATTGCGGACCTGCTTACTCCCTCTGCCCCTGCTCGCAGCCTGTGTTCCTCTGAGGCTGGTCTGTTGGTTGTCCCCAGCTCCAGGCTGCACACTCAGGGTGACGGGGCTTTTTCTGTTTATGCACCCCAACTTTGGAACTCCTTGCCAAATTAAAAGTTCCGACTCTCTGGAGTTTTTGAAAACTTCTTTAAAGACTTACTATTTTAAATTGGCTTTTAACTGTACCTAACTGTATTTTTAACTGGTTAACTGTACCTAACTGTACCTTTTCTTTTTGTTTTGTTTAAGTCTTGTAAAGTGCCTTGGGATACTTGCTATGAAAGGCGCTATATAAATCAAATGTTGTTGTTGATCTCATTTAGATTCACGTTGTTATTTTCTGTTTCAATCATCATTTCCTGGTGACTTTAAAACTCAGAAGTTTAAAACACCTCTATGTCCTCAACAGAGCTCTTATGAACGTTTACCCTGGTAAAAGCATAGAAATTATGATAAAACAGTGAAAGCAAAGATAAGAACCGTAAAAAAAATGGCAAACCAAGGTAAACTGAGGTTAATACAGTGCCGAGAAAAAGTTTGTGAACCCCTTAGGATTTTCACATATTTCAAACCTAAAATGTTATTAGATCTTAATCTAAGTCCTAATAATAGATACAGATAACCTGATTAAACAAATGACACAAAAACATGATACTTTTTCAACATTTATATATCAACAAATGATTCAACATTCAATATCCATGTGTGAAAAAGTATGTGAACCTTTAGATTCAGTAACTGGTGGCACCCCTTGAGCAGCAATGACTTCAACTAAGCGTTTCCTGTAACTGTTGGTCAGTCTCTCACATCGGTTGTGAGGAATTTTGGCCCATTCCTCCTTACAGAACTGCTTCAACTCTGTGACATCTGAGGGCTTCCTTGCATGGACAGCTCGCTTCAGGTCCTGCCACAACATTTTGATGGGGTTTAGGTCCAGACTTTGACTAGGCCATTCTAAAACGCGGAATTTCTTCTTCTGCAGCCATTCTTTTGTAGATCTGCTTGAATGTTTATTATTATTTATTTATTATTTATTTCTTAGCAGACGCCCTTATCCAGGGTGACTTAAAATTGTTAGAAGATACCACATTATTTTTACATACAATTACATTATTTTTTACATATTTTACATGCAATTACCCATTTATACAGTTGGGTCTTTACTGGGGCAATCTAGGTAAAGTACCTTGCTCAAGGGTACAGCAGCAGTGTCCCCCACCTGGGATTGAACCCATGACCCTCCGGTCAAGAGTCCAGAGCCCTAACCACTACTCCACACTGCTGCCTTTCTAGACTGATGAGCATCAATAACTGTTTTTCTGAAGTCCTCAGAGATTTCTTTTGATTGTGGCATGATGTGTTTCCACACACCTGTATGGTGAAGACCAAACTCACAAAG
This sequence comes from Acipenser ruthenus, assembly GCF_902713425.1. Lineage (NCBI taxonomy): Eukaryota > Metazoa > Chordata > Actinopteri > Acipenseriformes > Acipenseridae > Acipenser > Acipenser ruthenus. The sequence continues at coordinate 43,687,636 of NC_081196.1, read as the reverse complement.
TTCCTGATCTTTATATAGGGTGGGGCCTCCCGAACTCACCCCTGAAGATCTACCTAATTATTTAAACACCTGATTCTAATTATCCCCTTAATTGAGCTGATAAAACCAGGGGTTCACTTACTTTTTCACATACCCTGAATCTTACTCATTGTTTGTCTAATTCATACATCATTTTGTTTCAAAAGACATGGAATTGGTTAATATAAACCCTATTGGATATTTAAGAAAAAACTGGTTTTGATTCAAGAAGGCTATCCTGGTAAAACTATGGAATTTCCATAATTATCAATGGGGTTCAAAACTTTTTCTCAGCACTGTATATGGTGTGACTATGGGGGGGGGAAAGCATGACAGAACTGCCAACTTTTATTAGGGGCCATGTCCGCCTGATTAACCAGAGTAACCCCATTAGCTTGTCTATTTTTATGGCTTGAGTAAAGTTCTGTATTTATTAATGTTCTGGGATGTTTAATAAGACACATTTGGGCCTGTTACCTGTACACTGTGCCTAATCAAGCTCGTAGTGAGTCGTTATTTCCAATTATGGAACTGTGACCCTTTACTAAACTGTTGAATCATGTTTCTTGTTGTGATTGTGCCTGTAAGGGTTATTTTAGTAAGGGAAACAAAAATAAGGTTGTAAGGTTAGTAGATGAAAAATAATGATGATAAAAAAGGGAAATGGTTATCAACAGTGAATTTTATTAACCTTCTCTGGTGAATAAGTATGTGCTTCAAAGTTTAATGCAAGAACAGTTTTAGTGTATTCTGAAGTCCTAGTCTTGGTAACTCCTGTTATATTTCAGATGGTGTAAATATTTTGTTGCAACAATCTGATAATCTGATAGATTATGTTGCTATTCAAGGTTTTCCTGGGGTGGGGCTGGGTTTGGCTGAAGTGCAGTGGTATCTTAACTTTGAACAGGTTTTAATCACTTTCAACACGAGTGCTTGACTTCTGAGGTAAAACTAATATATATATATATATATATATATATATATAAACTGCAGTGTACAAAATTGAAGGCATATGAAAGAAAAGGTTTTTTTTTTTTTTAAATGTACACAGAAAGTTTAAAAGATTTAAAATATATTTTATTTTCAGGACGTTTCGGGCAAAAGCCCTTCTTCAGCTGTTTAAAAATAAAAGTAAACACAGTTCAGTAAACTTAACAAATGTCCTGAAAATAAAAGATTTTTTAATCTCAAACTTTTTGTGTACATTTTGTAAAAACATTTTCTTTCTTATATATATATATATATATATATATATATATATATATATATATATATATATATATATATATTAAACTATTTTTATGTAGTTGAATGGACCTATAACATCTGTCAGGAAGCTTTTTGTTGCCAAATCACTTTTATAGCATCCTCCTGATGCGTAGTTTTGTTTATAAAATGGTTGTGTATTTCATAATATCTAATATACACCAACCTGCTTATGCCATTAGCAAGATTGCTTTTCTTTTTTAAACAAAATTTTTCTGCTGAAGATTGAATACATTTAAAGGCGGTAGTAAAAGCTGCCTTCAGTGTTTTAATGAGCTCTTTGCATTTTCTGTTGGTACTGTGTAGTGTGGGCTCTTTCATATTTATTACTGCAAGTGGATTGACTTGTTTATGATTACATCAGCCCAGCTTTTATCTACAAAACGAAGAGTACGTTTTTGGACTTCCTGCACGTTCCACATGCTGTGACATGGCTATACCCAATTGCAGCAGGGTTACTGAAATGTTATGGTATTTTTGCTGGAAAGGCACATTTTTAGTTGTCATGGCATGGTCAGGCACAGGTCAGGGTCAGGCACCCCTATAATTCATTCCACATGATAATATATTGCTATTGGCTGGCCCATTGTGCTTTCATAACTAATGTTGTGCCCATCTGAGGACACATCTGTTTTTTAGTGTATTCTGCACAGCGTTTGTGTTTCATTTCTGCAATACAGATACTTGCTTTGCCAATGTGCTATTGGGACATGCTCACTGCGCTTGTGTGATAAAAACTGTTGTTATATACTCTCATGGTCTGTTCAGGGGCCAAAACTGTTCAAATCCTGGTTCACTGGGACCTCCTCAGAAGCAACAATGGGGGAAATCACAATATAACCTGTGCTTTTAATATGTAAAGGTTTCAACATGCACATTTAACTACCAAGCATAATTGCTGAAGCAGTACTACATCTATTGCACTTTGTTGCTATTCCTGGTGTTTTAATGCTTTATCCATTGTGGTTTTGTGTTTGAACAGGATGTGCTGATGGAGTTGCTGGAGCAGTGTGCAGATGGGCTGTGGAAAGCTGAGCGCTATGAACTAATAGCTGATATTTACAAGCTCATCATCCCCATCTATGAGAAACGCAGAGATTTTGAGGTACAGGCTTGTGTGCACAGACATAAACTGCTTGTAGAAAATCATGTTTTTATGGAGTACAGGTCGGAGTTTCAGTTGTAATGTTTGGTGAAGCACAATTACCATAATCCTATAATTGCTTTTGCTGTTACTTTTAGTTTTTTTTTTCTTCTCGTAGAAACTTGCCCACTTGTATGACACGCTGCACCGTGCTTACAGTAAAGTGACAGAGGTTATCCACACAGGAAAAAGGCTTTTAGGAACATACTTCCGAGTTGCCTTTTTTGGGCAGGTGAGTAAATAAGAACACGGTGTTGGGTGGAATTACTTTGTAAATAGCTTGGCTGGCAACTTAACAGTTTCTTTTGCTGCTACAAGAACCTTACAAATTAGAATGCCACTTTTGACAGCTGGTTGTTCATGGTGTGAACTGTACATCTTCAAGAAAATCCATCAGTGACCAGTTTTCCCTGGTTGGTTAAAAATAGTCACCATAGGTCAAGTTTATATATCCTGTGGTTATCCTAGGTTTATTACCACATCCAAGCCATGTCTGTAATAGCTGGGAATGCTAATTAAAGTTGTGCTCCATCACCAGCTTTGCCTGTATTTTTCAATGGATGTTCCAGACCTTTACTGGTACACTTCGGGTAATAGGCTAGTTCTGCTGTTGAGAAATCAAAAGGGCTTTCTCAGCATTTTAAAAGGCAATTATATAATGTGACTAAGTCCCATATTTAATGATTGTATTTGACTCTGTAGCTTTCCAAAGAGATACTTAGAAATTCAAGTTCTGTATTTGGTTGTGTTCACTAAGGATATAATAAAAATGGTGTAATGAGACCATTTCAGCACTCAACCCCATCACACATTTCCTCTGAACTATCGTAATAAAACTCTTTCTGCTTTTTTTTGTTTTTTTTTCTTCCTTTAAGGCAGCGGTAAGTTCTGCAATGGCCCTGCTAACAACCCTGAAGCAGCCTAAATGCTTTTATTTTGGTGTGCTGTTTTGCTTCTAGACCAGTCTGCTTTTTTTTTCTTTTTCAGCCATAACATATTGCTTTTCACATCAGTTGCATTGACTTGCACTGCAGCTTGCTATATGAGTAATAGCAATGCATGTCGCTGAAAAGTGCTGTAAAACTGTTGCCCTTCTCTGCTCTGCATTTGATATTTTTATGTCTTTGACTTCATTAATATCTGTTGCTGGTTTGAGTTGCTGCTGTTCAGATGTTATGTTGAAGCATTAAAACTGTTGTTTTTTTTTATTTTTAATTCAGATTTTGTGATTGTGCCTTGATGTGTCTTTACATTTTAGTTTACGCAATTAGCTTCTGTCTACTAGGTGCTTGCATCCAAAATACTAGAAATAACTTTTGTTTTGTTCTTTATTGTTTTACAACCCTGTAGCAGTACCAGTTTACTGACAGTGAGACAGATGTGGAGGTAAATGAATGCTAGCAAAGCAAGTAATGCAGTAATCGTACTGCATTAAAGCTTGTGGTGTTGATGTGATTCTGTGAGTGTAGTCAGAGTCCACACCCCACCTGTATTCCATTACCTCCCAGTAGCTCATCCATTTCAGCATTGTTTTTTTGTTTTTATTTTGTACCTGAAACATACATATTATTATTTTTTAATACCTTGGATTGCAACATTGTTTCACATTAAGTGTGACATTTTATTCATTCATCTAAACCAGCTTTAAAATGAAAAAAAAAAGATAATTGCTAAACATGTTGAACAGGTATTTTCATAACATGCGTGAAATGGATGTTACATCAGGTTTTTTTTTCTGAAGTAGAAAAGTAATTACACACTGCTAAAGGTTCCTCCTTTAGAGAGATTTAACAAAATTAACTTAAGGTATAGTTCCTAAGGTGCCAACACAAGGATGATGAAAACCATACACATTACCACACATTGCTAAACTATGTGGACCCATCAAACTCAACCAAAATGTGTTATCATTTTATAAAATATTTTGCTGCTTCGGTTGGTTAAACTGTTTATTAGCTTGAGGTTTCACGTTTTAAATCAGCAATAACAATATTTACCGTTTTTGTTTGTTGAATGTTTTGTCTTGCAATTTGTATTATGAAATCTGCAGATATCTTTACATTTTGAAACCTATGCAGGCTTCTCTTTCCAAGGAAGTACAGAACAGTTCAAGGGTCAAATGGTTTATACTAGTTTGTGTTGAGTTGCCTGTCTCATGACTGGGAAGTATTCAAAATGTAATGTATGGATGCCCATGTAAAAAAAAGAAGAAAAAAATCTATACGTCAAGGACTATACTCTCTGTCATGCACACTAGTCAAGATCAATATTTGTATGTTGAACTGTTGCCACTTTTTTTTAGCTATGAAGGACCTTTGTATGTAAAAGATAGCAGTTATCCATTGGGTATATCCACAAAATAGACTGTATGTGGTTCACTATCTAGAAAGTTGATTGGCTTGTAGGTCTTAAGGTTTATTCCCTTTAAAATTAATTGCATTTTTATTATATAGAATTTTATTTTATTATCTTTTTTTATGTTGCATACATTTTGTTCTTCATGTTTGATTTATATTCACTGTATTTGAAACATACATTGTGGCATTTATGCTTTTGCCCAATCAAATGGAATGGATGATTGATATATCTCCAGTCTTTGAAGCTGTATTATTAATGCATTTTCTGGGATCGCCATTCTTTTATTTTGCAGGGATTCTTTGAGGATGAGGATGGCAAGGAGTACATTTATAAAGAACCCAAATTCACTCCCCTGTCTGAGATCTCCCAAAGACTGCTTAAACTCTATTCAGACAAGTTTGGCCAAGAGAATGTCAAAATAATCCAAGATTCTGGGAAGGTAAGGGGAATGTTCTCTTCCATTTAACTGTGGGGAAATACAAGGGAGTAAAGCTCTGTGAACATGCCAAGGTCCAAAGTTCATGAGATAACTGGAATTGGATTAATCGGTGATACGACTACTGTGTTCATGTAAATTTGGCTGTACATTTACCATTTACATCACAGTTTTATTCAAAACTGTGTAATCAAACAATAACACTCATTTTCACATGCTCTGCCCAGCATCTATAATTACAAACAGGACCATTTCTACATGTGCATAGGTTACAAAGTTAAGCAGGAATTGCTTTGTTTCCAGCAGTCCTGCTATGCAATAAATATTAGTAAGGCTGTCTTTATGGGGGGCGGACAGCACACTGTAATACATTTGATTTTAAAAAGAGAAAAAGCAGCAACTGCTTAAGAAAACACACAGGCAGTACTGCAGGGCAAAAGACGCTGCGGCGCCGTTTATTTAACACAACAAATAAGTAAAATATTTTAACAAAAACAGTGCTCACGTAGCAAAATAAATATTAAAACAAAAACAAATCACGAAGACTAAACAATGTGATCAGGCTGGGCAGTAGCCTTCACTGATCGAACTTATTTGTGTCTTTATTTTTACCCTCCTCTCTCGCTCTCGTTCACTCCTCCTAACACCCACCCGGAGTGCAGAGAGCTGCAGGCTTATATGCAGGTGACCATCTCCCGATTTAGCAACAAATGAATCACTTAATTCAGGAGATGGACACTTTCTACACAAGGTTTTTAATTAGAGCTGCCAAATCTCGCCTCTGCCAGAAACAAAACAACAACAAAACCTGTGGCTTTCGCCGTCATTATATAATAAATACATAAGTCATAAAACACAAATACAAAATAACACAAATGAGACACGGGCGGAGGGGGAGACCCCCGTTCTAAAAATACATACAGTACAAAAACCCCACATTTTATGGCAGGGCTTTGCCCCGCCCCCTTTTCATGTACCGGGCTCCTGGCCCTGTTACACAGTCATTAGTTGACTGTACATATTGTATTTTCTAATTATCAAAAACATGCATACATTACATTATAAAAACATGCACCCAGAAATGTTAGCACTTTTGCCTGTCAAAAATAAAAATGTCTTGGCTTTATTAGTTTCTATCTTGGCTTTAGTCGAGGTTCATGCATTGTCTTTTTCTTTAATCAAGTGTGTGTGTGTGTGTGTGTGTGTGTGTGTGTGTGTGTGTGTGTGTGTGTGTTTTTTTGTTTCTTTTTTAATAGGTTAACCCAAAAGACTTGGATTCAAAATTTGCATACATTCAAGTCACCCACGTGACTCCTTTCCTTGAAGAGAAAGAGCTGGTTGACAGAAAGACAGATTTCGAGAAGAGCCACAACATCCGGCGTTTTGTGTTTGAGATGCCCTTCACCGGATCGGGGAAGAAACGAGGCGGTGTGGAAGAGCAGTGCAAAAGGAGGACCATCCTAACAAGTATGTGTTTAAACAGGAATCGTACCATCTACTGTATTAATATATGTATTAGTATGAAGGGGACATTCACTTACAAACGGCTTGTATCCAATAGTCTTCACACTTGAAATCCACTGGTCTAAAGAAACTGCTGCTGCAACATGTTTCGGCTTGAAACTGCTGAGAAAGATTATGCGATCAAACCCTTTGGACTGTCATTTTAGTAATTCTCTGATATATTTGGGATGTCTCAGCATGATAATACTGCTTTTAAATAAATAATTAACCTGGTAAATGCCTGACACTGATTCTTTGTCAAATGTCATTAATGTTGCGGCTTTATTGTTTTACAACCATCAAAAAATACAGTTTATCAGCATTATCTGATTAAAGCCATATACCGTGTGTGCAAAATGAGTATTTTATTGTTTTTACAAATCTTCTCGTCCAGTCAGGGTACTCTAGTTATTTACAGTCATGTTTTTTGTTCCCACTTGTGCATTCATTACATTGTCAAGGTGAATAAAATGTGTTGCTGTCCTATTAGATGTTTTATCAGTCTTTTATATATATATATATATATATATATATATATATATATATATATATATATATATATATATATATATATATATATATATATATATATATATATATATATACACATACACTTTTTTTTTTAATTGTGCTAATATACAGTGTAATATACAAACAAAAGCTCACAGAAAAGGCCTGTACTAGTCCTTGAGTTTATCTTCGACTCGAAATGACATCTTGTACTTTGAAGAACTGCAGGTTTTTATGTGCTTTTTATGTCTGTAACACTGGATTGTTTGTGAGCACTTCATTAAAGAACAGCGGTGTAGACTCTGACTTGGTCGTTTACCAAAACCCACTTTTAGAGGTTTTAGCAACAAAAAAAAATATTAAAATGAAGATCCCCAAAATATTTTCCCGTTAGATCCTACATGGGATCAAATCTGAAGGACAAAACATATATATTGGTTCTATAGTGCAGTTAACTGTTCGTGAGGTAGTCATTCACAACTGTGTTTTTTTTTCATTCCATTCTAGCTACGCATTGTTTCCCATATGTAAAGAAGAGGATAGCTGTCATGTACCAGCACCACACAGATCTGAACCCCATTGAGGTGGCTATCGATGAAATGAGTAAGAAGGTGGCAGAGCTGAGGCAGCTGTGTTCCTCTCCTGATGTTGACATGATCAAACTACAGCTGAAGCTCCAGGGTAGTGTGAGTGTGCAGGTAAGGACTTTCAGCTCCATAAAAAAGAAAATCACTACAGAAATAATTTAGGCCATCAAGGTGTTTAAGGACTGCTTTATGTATTTCATTCAAAGAAAAAAAAAAAAGATTATTTTTATTGGTCCGGTATAGATATTAAAAAAATAAATAGGGGTTCCCGAGTGGCGCATCCAGTAAAAGCGCTCCGCGTGGCGTGCAGGATACGCCCTATAGCCTGGAGGTTGCCGGTTCGAGTCCAGGCTGTTCCACTGGTGACTGTGGACAGAAGTTCCCAGGGGGCAACGCACCAGCAACCCCTGTAGACTGGCCATGTGCCTGTAAGCTGCCCAGAGCTGGCAACTGTGGACAGAAGTTCCCAGGGGGCAGCGCACCAGCAACCCCTGTAGACTGGGCTTGCCTGTAAGCTGCCCAGAGCTGCATTGTCCTCTGACGCTGTAGCTCTGGGTTGGCTGCATGGCGGGCCTGCAGAGTGAAAAGAAGTGGTTGGCTGACAGCACGCGTTTCGGAGGACAGCGTATGTTTGTCTTCGCCGCTCCTGAGTCAATGTGGGGGTGGTAGCGGTGAGCTGAGCCTAAATACAATTGGCTATTTCAAACTGGGAGAAAAATGGGGTAAAATCAATTGGTGACTACTAAATTTAAAAATAAATAAATACATAAATAAATACATTTAAGACTGCAGTAAACTCTGGGCTCCCGAGTGGCGCATCCAGTAAAAGCACTCGCTAGAGTGCAGGATGCGCTCTATAGCCTGGACGTCGCCGGTTCGAGTCCAGGCTATTCCACAGCCGACCGTGGACGGGAGCTCCCAGGGGGCGGTGCTCAATTGGCTGAGCGTCGTCCGGGGGGAGGGAGGGTTAGGTCGGCCAGGGTGTCCTGACTGCAGTAAACTCAACTATTGAACACACTTTGCATAGGCACTTGTTACATTTTAGGACAGGAGTACACCCCCCCCCCCCCTTAAAACACAGTAGGTTTTTGGACCTGATAACAATTGATTTAGGCATGATTTAGATAAAGATGTAGACTCTTTGAAAGCTAAGTGATCTAAGCAAAATAGACAGTTTTGACCTAATGTTTATGTGAGGTTGAAAATGGTTCAGTCGGTGGGGTCAGGTTCCTGATCTTGGATTATTCCTATAACTAATAGAAATTTGCTATTGCAAAATGAAGGAGGCATTTCACACCCAATCATCCTTGGTAAATGACATGTTATTGAAATGCGGAATCAATAGTAACGGTTCTTCGCTTTCTCGTTTTTTCCAAGGTAAATGTCGGACCATTAGCGTATGCAAGAGCGTTCCTAGATGATGCCAGTACAAAGAGGTTCCCTGATAATAAAGTGAAGCAGCTAAAGGAGGTATTTAGGTGAGTTTCAGTTCTCGTTGACCTTGCAGAAACTGTCATAACAAGCTGTGATTTGTTATAAAAGGTAATTATGTTATTTATGTATCCCACTCACTATAGGGGTGGGGTTATGTATGTCACTGAAATACATGTTTGTTTATTTGCAGACAATTTGTGGAGGCCAGTGGTCATGGTTTAGGGATAAATGAAAGGCTAATTAAAGAAGATCAGTTGGAATATCAGGAAGAAATGAAGGCCAACTACAGAGAGATGGCAAGAGAGCTTTCGGAAATCATGCACGAACAGGTATGTTTTGCTGCTTATCCATAACTTTTTAAATTCCTACTGTAGACTTACTGTAAAACTGAATGTGTTTTCTAGTTCCTCTTATACCCAATGCTGTTAGATCATTTTTTAGTCAAACCAGTGTTACCAAATAAACCACAAACTATGTAATACTTACTTAAAAACAAGTAACAAACTATTAGCCATTAGACAGCGTGAACAATGTTTTTAATGGAAGTCACCTTCAATGACTAGAATAGATAATGTAAAGACAGTACATATAGTAATGTCTACCATAATAATGGTACCCTGGTAGCTTAAAGGTCCTGGTATGTGTTCCTTTTTAAATAAGCCGTCTTCATTTAGTTGAGGCATATGGAAGCGTATGTTGTCGAATATATCAACTAACTGAAGTGTTATCTTTTTTCCTTCGTGCTCTCTTGTGCTAACATGAACAGATCGGATGGTAATATGGTGCTTTTCTTGTTGCACTTTTGCATATAGTGTATCATTTTTATTGAATGTGCAGTGTTTGTGCAGTTTGAACTTTTTATTTGTCAGGTTTAATATTTTACACTCAAACACACTTTTGTTGTTTATTCAAAAAATTAAGTTGGTTAGCAACCAGTGGTCCTAATCGGCAGTGAAAAATGTGGGTACCAATAATTGGCCCAACAGTGCCCAGTTGTTTCGAACTTGACCCCATCTTTTTATCATGGCATCATCTCTCTCGGAGCAAAAATGTCAGAATTAAATGAGTTTTGGTGCTTCATAGGAAGAAAATGGGTTCATTTCCACGTCTCGGTCACTGCTGGACTGAATCATCATAAATCGGAATACCATCTCATAATGGCACAAGTAAAGTGGGCCAATAGCTGTGAAATAGGCTTGACAAATCATGTCAGAATGTGCGTGTGGTGCTGAAATGTTGAAGGAGCAGGTCAGACTTGAGGAGTGACGACTCATTTTCTATTGTTATTTTAAGATTTCTCCCGTTGAAGATGGGATGAAGAGCAGCGTGATGCCGAACTCGCTTCATATCTTCAATGCCATCAGTGGAACTCCAAGCAGCACCACCGTCCATGGGATCCCCAGCAGCTCTTCAGTCGTGTGACAGCAACATGCAACCTGCAAAGCAGAAAGAGACATTTCTATTTAAGAACTCCTTTTAATTTTTTTTTTTTTAAGTTATTGCTTGCACACTCAGGATTTCTCCAAAACTGAATATTGGGCATGTGCAAGCAGGTAGGTCTGGTGAAACCAAAAAGGTATTTGGAGTCCAACTTCCTTTGTACCATGTCTTACTTAGGAATAGAGTGTATGTCTTGTAAAGAGGACCTAATGGATATTTTTATGCCAGTTTACACAAATCTGTATTATTCTGTACATAAGTATTAACATCAGGTTAATTAAGTAGGTTTCCTGGCAAGGAGAAGGAGGGTGTAAAAAAGCAACAAAAAGGGGTATTTTGAAAGCATATTTGAAACAGGCTTCTTATTTGAAAGCTATTCTGTATATTTTACATATTAAACTGTAACTGTATTGTGTTCTTGTGTAGTGTTTCCTGTGGAGACTTCAGAATGTGGATTTTAAGCAACAAGAACACTGTATGCATGTAATTAGTCACCTTGTTCTAGCATATTGGGAAATTATTTTGTATTAATGGGCCTAAAAATCTTGTCCATACTTTTTGTATGTATCCAAGTGTATTAAACATGTCTGCTCTAGAATTGGATAGTCAGCTTTGGAGGATGTATTAATGAACATTTATTGCACAATGTGTATTGGTCTTTACGTAATGTTCATTGGTACATTCCAAACTTAACGTACATGAAGATGTATTATATTTCTACACATAAAGTTGTCCTATTTTAAAGTATCTTCCCATACAAGCTTTAGCCTTCTGCTTTAAACACTAATTGTCTTAAGACACATGTATAACATGCTAGATCAAATGCTGTGTTTATTCTTGTATATAAACAAGTGCAATATTCGTCTTTTAGCAAGGTGTCTTTGCAATATTTGGTTCACACACTGTAATGATAACATTCATCCTTTTGCCAAAGTGATGGAGTATGTAACCAGTGACAATGCATACTGTGGAAATGGTTGTTGTAATTTAAAGCTTTTACCATTTTAATGTTCTTTTAAAACCATTAATTAAATAATTTTATATTTGGGAAGCAAGTTTTTTTTTGTATTATTATTATTATAATTTAACTGAAAGAACTGTTTTACTGTATTTAAATTCTAATGTTCCCTAATGCGTTTATTTTAATTAAATCACTAATTTCTCTGCAGATTTTCAAGGTTTGTGATTTATTGGGTTTGTTTTGAAACGGAGAATCTGCCAAAATGCTAAATATCAAGTGGTTGTGGTTGTATTTAAAAACTGGTAGCTGCACTGAAATGTACAGTTCAACATTATGTATACAGAGTAATATTCAAATATGCTGCCTGCTTCAAGCTGATTCTGAGCTACTGCACAATAGACCATTTAAGTTGGGATGGTAATAATATAGCTGCTTTTTAAATGTTAAAGTGTTGTCTTGTCAACAAAGGTTCTTTACGTTCGCTTTCTCACTGGTACCAGTAACCTGCTATAACTCTCAATGGGGAAAATGGAAGCAGCTGAATTCTCCTGATATATCTAGTGACTTCATTCAAGAACAACAATCTGAACTAGATAAAGCAGAAAGGTGAAAAACATTTCTTTTATGTTTTTTTTAAAGAAATTCTGCCTGTTTGTTTTATATTTTCTTTATACGGTTGGAGGGCAACTTCTTATCTTTAGCATCCTTCCTGGAAGAACAACTCTGCATTTGGTGTCGCAGGCCTTACCCACATAGAATGATTAGACCACATGATTAACACAACAAAAGGTAGCCCTACAACACATATAAATACAAATAAAACTGTAAAACTGGTCTTCCCCTGTATTTGTATTGTATGCAGTTATTTATACTGCCGGCTGGATTCATTTAGTTGAAAAGCAGCAGTATTTAGATTCTTCAGAATGCTGTCACGCAACCACAGGTGCTCAATTCAGCTGCATTAACATAGAATTATCATGGTGCAGAACTGACTGTAACTAACATATCTGAAAGAAGTTTTTTTCTTTTCCAAACTGTATTTGCCAAACGTAGCATGCTTGTATTGTGTTTAAGTGACTAGCTGTGTAATCGAATGTGCTGTTCTCTTCAGCTTGATGTATCAGCTGTGTAATCGAATGTGCTGTTCTCTTCAGCTTGATGTATCAGCTGTGTAATCGAATGTGCAGTTCTCTTCAGCTTGATGTATCAGCTGTGTAATCGAATGTGCAGTTCTCTTCAGCTTGATGTATCAGTTGTCACCACTTGTTGAGGCCACATTTAAAACGTCCAAGCAGACTGCATTACACCCTTCGTTGTGCCCTTTCCATGCTTAAGACTGGAATAAGATGTAATGCATGATAAGGAGGAAGAGCTTTTCCAAGAACTGTAGCAAAGGGGATTCATCAAGAATTGAAAATCGAAATCTCATCTTCGCAAAACACATTGGATAAAGATTTATTCATCACAAGAAGCTAGGTTGAGGCGACAAAAAAGCAGACGAATGAAAGACACACAAATGGGACAGAAACAGAAACCTATAGAAACAAAATGGACCTGTAAAAGCAAGAAGAAATCAGTACCCACAAGATGGCTGCAGCTTTAATAAAAAGGTCATGTTGGATTGAGGCACTTTTTATTCCTTCAACCTGATGCATGCAATTTATTTTCTATGGAAACTGGGTGCACTTCAATTTTAAAATGTTGTCACAGCTATTACAATGGGTAAAACAATGAGAACAAGAGTCTCTCCTAACATATAATAAATCATTGGTTTTATTGTCAAGAAATAAGACATCTCTATCTGCAAGTCACTGTGCAGTATTTGCTGGAATTTGTCTTCAGAAATCTCTTGCAACATAAAACTTTCAGGAAACAACTGAAAACAACTCTTGACAGAGTACATTAATACATACATGAAAGCAAATAACTAAGCAGGTTCCACATGTATCCTCAATATGCATTGAACACACTGTTAATCAGGTTAGAAAGAATGCTAAGGGGGATGTGGACTGTATCCATGGTAACTGAGCTGAGGTACTGGAATGACTGCTGTGTATCTTGAATTGTGTTCAAACATCAGCATACTTTGTATACACTACACAATGATTTATTTGCATTATTTATTTTTAAAGCAACATTGCTGTTTGGATCCATGGTCAATGTGGACCTAGCTTACCTGCATTTTTTTTTTATGAATTCAGTAAAGGATTTAAATTCTAGTACAAAGACCTTAAAAAAAAAAAAAAAAAAAAGGTGAAATTATTAATAATAAAAAGGATTGGGTATGATAGGGACTGAATTTTGCAGTCCTCAAAATGTGCCTAAATATTTAAGAAAATGTTTGTAAATATAATGGATGCACAGGCAGACAGACCCCCATATATCCACAGAATCTGTTTTTCTCTGTAACTTAAATAAATCATCTTAATAAGTTTTCTGTATAATTCAAGACAAGTATTCAGTGAACATTAGCCACTAATTAATATGACCAAAGTACACATTTTCTAGTAGTTTAACAAACACACAATTTAATATATGTGTGCATGATAAAAGTACTGGCACCTTTACATAAAAAGTTGATTTTGTATCGAAATAATTATAAATAATAGAACCACTTATCCCATTGTCAGAAAACAGCTGTGGTGGCGAGTAACGCTATATTTTCCAGATCCCCGCTACTTACTCTTTAAGTTATGGAGTCAAGTTAAGTCATAGCCAGAAAAGCAATAATTATTTATTCATGCCATCTACTTAAGAAAAACATTTTGGCAACAGAGCAGGTGGATTCTTGTGAAAAGAACTTGTAGCAGACAAAGGAAATGGTTACAGAGCAGAGAAATATGGATTACCAAAATGCACGACCACCGCAATAATCAAGAAGTACCACAGAAAAAATTCAACTGAAACGGTTGAAAGAAGTTGACATCCAAAGAAAATTACTGGTACTGTATGTAGGAGAATCGTCTGAAAAGCTAAAAAAAAAAATACAAGATTAACAGCCAAGATTCATAGGGGATTTTATGACCAGCGGGGCATAATAAGAAACAACTGAAGAATACTTACACGATTCTAAAATAAATATCTTAACCATGCTTTATTTCTGGTTTGGCTGTATTTTTCCTGTGATAAAATAGTGATATTGAAAAATCTTGTCCAGTCATTCAACTGCTTTTGTTTTGGGTGTTTTATCCAATTCAAAACAATTCAAGTTTTTCTGTTTTCCTCCTATTGAAGAATTTTTTTTTTTTTCAATTCCAGTTGATGCAACAATAACTTTTGGTGGTATCGATCTTGACATGGAACACCAAAAATTGAACTGACTACCATAAATATTCATAACTATATAAAACTCAATCGAAAGTTAACGTGTGTAGCAATATTAGGTCAATTCCTTGACAAATGTTTGGACTAGAAGTCTTTTTCAATGTCTTAAATGGTCAATGAAGTTTTGTGAGTGTTCTCATACCATTGGCCCTGCCCCCAGATGATATGATGTTAATAGACTCTTAATAGTCCTCAGAAGCTGACTGTGTACTGTTGGTTTCCACGTATTTGACCATTGATTGGATACATTGCTATCTAAACAACCGCTGTTAAACATCCTGTTTTCTGCTTATTATATTCTTGAATGTAAACAAAAGCAGAACATACATGCTAGTTCAGGGTGTGCCACTACTTTCATTGGGCAGTTCCTGTAAGGGATTTATTGCTTTGTTGTTTCTTAAATTTTTCTTTGGATAACGTCTTAGATTCTGAACAACTGATAGCAGCAGGATGAAGTTGATCATTAAACAAAAAGCAGCAACCCCAGGCCTTGTATTCTGTAAAGTCTGCAGTCCAGTGGAAATGCATACAGTATTTATTACAGTATAACAAGCATAGGGGTACATACATCATGTGCAGTGATTAGATATTCAGTATATAACATTCTGTTAAGTAAAACATTATGTCATTTTTGCCACCTCTTTAGGCTAGTTAAGCATAACCACTGAGCTGTTGAACATTGACCCAGGGGACTTTTTTGACCTGAAAAAAGAAACAAGGACCAGGGGTCACAAATGGAGATTAGATAAAGGGGCATTCAGAACAGAAAATAGGAGGCACTTTTTTACACAGAGAATTGTGAGGGTCTGGAACCAACTCCCCAGTAATGTTGTTGAAGCTGACACCCTGGGATCCTTCAAGAAGCTGCTTGATGAGCTTCTGGGATAAATAAGCTACTAACAACCAAACGAGCAAGATGGGCCGGATGGCCTCCTCTCGTTTGTAAACTTTCTTATGTTCTTATGTTTCTTATGAATAACAGAGAACATCTCTGGGGGAGTGGAATGGGGATGGTTCTCAAACTATCGTACAGACTGACCTCAGCCAGTAAACAACAATAAATTAACAAGTACACACTTTGTTACTTACTTGTTTTATGGTCCCATAGCTGCAGAACACAGACACAAGCAAGTTTGGGTACCAACATGGTGGCAACATACAGTGCAGTTAATTACTTTTACTACTAGTATTATTTCTTAGCTGATGCCCTTATCCAGGGCGACTTACACTTGTTACAAGATATCACATTATTTTTACATACAATTACCCATTTATACAGTTGGGTTTTAACTGGAGCAATCTAGGTAAAGTACCTTGCTCAAGGCTACCTCAGTAGTGTCCCCCACCGGGGATGGAACCCACAACCCTCTGGTCAAGAGTCCAGAGCTCTAACCACTACTCCACACTTCTGCCCCATGCATCCGCACAACGTGTTCCAAATGGCAAGAAAAATGCCGCTGTTAAGCAGTGTGATAACACACCTACTTCCTTTAATATATTTGGGGATGAAACTCCACATAACTGGTACAACACCAACTTTCTGAGTGAAGACAGCAGTCCACCTGAAAAAAATAAATAAATAAAGTAAGTGCATCAGCAAAAGTAGACACATAACAGTAGATGAGGAACAGCTAAATGAAATAGAAGAAAACAAAGATTGAAAAAAAAGACAAAAAAACACTACAGCATGGGCTGGCTACTGTACTTAAAGAAAAAAACATGGACATTCATTTTATGGAAATAAGTCCAAAAAATCTCAACGTCATAAGGGAATTTTATTCCAGTGCAAGAAGTTCAACTGAGGACCAGTATTCAGTCTCCAGTTTTATAACACTGAGTTGGACTAAATACATATTTTAACAGTAGAAGTTTCAACATCTCTGCTGACAGCAAGTTTAAAACCAGCAATAATGTATTCCTGTCAGTCAGAAAAACTCTTAGAAAAGCAGGTAACGACAAGGCCAGACACCACCCCCTGAATTACCAGCCTGGATTTGAAGCATCTGCGGGAAACTGAGGTACTGTCCCGACACCGCGGTCGGATTGGTGCGTAAAGTCTGGTGCGATCGTCAACTTAATCTGGCACGACTTGGAAGCGAGGGTGTCTGACAACTAACAAAAACATATTTTGAGATCCAAAAAGATGAAAACGTACTAGAATATGTGTGCCTCGCATATAACGAGTTCACAAACTCGCTTCAACAAGATCTGGCTTCTGTCTCCATCGCAGCTGCAGTCCTTACTTCCTTAGTGTCATTTGAAACTGCCCATCATCACAGCCTTTGCTCAGTCCACTAGTTTCTAGTGAGATGGCACTTTCGATGCAGAAATTCACAATAAACTAACGTGTGCAATTTATTTTTAATAAGCGAACAATGAATTAAATAAAATTAAATTTGGGACTATATTACACTGCAGATGTATACACAATAAGTGTTTCTGGTTTTGTCTTAATTTAAATGTGTTTTCATTATTTTAATAATAATTATTTTTCTTCCCACAAAAGACAGGTAGTCATTCGTGTTATAAGGAGTATAAACCACTTCGTGCTGTGCGGTTCCGATGATATATACCACTTTTGAGGTGGTTAAAGGCCCTCGACTGACGCTTCGGGCCTTTAACCACCAGGCGTGGGATATATCATGGGAACGCACGGCCAAAAAATAAGCGAATAATAATGAACGTCACTTCCCTTCACTCTCTTCACCTGGCACCTGGCACCATCTGACTCCTGGCACCATCTGCTAAAACCTTGACAGCCCCTGCAATGTAGCCCGGCCAAACCCAAGCACGACCAAAAAAAAATAAAAAGATGTACAGCTCCAAAAAACATCTTTCTAAAATCCCAGTGAATTTCGCATTGTCTGGTAGCTTTAAAAAAAACAGCCCAATATGACGGGATATGAAAAGAAAATTTAAAAATTAAACAGAAAAATTGTAGCACAGTCCCGAAACAACAAAAATCCCAAAACAGCAAAACAAAGGAATCCAAATCCGCTAATTACCCCACAGCCAGAATCCTTCTTTCAGGGTAGCCAAGACTCTCCTCCTTTTATTTTGCTGAGGCAGCGTGGAACTCCCAACCATTTCCTGATGTATGAACTGATTAAAGCTTTTACTAGGGAAAGCTTTTACTAGGGAAATATTTTATTCATAAATGTAAGTGATCCAATTTGAAGCCTGAATTTTCTCATTTCCTTAATGATTGTAAACTGTATCTTAACTCTTTAACAGCTATGTAAAAATAGTAGGGCCATCAGAATTTTTAAGGACTTGTGCTGCATTTAAACACATTTTGGTACTATGTCTTTCCTTCTCATTTTTTTCCTCTTACTAGCCCCTTGTTTTAGTTCACTTTTATTTTATTTAAGGTAATTTCATGGAAAGTTGTGTATTGTTAATATAGTTAGAAATAAATAAATAAATAAATAAATAAATAAATAAATAAATAAAAGTGGCACGTGACCTGATCGCAGGTCAAGTCATATTATCAGGCAGTTCCTGCTCCTCCAACGCAATACGAATTGGTAAAACAGACCTGTTGTTCCGATCCATACAGTCACACGCTACTTATTCATTTTTTAGATATTGTATTATAAATTATATATATTTTTGAGGCCCTGGGCTGCAGCCCCTAAAGCCCCTAGTTAATCCGGCCTTGGTTAGAGGACTGATATTGTCTGTTGAAAGTGGGTTGCTGTTGTTGCTGACACATTTAAATCTATTTCCAATGGCAGTGCTGACTAATCTTACTCTAGTGAAACATCGTCCAAAAGAGTTTTGAATGAAAGGGTGGTTTTATGTGGGATCTGCAGTTGAATGCAGATAAAAGCATGCTCATGTAACTGATCATCATGGTACATATGTAAGTAACCTTTTATTGATACCCAATTGAACAGCAATATGGCTTGTTTTTTTAATATTATTTATTTTAATTAATTATTTTCATTGACACTGAAACTTATTGTTGGATTTAAAAAAAAATCTAGTTATTTAAGTGTATTACATACTATGGAAGAAACCTTTTTTAGATGATATTGAGGCAGGCTTTGTTTAAATAGACTGATTTAAATTAATTTCTAACAGAACTGCATAATTAACTGAAACATAGCGCTCAACAAATATTTAAACAAGCCTGTGATCAGCATCTGTGACGTTGAAAAAATGAACTGCTTTCTATTCTTTGAGAGATAGATGAAGAATCCATAGGTCATAATGAACACTACTCACTACTCAGGTGCACTTTTATTATGATTTAGTATTACAAATGGGTCTGTAACAAAAACTTGAGCTTGTTGACACCTTCATTGCATAACCCAGCAGTACTGTGATGAAGATTAAATCATTTTATTATTAGCTTGTTTACCACATGCAATTAACAATTTGATTCGTGTTGATACAATTTTCTCAAAATATGCATTGGGCGGCATAATTAAGTGTGAGGTGCTGGAAAGAATACTCTAACTTCAGTGCAGTGGGTTCCAGCTGCTCTTCACCCTTTTTCTTAAAGAGGCACACAGAAGAGGTCCTGTCTCCCTTCTATTGTTTATTCTCTATAGAGCCCTTAGTGAAGGCAAGAAAGCAGAACAAAGTACAGCAGAACCTGTCATATCTCATTTATTGGTTCCAGGGGTCCATCAGGTATGTGAAAATATTGCATCTCAGAGGGAGTCTTTATACTACATTGTAGTTGCTTTATTTGCATCAGGCCGTTATAAATGAACAATGTTTGGTACATCAGTGGCGGGTTTCCATGGAACAATAAAAATATGTCTCACCTGTTTCTCATGCTTTGTTGGAGTACCTTTAGAGTAATTTGGGTTTCCATTTTGTTTTTTTTAGGAGAGAAATTCTCTTTTCAAATGAAAATCACCTAATTAATATTAAAATACAGGAGGGTATATTTAAATGTTTCTCTTTGAGTTCCAATTTGGCCTTGCATGACTACTGATATTGTGCAGCTTTCTTAACTGGGTTTCCACAAAGTTTTTAGGTTGTGTTGAAGAACCGCAAGTGAAGCCTGCCTCAATTGGCCACTGATTTTTAGAAAAAAAGCCTGCGAAACAAAGACACAGACATAGCGTTACACAAATAAAAAATAAATAATGATAATAATACATAAGAAAGCGCTGTGTACGGTCCTTGCATTATTTACTAAACAATTTGACTGCATATATATTTATTATAAATCTACAGTATTAAAAGCATATAATATAAATTTTCCTACAGAACCATAGCTTCAGCAATTCTGATCCTTAAGGTAGGCCTAGTCTAAGAATGGAGCTAAAATACCAGCAGTTTAGGTCAATGATATAAAATATATCCAGTAGAAATGTTTATTACAGTATATTTATGGTTATAAATCTACAATAGACTAGCCTACTTGTCCACATTTCCCACTGCATAATAATAATAATAATAATAATAATAATAATAATAATAATAATAATACCTGAATCTGAATTCTGCATGAACAGTGCAAGGCTAGTGTACAATGAATTGCATCTTCTTATTGCTAAGGCATAAAAAAGTCTAGAATTAAAGCAATCAGCTATCCCATGACCAAACATGAAGATAACAAAAGTGTAAAGGATGAAAAAATATCTTTCTATGCTTGTGAACAGGAAAGAAGGAATCTGAGCTGCAAATCTACCTCCCAACCAGGAAGGGCGCTAAGTGATGGTACGTCTTTACAGGGATGGGCTGACTCAATGGTAGGACAGAACCAGAAGTCAGCCATCTTGGTAAAAGGGCATAGCTGTAAGACTGCTGAATGGCTATATTGTGATCAGCTGTGTCTCATGCAGCGATTGGATAGAGCGTGGCACTGCACTGAACACAGGGAGGAGTTTAGCAGTACAAAGGGGACGCGGCTACGGGAGTACAGACCCTTACGCTGAAAAGTGATCGAGCCAGAGCGCTGCTTTGTTTTTGTTTTGTGTATTTTGGCAGATGAAGACCACGGGAGCTGAAGCTACCAGAGCCAGCACAACCACCCGGAGCACCTGCACTGCCACCTCAACAATACTGGACACAGCAGCACAGAGCACGGACACCTGCACCCTGGACACTGTATTTATTGTTTTTTTTGCTTACTGTTTGGGATGTTAAGTACCTGATTCAAGTCCCCAATACCATTGATGGTAGAGGGGATCAATTATTATCCTGACATGTGGTGTCTTCGTGGGATCTCGTGGACTCGAGGATGGACCCCAACATGATCGTCGTTCTTTGGAAGCCCTGGACCAGTGGAAGAATGTGGAGGAGAGCAGGAAAGAAGCCAGGGAAGCGCAGTGGCAGGAAGAGATGGCACAGTGGTATGCCACCCTCGTCGAGAGGATAGGGGAGCTTGTGCATGTCTGGCCCACTGGGAAACCCAGTGGCCCAAGCCCAAGCTACAGAAAATGATGCTGGAGGATGATCTTGAGGCCTACCTGGTCACGTTTGAGCGAGTGGCAATAGTACCGAAATGGCCTTGGAATGGCAGGCCACCCAACTTGCCCCCTGCTTGATCAGGGAGGCATGGGTGGCTTACTGAGCCATGGCGGATGAGGCCATCTTGGATTATGACCTTGTTAAGCAGGCGATTCTCCAGTGCCTAAATATCACCGGAGAAATGTATTGCCACAGGTTCAGGGAGTACCAGCGGCCCCCTGGAGTCAGGCCCTGTGTGGTGGGGACCTGCTGATCCAGTGGCTCTGCCCAGCCCAACCAACTGTCAATGTGGTGGTTGAACTGCTAGCCATTGAAATCTTGTTTCATCTTTTTAACGGTACAGTAATTATGTTAATCCCTTGCTTTCTTTTATTGAACATGGTTAAACTGGGCAGTTTGTTTTACCTGAAGTGACAGTAACGATCTGCAACTTAATCCATCTAAGAGCTGAATTTATTATTTTAGACTCACAATAAAAGGTGCATTGATCGGTTTCCGTTGTACCGTTCAGTTGGTAGCAGCGTGTGTGAATGACATCGGTTAATAGAGGGTATTACAGGATCAGATACTACAGGCGTAATAAGGCAAGCAATGTAGCACACAGGGAAGCATGGTAAAGAATAGAAAAAACTGTATGAACATAGTAAACTGTAAACAACCTAATATTTCTCTTGCTGACAATATTTTATTCTAGACTTGAATAGGCCTATATTCCATAATGCATTAGGTTTGTTTTCAAGTTATTTAACTGGAGCAAGTTTTGTATGCTAATAAATGTGAACTGCCACTCACTGGTGATCTTGCCTCAAGTTTCAAGACAAGGGCTTTGGGAATACATGGGAAAGTTAAACAACGATCTACAGAGGTGGTTTTGTATTGTTATTACTGACACACGGATGGATAATGTTGTTGTACTTTTATAAATTCCATTAAAAAAAAAATATTGCCTTTGATGTTGTTCTGTTGATTGATCTCTAGTTTTAAGAGTTGTCAGCATTTTCTCTGGTTATTGCTGTTTCAAGTTGGTTGCCAGGAACCCCAAGCCTATTTCTCAGGTGTGCTCAAACACATGCTGCAATAAAGGGGAGGAGCAGCCAGATCTCATCATTCTGGGAGGGGGATTCTGGGTCCTATTACTGAAAAGATTACACATGCACCAAGTCCAAGTTGTAAACTTAGTAAGTTAAGTTCCCACATCTGTTCTTCCTTCTTTGCTCCAGGATACGTTTTCAGAGAGGACAGGGAGCCTTCTCCACAAAGCAGCGTCATGGCAGGTCAGAGAATAATGGCACATTTTACACAGGAGAAAATATTTAGCTTATTGCAGTGGGTGTCTTGTGTAAAACCTGACGTGCTATTGATGTCTTTTTTAATTTTTTTATTAAAGATATATTTCAAACAGCACAGTATATTATAGCATCGTATTTATTGTATTGTTTGCGATTCTCGTGCTAAATGATTATAAAATTCTTCAGCTGTAACATTTTCTCAGACACATAGTTTCTATATGTTGTCAGAAACGATTTTTTCAGGGTAATAATTTAACAATAGATTTGTTTCATATTCTTTTGACAAAATAAAAAGGATGTGCTTTCAGTGTTATAAAAAATTATGAAGTAATTTGTAATTTTGTTGTAATATTTTGCTGCAAATCTACTAGAACATTGTGCTGTTTTTGGAATGTTACATCTGTTAATATGAATTACTTTATTTTTACACAGAGAAAGTAGCGGATAGGAAACCCAGAACAAAGGTACTTGTTGAATTCTATATGTTTTTTTTTTTTTAGAAATGATCACTACTAGTATGTAATGCATTTATTTAAATTAAATGTTTTAGAATGCTTGCTATATTTTAAACAATATTTGATCATTTGGTGAGAAGGTGAGAACAAATGTGTGTCATAATAGGGACAAACAAGTTTTTGCAGCTGAATTTTAAATAGAAAGAGCATTTATAAAACTAAATTTATGATTTTATTCATGCCGATTTTGTTTTTCCATTTACGTTTTCAGTTTGGATATTACATTTTAAGGTTCGTGAAATCTTGTGGAAGTTCATAGGTAATTGTACCATGTCATTTCTTATGACAGAATGTAGTGACTATCGTAGGAGAGTTTGGACTGGAGGTCACTGTGAGCACACACAGTTTGCTCCTGGGGCTGCATCCAACAGCTTCAAAGGTGCAGAGAATGTTCAGGTTCTGAACAGGAATGAAGCTCAAGCAAGCATAATGGAGATCTGGATCTTCCACGTCACAGCATGGGTCCACCGTGGATTTTTGCTTGAACAATAACTTGCCATGTGAAAACACAAATAGTCGCCTCCGAAATTAATTGATGTAATGGCACTTTGGGGGAAAAGGTTCATTGTGTGGAAAATTAAAGTCCACTTTTTTTGTCAGTTATTAAGCTCAGTTGGTTGCCAAAAGTCAACCTGAGAGTTTCAGTAAGAAGAATAGGTTTATTATGGTTTCAATCTTGTATCATTTAATGTCCCCTTTCATATTGGTCATATGGTTCATTGTAGACATTATATTAGATTTTGAGCACTTTTGGTAATAAGGTATTTAAAGAGCTGAACGAGCTTCTTACTGTCCGCGAATATGCTTGAGTCTTAACCTCAAAAGTTTGAAAGCAACAGGCTCCTGTCGAGCTATGATAGTCTCTGGGGATTTTCCACTGGATTGCTTTAAACTACGTGGGGTAGAACAATTAACGCGTAATTACGCTCTCGTGTGGTATGCAGTCCTACCTGCTACATACGTCACCTATGATTTACACCTAAGGTGTATAATGCAAAGCCTTTAAAACATACAGACAGTATTTTAGACACCTTGCTGGTCTGTAATCTAGTCCAGAAACAGTGATATTGTCAAAGTAACCTACTGTACAGACATGCAAGAAATAAAGTAAAAAGTGCTACAATACCATTTTGTCCACATTATCGGACGATTGGTCGTCATTCACTTGGACTAAATATCTTATTAAACAGCCTATGCAATCGATTCAATCTGAGATAGCGTATGTTTATTTTATTTATTTATTTATTTTATTAGATTGTTGTGTAACTAAAACTACAGTGTCAGAAACACTCTTGCAAATGTACCTTTTAAGTTAGGAAGCCTGTTTACTTTATTCTATTTTAGAAAACAATTGTCGTCCCGTCCCCCGTCCCCCGTCCCCCGTCCCAAGTCCCCCGTCCTCCCACACACACATACCTTTATTATGTCACGAAGTAAGAGTTTGCAACCCACTTTCACCATCAACAGGTAGTGGAAGCTGGACCAAAACAAAACTCCATTGCTTACACGTCAACAGGAATTAAGTAAAGAAATGTGCATATGTACTTAATTAGCAAAAATGCTTCAGGACCAAGACAAAACTGAAAATATGAAGAGAAAAAAATGAAGTAAATAAAAAATATATATTCTAAAAGCTTTAAAAAATGTACAGTCAGTAATCCACACCAGTCACTTCGGCCACGAACACTTTTTGTTTTTCCAGTGGGTAAAACCGAGACCAAGACCAAACTTCCCTTACTGTGCATAAGGGGCCTGATATTCTTAAATCCTACACCAAATTATTACTCACCCCACAGTCCACATATCAAAAAAATCATTGTATAGAAGGTTCCCTATTTTTTTTTTAATGCATTTTAATGCGTCGGGACCAGAACAATTATCACTTTCCCAAGCTCCATTGGTGCTGAAAACAGCTCCACCTTAAAAAAATATCTAGAAAATCTAAAATAGAAAAAGTCGGCATATACGAAATTAGGAAAGAACTTGAGTATTGTAAGATAAGGAAGCTTTATTGTCTTTGTGCTCCTCATATGCAATGTAACTAATAATAATAATAATAATAATAATAATAATAATAATAATAATAATAATAATAATAATAATAATAATAATCATCATCATCATTATCATCATCATCATCATACTAATAACGCATATGTTACTGTGTTAGTGGCAGAAGTGAAGTTTTATTTTTTATTTAGATTATTTCAATTTTTATTATTTTTTTTTAACTTTTTCAGGGTTACTAAATACTCAATGAAAAGAAATGCCTTTACGATCCACATCTCTCTCGAAACAAGCCTATTACTGTGGCAACAAGCTTGAGAGCATCTTAAACTTCCTCAGTGGAGACAAGCTGAGGATGCAGGAGAAAATGTAACTGAGCTCCATATGTGCCTTTTTTTATGAACTGTGTCAAAAGCTCAAACTTTGTAGGAGCTCCAAAGGGCTTGTTCGGGGGTATCTGAATCCCAGACTAATGTATTCGTTTGAGCTCCGTAAAACTCATTTAGATGGGTTTCTCCTTTTAATTGTAAGTGCATTGTATATTCCCTCATTCTTGTTCTGTTTCATTGACTTTAGGTGGAATGTTGTGGCTATCCACTCAGCATCTTCTTCATTGTCATCAATGAATTCTGTGAAAGATTTTCCTACTATGGAATGCGAGGTAACATTCATTGCAGCCATGGCTGTTTTCAAATCGTATCCACACCATTTACTTGGTGTATTGCTGTGTAATTGGGCTGTGTTTGAGATGCCCATTTAAAGTAATTCTTTAAAGTCTTACCCATTTTGGGTTTCAAATGTGCAGTTTAAAGAAACATGTTATAGCAAACTTTTTTTTAAATTTTTATTATTATTATTTAAACAGACTTCTGGTACTAGAGTACTGTCAGTTAAAGTTTGCTTGCCTTACCTTTCAAGAAGTCTGTTAATGCTTTACTTCCTCGGCCATTTCACCACAGCAATGTCTTCTGGGTCAAAGCATGTTACTGGCTGAAAGCATGGCAGTCACCAGGGGAAGCAGCTGACTGGTTATTGACAGGAATGAGACCAGTGAAGGGATGGGGACAATTTCACCTACTAGATGAAATTTCACCTACTAGTTGAAATGACCGAAGAAGTGTAAGACAGTCTAAAAGCATGGCTTGCAAACAAAAGATTTCTTTAGCATCTGGTAGAGTAGTACCCCTTATAGAGATAGATGTACTAAAGTGTTGTGTCTGTCACAATCGTTGTAAACCACATGCAAACCAGTCGGAAGTGTAGTGTGAAATGTACTAAACAAATGCAACGCTGTTAGTATCATTTTAATGAATGCTTTGCAGCCGCAGTTCTTATTTGCACTTTAGCCTTAAATGAATATGTAATTCTGGGCGTTCCTGCAGAAATTTACAAAAACAGGGCGGAGATGAGAGTGCAAATGAGGGATCAAAAATACTGTAATGAGATGTACTAAAGCTGTGGGCAATTGCGACACTTACAATTGCATCAATTTGTTAAGAACTTTTGAAAGCAGATTTTAAACAGTTGCAATTGTTGCTGGCATTTCCCAGTCTGCTTTTTCTCATGTGTTGCCAGTTGTGCTCAATGTATTTTTGAGACAAACATCTAATTTTCACTAAAGGCAGGTTGTACTTACAAGCCTTGAAAACACATTTCTGGCTTTCCCAACGTGTTGGAAGCAATAGACTGCACACATGTGCCACTAACCCCTCCAGCTCATTCTGAGCATCTGTATAGGACCATGGTCTATTGTGTGTTAATTGTCTAAGGTACTAAATAGACCAAGTTAAAAATAATAATAATTAAAATAAAATAGAAAACCCTAAAATCATTTAGCTTCAATTTAAAATAATCTTTTATTTGAATTATACACCATTGTGTACAATGCAGCAGATTTATTTTGTGTTACCGGTAGGCTAAAGTACAAAAAAAGTGCACCAGGTATTCATTTGATTTTACTACTGTACTGTATACTGTATAGGCCTACTGTACAGATTTATATTTTACATAATGTAATGTGTAGTGTACCCAAAACACATTAG
Organism: Acipenser ruthenus; assembly: GCF_902713425.1. NCBI lineage: Eukaryota > Metazoa > Chordata > Actinopteri > Acipenseriformes > Acipenseridae > Acipenser > Acipenser ruthenus. Next base: position 43,660,367 of record NC_081196.1, on the reverse strand, counting down.
TGTTATTTCAGTGCAATGATTTATATTTAAAATACATTGATAACTTTACATGTATGTTTGTGTGATTTTATTGTATTGTTTACATTTAACAAAAACAATGTTATTTTGATTCTTGCACCCTTGCACGTAGAGACGTTATCCTTCGGCACTCTCTGCTGCAGCAAACCACAACTCAACTGTCGCTATTTTATTTGAAAAAACTGTCGCACAACTCTCACTAGAGATCTTGCTAAGATGACGCAAATAATATTTAAATTAGTATATTGCGGCTCTCTTCATTAAAATATTTTTTCTTACTACATACGACAAAATGTGCACTTTGTGAATTGTCATAACGAAAATGCAAATTGCGGTATGTTTGCACTGGGACTGGCCCATCTTAGTACATCTACCCCATAATGTTTTAAAATGAAAATGCATGTTTGGTAAAGCATGTGTTTCTTTCAAAACTGGACATTTTACCTATATAATGAATGGATATGCATGTCGAGAAAATGAATGGACCTATTTCGTTAGCTTCAATTACTTTAAAGAGTTTTTCTTCTTATCTCCAATGCAGCTGTGCTCGTCCTGTACTTCAGATACTTTCTCCAATGGGATGATGATACTGCTACCTCTATCTATCACACTTTTGTTGCCTTGTGTTATCTGACCCCAATCCTTGGAGCTATTGTCGCTGACTCATGGCTTGGGAAGTTTAAGTGAGTATTTGCTTTCGTACCCACGGACTAAAGCTTAAGGTTGAAAAGTTATATGGTTATGATATGGCTTCCATATGCTTTGAAGTTATTTATTTAAAATGTGAACCCAGTGTAAATATCACTGACACCAAGGTCTCATATCCACTGAGTTCCTGGAATATCCTTAGCAGGGGATTTGTATGTTACTGACATCAATTATTGTAATATTTAAGCAGTTCAAATAATGTATCAAAAGATTATGCTAGGTCCAAGATAACTACTGCAATAACACAGCTAAATCTGATATTTAATACTATTTTGATTTTCCACAGAACCATCATCTACCTGTCCATAGTCTACACAGTGGGTCAGGTGATCATGGCAATCAGTACCATTCATGACTTGACAGACACTGACAGGGATGGAACCCCCAACAACTTAACTTTACATATGTAAGTGCAGCTCTTACATGTGCCCTGTACTATAGTAACATAGCAGCTAACATGTACTCCACTGCTCTTGAAGTTTGACCACAGTGTTTATAGAGGTTTCAGAGTCATCGATGAATGCTCATATCATTTCCTTCCCATTGTTTTTCACATACCACCACATCATGATCGCATTTTATGATGTACACAAGTACACTGATATCTTACAAAGTTCTTCTTAACTCTGCTGGATAATGTTAACTGTTCTGTTTCAGTGCCCTGTCAATGATTGGTTTGATCCTGATTGCTCTGGGTACTGGAGGAATTAAACCTTGTGTGGCTGCCTTTGGTGGAGATCAGTTTGAGGACCACCAGGTCAGAATTAACAATTTGACTACACCATTCTTGTTTTATTGGCTAAAAGGAATCAGTTTAACCTAGTTTAAATCATATGTTTTTCATAGCAGGTCTGCATTTGTATGTAGATGCATATAATATACAGTAGAAAATCAACCACAAAATGCCAAGCATCCTAAGACTTAAAATTAGTATAATTACTACGACAGAAACTATTTACTTACAGGAGTGACACATTTACTACCATATTATACTTGTTATAAGAGGTATTTCTTCATGGGGTACAGTCAAGGTGCCCTCTTGCTTACTGTTGTTGTATAGGGACCTCATCCCCTTTCCAAATACAAGTGTTCCTCTTTAAACACCTGCTAGGCGCCCTTTATTGATGCTGTCTGAGCATCCCCCAATCACTCACAGGAAACTATGAAACTGCTCAGTTTACTTTATGACTGCACTTCACCTAACAACACTCCATTCAGGCAGCCTCTCTTCATGTGTAGATAGCCAAAATAAGTTATGAAGTTGCCAATGGTAATAGAAAGTTGTGTATATTATGGTCTTGGGTGTGTTATAATAGTCTTTTGAATGCTACAATGAAAATGATAAAGCTTCAGAGTTAAACAGAAATACCATTGACCTTCTTAAAATGTTTTTTTTTTTTTTATTAACCATAAATAACTGTTAGCACCCAAACTTAAATTACTCTCCCATTGTTCTTCTTTTTATGCAGGAAAAACAAAGAAGTACCTTCTTTTCCATCTTTTACCTGTCTATTAATGCTGGGAGTCTTCTCTCCACTGTAATCACCCCAATCCTCCGAGGTAAGCGCAGACTACAGTCAGTCATAATAAGCTGTTCCACATGCATATAAGTATCACAGTGGTATAAACCAACATAAAAGGTGGATTAAGCGATAACTACAGGACATATCAAGCGTACAAGGAGGTACATTTCACAACCACTGTAAAATATCTCTATTGTGTTGGCATTACAGGTAATGCTGTAGTCTTGTAGTTCTACAGAAGGATCCTCTTTTTCATTAGTAATGTTTTTCTTAGCAGGATATGTCTTTTCCATGGAACAATTTTAGCTACTTCTATTGCTGTTATCTAACTGAACATTCTTTTATATTACAGGACAAGAGTGTGGCATCCACACACAGCAAAAATGCTACCCACTGGCCTTTGGAGTTCCAGCCGCATTGATGGTTGTTGCTCTGAGTACGTTTTTTTATATATATCAAGGAATTAGCTGGCTGTGTTTCCTGACCAGTGCAACCACATTATATTGTGATTGTGGGGCAACTGACAAGGGCTCAGTCATCACACTTCCTCCTAATTTCCTGCCAGTTTCCCTTGAAACCTTACACAACCCTGGTTCGTAAGGGTTCCAGAGCACCTCACAGCATTTATTAAGGCCCTAGGCTACCTCATAAAGATGTTTCCAAGGTCATGACTTCCACCAGAATGAAATAGTGTTTTGTTTTTTATTACAGTTGTGTTCATTGCTGGAAGTAGCATGTACAAGAAGGTATCCCCTCAGGGCAACATAATGCTTAAGGTTTGCAAATGCATTGGGGTAAGGAAAGATATTATTCATTGTATTTTAGAAAATAAATCAACAACATATACTTGACATATATTGACTAATATCAATAGCTGCACTATATCCTCTTAAGTGCAGTGTAACAGGGGAGATCTGGACTGACTATCTGGCACATGCATGCTACTGCAGGTAGAGGGCAGCAGTCTCGTAGGATCCGCCTGTCAGTCTAGGCGATGACATGGAGAGGTGGGGAAGAGGGTGTGTGGGCTTTCCCTCTCTCTGAGTAGCTGAGAGGCGGGCCTTGGGAGATTGCTCGGCCCATAAGAACTGCGCTTAGTTGTACATTCAGGTGGCCGTGTTTGGGAACATACAGTGACACTGACAAAAGACGTCAGTTTTAAAACAAGAACGAGGCAAGCCTGGCTGGGGAAAACAGCCTGCCTTAAAATAATTTAAAGAGAAAATAAATAAAATAGATAATCACGTACCCGAGGGGACGTGTTTAGTTGTACAGGGAACTCCAGCCAACCCCAGTGTATAGGGTAACTGAGCGTAGGACGGAGGCCCGTTCTGACCGGCTTAGCGGCAGTGGGGGCACTGCGTAAGCAGCATTTTTGTTTGTAGTTTTATTAGTGTTTTATTTCCCCTTTTTCTTTCGCCTTTGGTTTTCATTATTATTTACAAGCACTTGTATGTGCATTTGACTATGTACCTGTATTGGTAACACCGTATCCAGGCCACGGACAACAGCACCCTCTACTGGTAGAAATAAATCAGTGCGCCAGAGCGGCTTTACAAATAAAGTACTGTCTCCTTGTGTCAGTGAATTGCCCACCACCCTTCCACATGCAGCTATTGATATTGTCACAGTAAATTAAATGACAACCTCTTAACTGCATATATAGAAAAAGTTACTTGTCCAGAAAATTTATAGTTGTTGGCCTGACCTCTTTGACCTTAGACAGACATTCTTTTAAAAGTGGAATAAACTGCCTGTGAGAATCTCAGTATTGTGCTTTAGGCAGTTTCTGTTGTAATGTGTAAACTTTGCTATCAAAGATAATGCTTATTTTCATATTCTTTTTGATGCAAACAGTTTGCCCTGAAGAACAGATTTAAACACAGAAGCGATCAGTACCCAAAGAGACAACACTGGATGGACTGGGCCTCTGATAAGTATGATGTACGTTCCCCTTGTTTGTGCAGTATTTGTTTTTAAAGTACAATAAAAAAGAAACATACACAAGGAAATGAATAGGCTAAAACTAATAGTTTAGATAAGATATTTGACTACATGTGTTGTTTTGTATAATTGTTATTGTTCTATACATATCATGTTGTCTGTACTGTGTATACCATCAAAAACAATTCCACAATGTGCTGAAATATATACTCTCCCTCTCTAGAAACGTCTTGTTGCTCAAATCAAAATGGTCTTGAGAGTCCTGTTCCTGTATTTACCACTCCCTATGTTCTGGACCCTTTTTGATCAGCAGGTACTGTTATAGTTAAAGAAAAAGCACATTAGTCATAACTGATGGTTATTTCACAGTTATTAAAGGCAGCAGTGTGGAGTAGTGGTTAGGGCTCTGGACTCTTGACCGGAGGGTCGTGGGTTCAATCCCAGGTGGGGGACACTGCTGCTGTATCCTTGAGCAAGTTACTTTACCTAGATTGCTCCAGTAAAAACCCAACTGTATAAATGGGTAATTGTATGTAAAAATAATGCGTAGAAAAATGTAATTGTATGTAAAAAATAATGTGATATCTTGTAACAATTGTAAGTCGCCCTGGATAAGGGCGCCTGCTAAGAAATAAATAAATAATAATAATGTCTCGTTACGTAATTAGAGGACTGCCTAAAACTTACATTTTATGTTAAAGTGTTACCAACACCAACCAACCAACCTTTGCTTTTGTTTAAGTTTTCAAAAATACTGTCACTTTTAACACGACTTTTGTATTTGTAGGGTTCAAGATGGACTTTCCAAGCCACCACTATGGATGGAAATTTTGTAAGTTGTACCTAACCTGAAGGTACAATTTCAAAAATGTTATCACTTTACAGAATATTGATCTTCTATAAATATCTATGATCTTGTCTTCTTAGGGCCTTGTAAGGATTCAGCCAGACCAAATGCAGGTAGGCATGTGCCACTATTTATTACACTAAGCTCTATGTATTTTTGTTTTATTTGTTGAACAGTTTCTATTTTATGTTTGACGTTCAGCTTCTCTTCACAGACTGTAAACCCGATCCTGATCGTCATATTGGTACCTATTGTAGATGCAGTTGTATATCCGCTGATTAAGAAGTGTAAGCTGAACTTCACGTGAGTGCAATCTGAACCACAGCAACTTGACAATATAACGTCTGCTCAGCCAATTGGACAATGTGTCCTACCCATGTTAACATTCCCCTGGGTTTGTTAACACCAAGCTACACAAATCTAGGACATGTCATTATATGTACACACATTTTAGTCAGCATGTCTACCCATCAGGTTCAGTATTAAATAAATATTAATGTTAATCCCTGTTAAGTAGTACTAATGGCCACCCACAATAAAGGGAGCCAGTACATTGATGTAATAAATCATTTGCCATCTTATTTTAGTTGGATCTTTGAGAAAGAATAGTGGAAAGTATTAAAGAATGTACTTTAATGGGTTAAATAAACCTCCATGGTCTGGATTGGAGGCAAAGGGGAAGAATTTGTTTTTGTATAAAGCCTTTCACATTGGCCTTTGAGGTCTAATACAGATATACAGTATTTCTATTTATGTGTGTTGTTGATGCACCTTCCACCTGCTCAGCAAATTGAAAGGCTCTGCATCTCTAAAAGGGATTACACTGATGAAAGCAGCAGCCAGAATGATGAATCAAATTCTTGACTTTTTTGTGTGTTTTTGTGAAAAACAACAACAACAACAACAACAACAAACCACCTTGTTTGTCTGTGTTTGTTCCAGACCATTGAGGAAAATGACAGTCGGGATGCTGCTTGCTGCTTTGGCTTTTGTAGTAGCTGCTTTGGTGCAAATCAAAATTGATGTGAGTACAATACCTCATGCAGACCATTTTGAACACTGCGGTTTACTGAAATAATCACAAGTACATGCAGGAATACATTCTACAATAATAATACTACAATGCTGCGTAACACTTTAGTTTTTTTTTTTTTTTTATCAGTGTTACAGCTGATTAAATGATCCCTTAAATGTGCTTAGAATCCCTAAATGAATAGTTATTTAAAAACTAAAGACACCATTTAATGTTATCATAAAGATTCTTCCTTGACACGTGTGTTTATTTTGTTCAAACGCTTTGTTTTCTAGGGAACTCTGCCCAAATTCCCATCAGCCGGTACATGTCAAATGAAAGTCCTCAATTTAGGTGATTCTACTGTTAATGTGGACATATTGGGAGTACAATATACAACAGACTCTTTCAAGGTAAAGCATGAAAATTAAAAAAAACAAAAAAAACATTCAAATATACTGTCTGCACTTCTCAAATGTATGAATTATTTATAATAAAAGGGATATAAGTAACTCTATTGTCCCCTTTTCTTTGTGGTAAACCCATTGTTGTCAGAAAAATATTGTGATTTTAGAAACAGGTAATGATTTCTGGGAGCTGCTAAACTTACTCCCTGTGTGCTTGTTGTGTACCCAGTCTGACATAAAGCAGGGAACCTGACTGCAAAACAAACAAAGAAATATATTAACTGTCTCCACAAGGGGGAGACTGGGTCTGTCTTGAGCTTTTGCTCATCACTGAAACAGATGATTATAAAATTAAACAGCATCTTGGTACAGGTAATCTTAACAAATATGTTCTTGCTGTTGTTTAGATCTGTTTAGATTCACTTTGTATAACATTTTCTATTTCAGCTGTTCATAACGTGATTGCATCACTGGGTCCTCAACATAGGTGTTTTTGAGTTCCTTGCCAATACTTTAGCTTTGAATCAAACGTGTAAAAATCAAGATTACTACATATATTAGGGAAATACAATCAGAAACTTTTGGATTTGCAGACACATGACTGGTGCTGAATATGTATGTATGTATGTATGTATGTATGTATGTATGTATGTATGTATGTATGTATGTATGTATGTATGTATGTATGTATGTATGTATTTTAATTTGGACACATTGTTGTATTCAGTTGCCAAATGTTGTTTACCCTTTTTTCAGCTACGTTGACAATGGTGTTGCATGTGGAATGAGTTGGGGTAGATTTTCTGCTCAATGAATTCAAAACATCTCTCTTAAACCTTCACTTTCAGGCCACCACCTACAAAGATTTCCCATCTGAAGGTGCTGGCAATTTCATTGTATCCTATGGAAACAATAATACCAACTCAGTCGCTGTATTTAACAGCGCTACGCGACACACTCTTTTAGTGAAGAATGCCCCTACAATTCAATCCTTGTTGGTAAGTACAGTATAAAACAATTTGTTCATTAAGCCTGTGATTCTTGTGAGTGATATGATGTTCTGTTATTTGACCTGAGTTTAAAAATCTATTACAGGAGAACAGACTACACTGTAAGCTGAACATAAGTAATGAGTATGTTCTAAACGGTACAGTCCTGTAACACATTCACATCATCTGTACTTAATAAAGTCACAAATTTAAGTTAGTGTTTTATGGCTTGTGGAAGGGCAGCCACTTTTATTAGCAACAAAATAAACAAAAGCTTTAAAATACAAAAAAATAATAATAAAATGCACCCAAGCAAAGGCTAGCTTGGTGCAGAACAGAGAGCACAGCCTGCTGCTGTCATCCCTTTGTTTAAACTAACTCTCTGTCTTGAGCAAAGCACAAAGGCCAGGGCTATTTGACAAAACAATCAATCAATTAGCACCTGGGCACATTCCACGCAGGGATTTGGCAGGGATTGAATTTTAACCTCATCCCTGCCAAACTTACATTGAAAATATATCAAACTTTATTTACCACATACCTGCTTTTGGCTTCTTAAACTTCTTTCAAGAACAGTTTTGTGAATGTCAGACTTTATTTTATTCATAACAATATAGTATAAACATCTTTAAATACCCACTAGGCTGGAGCTTTGTGAGTAGGGCCTCAAAGTATAAAGATGTTAAAGTAGTAGTCACTAATACCAATTTAAAAACTAATTTCAATGAATTATTATTTATATTTAAGTGCTTAAAAAAGCTTTATCAGTGATTTTGTCAGAGCTTGTCATAGGTATATTCCGTCCATTCTATTAATTTTAGATCTGGGATCTGGCATAGTGCACATAAACAACTGCAATGATGAGCACAGTTTGTTTGGAACTGTGGCAATGTGCCCTGCCCCTGTGTGCATTTGTGTGTTATATGTTGTATGTTGCGTGTGGTGTGTTAAATGTTGGTGTATAGTCATTGGTACACAGGATATAAACGGTCTGGGTAACACGAGTATTTAAAATGTATAATTGTATTTAGGCACGGGATTGCACATCACTGCACGTGCATTTAAAGTAATTAATATGTGAGCACGGGGTTGCACGTAATTCATTCACGTGCTGGGATTCAAGTGAATAATTAATTAGTAATTGAATCTCAGCACAACAGTATATATAGACACATTTTCATTCACTCGGGGTTGGGTGTTCGAGAGTGGAGAACGGGTGAGAGAGAAGGAGAACGTAAAATTAAGGAAAATAATAATAATAATAATAATAATAATAATAATAATAATAATAATTATAATAATAATAGTAAGTGTTTGTTCTCACCGTGTTTGTTTGTCTCAGTGCACCGTTTGTTAAGTGTTAGTTCGTTTTGTTTGTCTGTTTATTTTGGCGAGTGCCGAGACCTGTTTTGTGTTCTGTTTAAACCTTTTACTTTGTTAATAAACGCTGAGTGCTACCATTTGCACTCAGCTTCTCATCACCACCATCTGTCTGTGTATTCCTTGCTGGTCTGACGCCACCCACTCCGGCCGTCTTTGTGACAAGAACATACTTTATTCAGGTGTTAAAATATAGATTTTTTTTTTTAAAAACCATTGAAACTTTTAATCTACTGAACCTGTATTTTTTTCAGCTTATTGATACTAATAAAAAGCCAGATGAAGGGAATAACGCCATCAGGTATGTATACATTTTCAGTTAGTATAGTTACAGTCAGCATGAAACCACAAAGAATATAAATGTTAGTGAGCTGGAAAAGATGTAGGATAAAAATGCAGACCAGCAGAAGTGTATTCTGATCATTGATGTGAAAAATCTGGTTTATGTGTTTAACACCTTGAGTGGCCCGTTTTATTTTATGGACATCACAAACTCACAGCACATCCAACCATAGAATGATTGATCTTTTTTTAAAAACCAAGGAATAACTACTCCTATATATTCACACCAATAAAAAAGCTGTATTTTAGTCAATAGAGCAGTAATACAGTGCATATTTTTAAACTAAAACATATTTACTGTCATCATTATAGAGCAATTTGATTGGGTCTAAAAAAACCTCACAATAATCTTAACTAATATGATGTTATTGTTGCTTCCAATTGCTAAACGTCAGTAAGATTTACCAAGTGCAACACGTGTGGTATCTCTTAGTCACAGGGGTGAGTGTTGCGGGGGGCAGGTTAATTGTTACACTCTGGTATTGCAGCTGGACATAGAGAGAAGACATGTTTGAGGTGCTTTACACTTTTGGGTTTTAACCAAGATCTGATGGGTGAAATACAAAGTGCATCTAAACAAGTTAAGATAACTGTGATAGCCTCTCTTTGTTTTTTGGTTTTGCCTTTATAGATTTGTAAATGCCCTGGAGAACATAACACTTCTAATCAAGGCAGGGTCCAAAGAACTTGGGCATGTTCTGCCTTTCACAAGTTCAGGTTACGCGCTACTGCCAGAAGGAGAGTGAGTGTTAATAATTTCAAATGAATAAAGTCATTTTTTCAAAATCTCTTTTTTAGTTCTACTTTGTGATGTTTGTATATATTTCTGTTTTAAAGGAGTGAATTCGTCTTCAGTTACAACGACACATCAGAAAGAACCTGCAACGTTTCAAAATCTTTTGGATTTGGCAGCTCCTACACTGTTGTCATTCAGAATTTAAATGTAAGAGGTTTTTTTTAAAGCTCATAAAATCATGATATACTCTAACTAAAATCAACTACTACTGTAACAGTTTCCATTATTTCAATTAACTTACCAGCTTTTCATTAAGGCCCAAAACAAAATATCACCTTCAGTTTAAGTTGAATGCCAAGATTGTTGATATTGTTAACCACCCCCGCTGAAAAAGCAGAGTTGAATAAGTTTAAAACCTGCCATCCCCATTTACTATTAATACGTCTGATAAAGTTAGGAACCTCCTACTTCTATAAAGAATGTTCAGAGTTTAAATGTAAATTGAATACATTGAAAACAATCATATGTAAAAAGACTAATTTGATTGGTTTCAGTATCTTTATTTTTTTAAACAAAATACATTTGAATCTCTCCATTCTGTAGTGTGAAAGCCAGCAGGTAGCCAACCTTACATACATTGAAGACATCCAACCCAACACAATTCACATGGCCTGGCAGATTCCGCAGTACTTCCTGATGACAATTGGTGAAGTGGTCTTCTCAGTCACTGGGCTGGAGTTTTCTTACTCACAGGTTGGTGGTACAACCAGATACCATTCCAGCAATGTGAAGAGGCAGCCGTGTGTCTAAAAACTCCATACACTGGCACTTAAGCTTGAATCCAAATATTTAATAAGCATTATTTTTTCTTTTTTTTTTTTTTTCATTGCAGGCACCTTCCAATATGAAATCGGTTCTCCAGGCTGGCTGGCTATTGACAGTAGCTGTTGGTAACATCATTGTGTTGATCGTGGCAGGAGTGTCACAGCTCCCTGATCAGGTGTGTGCACATTACGAAGACTATGTAAAATCCATGTTATTGAAATATTTTATACTGAGGGGGTCTCCAAGCAGGCAGGAATAAAACAAGAGAAAAAGATTCTGACAAGCTTTCTGGGGGCCAGCTTCCTGTTTCGAAAAATGAGGAGTGGATAGCCCAAGCCCATGCTTATGCGTTTACCTCACCACATACATATTCATACTCCCTCCAAGCCGAACCAATGAGACGGGATGGGAACTCATACAGTTTAAGATTATTTTAGAGACTGATTGTCTTAATCAGACAGCCAGATATTTTATGAGTCATCTCAGGGGGTTCAAATCTTCTTGATAAATTAGTTTTCTCATGCTTTCCCATGTTTTTACACTGCATTATTTACCATGTGTCTTACTCTGCTTTGCCATTGCTTTCAAGATTGCCTTTACCTTAACATGGTCTCACTATGCTTTATAACACTTTTCTTGACTTTTACCTTGGTACTGAATTGTGCAGTATATGTTTTTGAAGGCCAGTTATCTTTTCAGTTTAAATAAATACCTAAAACCATTTATTTAGTGTTGCTTGAATGTGATAATTACTTAGAACACAGCCCTATGAGCAATGCAAATGTGTTTTTATTTATTTTGTTCACTGTGATATTCTTTCTTTCCTGTCGCACACAGTGGGCTGAGTATGTCTTGTTTTCTGCTTTGCTGGTTGCGGTTTCCATCGTTTTTTCAATCATGGCCTATTTCTACACCTACGTGGACCCAGCAGAGATTGAAGCTCAGTTTGATGAAGAGGACAAAAAGAAGGATGATCACGAAATGAGTACAATTCCTGTTTATGAGAACGAAGCACATTTCCCTAAGCAGAGCAAGATGTAAAACCCCAACCGTGTTTAAGAACACACAATTTAAGTGTTAAAAATATTTACTCCTCAATTTTATTTAACAAAATGTGTAACTGTAAGATGACATGATTTTAAATGATTTAATAAGCACAGTCTAGTTTTGTCAATCTAAAATGGTACATATTCAATTTACCCTTTTCTGGAGCAAGTATTCAAGTGAGATCTAAATCTGGTAAGAAAGGCCAGGCCTCAACTCTTGGTGACTGAAATGAAAGGTGGGCGGCCCTTAAAGTTTTTGCATAAGCTGATTAACCATGTTATTTACACCAAGTAAGGCATACTATTATCTTTATGTTGTGGTTGTTTTGTCAAGTGTGAGCTTTTGTTTTCTGAAAATCTAGTACAGTGTCTGTAGTACCAGTCCGTCGCATCAAAGAGGGCTTGTGTTCCATGGTTTAGCAGTACCCGTACTTTTAATTTCGGAATATCCAACAACTAATGTTTGAATTCTGTAAAATCTATTCCACACCTGTCTTTCTTACAGAAATTACACCATGGCTCAATGTTATTTTCCTCTACACCTTTATTACCTCTTTGAAACAACCATGTGTCTTAATTGTACAAATGATAGATCATAATGTATAAACATCTGTAGTAATCGCTGTCAACATTTTTTTTTTTTATTTAAATAAACACATCTCTGTCAGAAAGACCAAAATAAAGTTATTAAATGTTAAATGATATGGAATGACAGAGATCTACATTTAGCATGGTTAACTAGAAAGTCAGGGCCTCTGAGTATTGTAGTGAGACAGACCAAGCAGCCAGATCTATAATGCGCCATCTCAGTGGGATAACTCAGTTGTAAACCCATGCTTATGCTATACCTGCTATATGTGCATGTGCAATGACATGCAATGTGTAAACTGTATCTCCCTTACCTAGTCATTTTGAATTATATTGGTTTGGGACTTTATTGCAAGTCTGATAATGAAATTAAACTTTAAAAAGCAGCAGATTAGAGGGCATTCGGCCTTCCTACAGTTTAGATTATAAATCACAATAAAACACTGTCAAATTATGCAGATTTGTGTTCTTTAAAATCCAAGTGCTTCCAGGCGGTGACAGTAGCCTCTTAATAAATGGAACAGTGCTGAAATTATTCTTGTAATATGTATTTGAAATATAATAGTGCTTTTATTGTTAATCTGTTGATCAGATTATGCTGGAGACATAATTCAAGGTCAGCTGCACTCCACATCATTGAAAAGACTTATTTCAACAATTACAGCTTGTATTTTTTTGTTTCCCTTACCCCAGACATTACCAAATACCTACTGCTCCACTTATTACATTAATTTATAATGTCCCCATATTTAATGTAATTTCCCCAAATGTTTCATTAGAATTGGACCCTAGAATGTGTTCTCTAAACATAGAAAAACTTGAGCCTGACAGACCAGGAAACTGTATTTCAATTGCACACTGTACAGCAGTATTGCTTTCACTCTCTTTGTTTATAGAAATGTTGAAACAATTTCAACATTGTTTTTTTTTTTCAAATTTCAAAACCATTATTTCATTATAGGTGTTGTTTCCTCTGTTTTGTTTTATCTACAGTAAGATACTGTTGCCACATGGAAAAATGTATAATCAAAACAAAAGTATATAAACTGCACACTACATATCCAATATTTGTTTGATTTGTGCATTGAAATATGCAATTTATCATGAACATTTTTATATTTTTTCTTTTTAAATAATGATTTATAATCATTACAAACAATTACTCTATACACTGGTGACTGCTAAGGTGGGTATAACATTCGAAATGTAACCAGTCTGTCTACAGTCACCACTGCATTACCTCATTTTGGGGGGTAAAATGAAGACCTCCCATCCAGCTGTGTAAACAAAAGTTATTTGGGTCACCAGTGCACTTGTAAGACAGATGTTCTGTATTCCTTGATAAGCAGATAACTGCTGTGGTAACCCTAGATCATTAAAATCTACAATACATGTTGGATGGTATTATTAAACATTGAATATTAAACATGATTTTAAAATGCAGCTGTACAATCAGCTGTACACTGATTCGGATCAGCAGAATGCATTTTATACTACATTCATTCTGCCTGCGTTCAAATCCATTGTAACAAAGGCACTGCTTTTTTTAAAATAATATAAATCTTCAAGTGTTCAGACCAAATTCTGGGATAAAAATAGATGTGACCTGATTCTACACAAGATATTTCCCATCCCTTTCTTAAGCTATATTGTTCCCATACAGTACTGAACTAATGAAAATGCATGGGGCATTGGGCATTCAGGCGCCTGGAGGCACGTCTAGTTTAACATAACAGTAAGTAAATATAAGTGCAATAAATGTTAACACATGAAAGATCAAATTCAAAAAAGCATAATATAAAAAATGATTGGGCCTAATCCCTGGGACAATGTAAAAAATCCATAAAAAATACATGTTAAATAAAATTAATAAAGTACCTGTAGAAATATGACAGGAACAACTTTCAAAACATTTCTGAAACAAAAGCAGCCTTTTAGCAGCTAGTCTTTTCCACCTGCACACCCGAGCCAAGTCGAGCCAGCCTGGTATGGCTTGGGTAGCTTGTTTTCTTGTTTCAAACACTTGATTCCAGTTGTTGGTGGACATTCGTATCAGCACAGAGAGTGACCAGTGCTTGCACCTTATCAGCGTCCCGAGCCTTTACTTTCCTCTCGTCTACATACATCGATGTCAGCTATTTTTTCTCGCTTTTTCTTGGCGAGATGATGAAATGCAATAACCCCGCCCACAGCCTGCTTCGGCCCTGACCTATATGATACGAGTCTGGAGTTTCACGGTACGGGTCGGCTCGGGTCGGGTATCTTGCTAGTGCAAAACCATCCGAGCCGTGAGAGTGTGCAGGTGGAAAAGGGGAATAATGTGTTATAACCCAGGATTTTCCTGACACGGTGCTATAATTTCAGTTCAGAGTTGATTATGATGTTATGATGTTCCTTTTAAAATCACGTGCTGTGTCTTGCTGTCTGAAATGATACCAAAAGATTTCACAGGAATTGAGAAATAAGGGACTAAACCGCAGAGCCAGTGCTTAATTTGTAAAATAAAGTGGTGCCGGGGTGCAAGCAATGACAATAATACCACCCTAAGAACCTCTGCAGTTGGAGCTGTAGGCCCTCTGCCTGTTACTGGGAAATCGTGCAAGTTAGTCCCTGGTGGCGAGTGAGGGGTCTGCTCTGCTGAAACAGATGGGCACTGATGGGTATGACTGGCTCCGAGGTTGTTCAGGGACACTGCTCACAGACAGTTGTTCTGGACATCTAAAGGGCAAGGCTCCCGACAAACCTGTTAACTGTGGCGTCTCTTTAGGGATAGACTGGTGTTCTGCCAATCTCGTCCTGACATGCTGGGGTACAGGGGAGGTATATTTCCGAAGGCAGTTATAATGTACCACCTGAGATTTTCCTGTAGGTTTCAGCAGGTATCGAATCCTGTAGTTCACATCTGGGTCATCTTCAGTGGATCCAAGACAGTCCAAAATCTCCTAAGGCCCCTTCCAGTGAGGGGAAAGCTTCATTCGGGCCGTAGTAGGGTCATGTAACCATACAAGATCATCTTGCTGACAGTGGTTATGCCTGACATGTCAGTCATATGCATGCTTTTGCTGCAGCATAGCATGGTGGTTATTTTCGGCAGCAGAATTGAAAGCAACTTCAAACTTCTTGATAAGGCAACATATTCTGACAGTGTTCCAGGGGTGGACTTGACTACATGTGGCTCAGAGC
Organism: Acipenser ruthenus; assembly: GCF_902713425.1. Lineage (NCBI taxonomy): Eukaryota > Metazoa > Chordata > Actinopteri > Acipenseriformes > Acipenseridae > Acipenser > Acipenser ruthenus. The sequence continues at coordinate 43,644,819 of NC_081196.1, read as the reverse complement.
GGAACATCACATTGGCCGGCAACCTTGAGGTAAATCCAGTGCTTGAGTGAGTGCAGGTGTTATAAGCTAGAGCAACTGGGTTTACATAGTCATCCTAGTCACCAGAATGTTCTAACAGTGTATTTGCTAGCTGATCAAAAAGAGTTCTGTTAAAACGTTCAACCATGCCATCCCCTTGTGGATGATATGGGCTTATTCTGGTCTTCTTGACACCAAGCAACTGACATAGATGGTGAACGAGGGCTGACTCACACTAATGTCCCTGATCTCTGTGCAGACTTTCAGGAATGCCATGCTCCCTAATGTAGTTCTCAAACAAGCATTTTGCTACAGTCGTAGCTCGTTGGTCAGGGAGAGCAAAGAGATTCACATACTTTGTGAAATAATCTTGTACTACCAGGAGAGTTTAACCAACTTACTTTCTAGCCTTTTAACAGTAAGTATTTTAATTTATTATTAATAATATTTTATTAATGTTGTTTTACATTAATTATTAATTTTGTAAATATAAATGTTAACCTAATTTTGAAATACTTATTGATCCTAAACAATAACAAAAATAATCTTACAGATGTTTACATTCATGTAGTCTACATCATATACAAAGTAGTAGTATGTACAGAAAAATTAATTAAAGGCAACCGCAAGACAAATAATAAATAAAAAAAGCCTTTCTACATGTTTTGTTATGGTTTTGCATTTAAATGGTTAATAATTAAAAGGCAAAAGGTCCAGAAGGACGACATTGATTAAAAAAAATAATACGCACCCCAACACGAAGATTGCTTTTCACAGTCTGCACAATTATCAGCGATGTGTATGCAACAGATGCCGCTGGTAGAGTACAAAAACAATTAATTAAACTTAGGCTAGGTAGTTTATTCTCTATTAATTAAATTATATTCATTGATAAAGGCAAGAGAGAACCAGATCATTATTATTTTTTATTGTTTTGGTATATAGCAGGCTAATGATCCTATTGAAGTAGGCTACAATATATATTTTTTCATTAACAAGTTGTCCAGCTTTCATATTTTGTTGTGTACTACTAATCAAACCAAGTAGTGTAAGAAGTTGCTTGTATCGGTCATGACGTTTATCAAATCAAGTAAGCTTATTTGTGTATAAAAAACGACAATAGAGTTGCAGCCAGTGTCATCTGACTTAAAGGCACTCAACCTGAAATCGTAAATTAATTTAAAGTAGGCTACAAACGTGGCAGCGGATTGTCTAATAATAATAATAATAATAATAATAATAATAATAATAATAATAATAATAACTTTAAAAACGTTACAGATAGTATTTGAAAAATGTCAGTAAACACTTCAGAAAAATATATTTAAAGTAGACCTATTAAAAACAAAACGTAAATGTAACATATTTAAAGATATTTTTCTTTACAACTTGTTTTTATACATGAAATGTTAATATACGGTATTTTTTTTTTAAATGATATAGGTCGTTGCAGGACTGTGACCAAGAATTGCGTCCATTCCACCGTAATATTTACTTTTTTTGCGGTCAGATGCGCTTGTTATGATCTTTAGTTTTTTTGTAATCCTGTTTTATGTTATTTTATTTTCATCACAACACTGGTTCGCGCTGTGGTTTATTCGTATTTCTCAATTACTGTGAAATCTTTTGGTAGACTTTATTGTTTCGGACAGTACGAGTTAAACCCGCCCCCAGCCTTGCTCAGCACCGAGTCAGTACCAGATATCTTGCCAGGCCAGTTTCACGGTTCCGGGTCGGCTAGACAAAATAACAAGTGTGAAACTAGCCGTACCGTGAGGGCTCGACTCGGCTCCAGTGTGCAAGTGTGAAAAGGCTATAAAATGAACTCATTTTTTGTCTGGGATTTTATACACCTGCTGGGAGCCCAGTAAAGGCCTGTAACAACTAATAGCTGGTTACCAGCTCATCAGCAATTGCTGGACTTTTCAGTGCAGGGATCAAGTCTGTTGTGTCAAATCTTTGCTTAACTCGTTGTATTAGTATATATTTAACGAACCTTCACAAATGTTCAAAGCTCTTTATCAGTCTCGCACAAAACACCCAGCATAATTATGGACGCAAGTTCCTACATTAACAACAACAATAGAGGTACATGCTTATCTGCAAGATAATAGGCTGAAACCCTTCTACCCATAGTTTATTGTGTATTTTTAAATGATTGGTTCCGTAAGTAGATATTTTGCAGTACAGTTTGAATGTGAAGTGCAAGTTGGATATTATTATTATTATTATTATTATTATTATTATTATTATTATTATTATTATTATTATTATTATGTACTGATCATTTGTGGTTTTGTGTACAGTATGTACACTTCTAACATGTTTGCTTCCTTAAAATGTATGTTTTGGCAAAACAAATACATATTGACACTTTCCATCCACAGAGGACAGATCTGTTGAGCTGCGGTTGAGCAACAGCCGTAGGATGGGCGAGGGAGGGAGCGAGCGAGTCGGAGAGTCGGGCTCCCCCTGCATGTAGAGTTGTGTTACTGAGTGTTGATCCGCCCTGATGTCACAGTGACAGCGCTAACAAGATGGCGAAGGGCACTGGAGCAAAGTGAGGAGGACAAGACAATAATATTATAATAATAACAACACAGACCGACATTCGTTAGCATTGCTGTGGGTTAACGACGCACAGGTACTGCATCAGCCAGGCGCTGGGTACAACTGAGCAAATGCACCCTGGCTTGTACGAGATAAATCAGCGGAAAATTGTAAACTAACCAAGGAAAAAGCCAGCGTTCCCTGCCTAAAAAAAATGTCAAGCAACCTCAAGCCATAAGCGCATACGTTTTTATTTTAAACTTGCAGGACTGTAATGAGTATGCGTTGATTTAAACCGGCGTACATTTGTTTTTATTTTGTTTTTGCAGAGGTGAATGTTTTGATCAGAGTCCAAAAAGGAAAGGAACCTTACACACAGTGCAACTGCAAGTGTAAACCAGATCTGGGCTGCTTAGTTGAAGACTGGGCACAATCTTGACTGATTTATCATTTAACTGTTGTGGGCATCTTGATTTTGGGAGGATCTGTTCTGGAAATCGAGGAGAACAGGATATACCGAAAATAATTTTAAAGGAACGAGATTGGGGATTTGTATAGTCTGTTTTATTTTGTATTTCTAATTTAAATTGCCCGACGCCATGGCTCACTCCCCTGTGCAGTCAGGCCTGCCTGGGATGCAGGTAAGATAATCACCTTTTATTTTTTATTTTTGTACAATACAAAATAGAACTTACAGTGATACATATTGTAGAGTGTTGTACGTCAAATGACGAAGAGATGTGACTGTTATGGTTTATATAGTGCAGCAGTACCATTATCAGTAAACAACTGTATCGTGACACGGAAATTAGAATGGTTTGCACACAAAAAAAAAACCTTATTAAAACATACATTAAACTTGCGTAAACAATTTTTGTGTCTTAAAAGGTATGGTATTTGGCAACTACTTGGATGTGGCAGTTTTCTGCGTAATACCTAATATCAACTATATAAGGAAGTGCAGAGGCATTGAGGCCTGTGACATTAAACCGGTTTGTATTTCTGTTTCTCGGGCTCTGGAATAATCGAGATGCGCTTCGTGAGAGCAACCAAGCAAAACTGAAATCCTTGTTATAGGGGGCCTGCACATAATCTATTTAAATTACTTTTGTGTTAATTTTTACTACAGTACTGTGTTTACACTCGGGGCACTGTCTAGATGGTAACTTGATACCTATGCTCAAGTTTTCTCAGGTAAACCTGGTTTTGGATTAGACTTCACAGACTTAAGCCTAAAGTAAATTAAACATTCAGAAGGAGGCAGACGAATAACAAGACAGTCATCAGCTTGATTACTGATGAATAACTTATGAATTCTGTAATATTTATCAACACGTCATGTAAGTAGCTGTTGACGTATTTCCTTCTGTAATTCAAGTTTTAGGTTTTGTTAGGGTGTGTCAAGCAATGGATTGCTACTAAGAGGATAAGGTGTGCAGAAACAAATGTGGTGGTTATGTTCAGAAAGTATTTCTATTTGATTTGTTTGTGGGATGCCAGCTTTCCATTTGCACTGCATCATCAGTGGAGTCTGTGCACTGTACGATGTGCTCATTACAGTATACCATACTTATTGATCAGTGGAAAATAAATGCTTTGTCCTGGTTAAAAAAAAAAAAAAAGTGCAGATGACTGTACTCTTAAGACTCTTTAAATACGTTTTCAAAATCCCAGTGTTTAAACATGGGATTTTACTGTTGACATGGCGACTGTTTCCTGCACAGACAATTTCAAATTCTGTGTTTGAGGATGTAAACCGTTAGCTAAATAGTGTTTTTTACTACAGTATGTGAAAGTGCTAACCTTAACAATAGTTCTTCCAAGTAAACAAAAAAGTCAGCTGTTATTTTTATGCCATACATGTACAGTGTTACAGAAAGGCTGAAGACGGCGTCTGTTATACTGTATTTAGGTGCACTACACAAAGGCACATTGCAGTGTTTGTCATGCACAATGTTTTCAGAACTAGCTGTGGTTATGTGTGCCTGTCATGTAACGTTGAGAAATGAACTGTTTCTTTCTAGCTCCCTTGTGCACCCTGCTTGTCGATGGAGTTTGTTTTGTAGTACAGTGATCTGCACCATTTGCAGGTGGTGTCTGGTCTATTCGTTCTTAGTTTTTTACAGTGAATATACATGGTGTGTACCTGCTTTGTTTGCATTGTCATTGTTGCAGGTATATATGAATAGATAAATAAAATAAGAAAATTGGGACTTTTTTTTATCATTGAACCAAAGCATACCTGAAAGGTTTAATTCTGTCATATGTAGCTTCGTTCTTTTACCACTATAAATTAAGCTATAGTACACATATTGTGGTTAACTGCTGCTATAGACTGGTTTAAGAAGTCTCCAGTGGTGAAAATTATATCTGTGTCATTTTTGTTGGCTTTTCCTTGTTGCTGTGTTAAATTCGCACAGTTCATGCCAGGTTGGAGACTGTGGGCGAGATATATTATGAAAAGCATGGCAGCATTTTCTGATATCCAATGAAGCAAGCGTTCTGCCTGATATCTGTCCAGATTGATTACAGTGAGATGAGAAGTTTTCCCCCAGGTCTGGAATACAGCACAGTAAATGTCATGGTAAATTATATATGTTACGGTAAAAGTCTGAATCTGGTCAATCTTAAATTTTACCAGTAAATGTCAACATTTACCAAATAAGGTGGTAAATGTCAGAAATTTATGAAGAAATAGATTGCTTTTCAAACATATATGCTACTGGTTAATCTTGTGATTTACCAAAGCTTATTTGTTAAATGCAGGTATATAATTGAATATTTATTTCTGCATACAAATTTTCCATTAACAAAAAACATTGTCGAACAGTATATGTATTTCTGTATACAAGTGTTCCAGTAACAAAAAACATTAATGTCTAACACTATTTATTTCTGCATACACATTTTCCATTTGCAAAATAATCACTAATGAGCTTACAGTAATGCACAATTGAGCAATTCAGCATGGTACTGAACAATATTGTGATCCACTTGTGTAGAACAACCAACATTCTGGTAAATTTGCGTATAAAGCAATTCACAATGGTGTTGAAGGATATTGCACTCCAAATACGTAGTAGTTTGATTGAAAAATAGCATTCTGTTAAATGCAAATTAAGTGATTTAGGACCTTTGTTTTTTCAACAGAAAATCACACTTTGGTTATGAATGACACAAAACGCCACAAAGTCTGGCAGTGAATAGATATATTTACTTACTTATTGCAGCGTGGTAGACTCTTACGGCACTTGGAGTTGCACAGGACTCTTGAAGCCTTACAATGCGCGAAAGCGAGACATTCGGTCACAAATCACATAGGCTTGCGGGGGGCGCGGGGGGGGTAAGTTTGCTGTTATTTTCTGCACAAAGTGCAGGTGTCGTCTGCAGCTTATTTTTCGTGGCTTGGAGAAAAAAACAGCGATGGCCTTCTGATAATCAAATTCTGTTGCGCAGGTCTGTCTTTGCCTGTAATTAGGCCAGGAGTGAAGAGTACAGGTTAGGTTACACCATACATATTTGCTAATATCTTCATAGGCATTTTAAATAATTTAAATTCCATAAAGGGGTGAATACAAGTTGTGCAATAACAATCCATTTGTGCTTTGTCCTTACTCTGTTCATTGCTGAAAGATCCCTCTCACAGTTTACACTGGAGACTTGGGTGGTCATGGCAATGGCAGCCAGCAGACCCAGGTTGGGATAGAGTTGCCGCAGCTCATCATATTCAGAGGGCACCTCCCTCATTATGTCCAACTGAGACTTGTCCTGGAATGGGATGTGTCAGAATAGTCGGTGTGCAGAAATTACATGGATATTTTATTATTTAATGTTGCGTGACTCACTTTGAGCATCCCAGAGACAATGTGTACTCTAAAGGATGACCACTCCTGAAAAAGTGAGCCCTCGTCCATCTTTGGGAACTTGGTTGCAAGAGTCCTCAGGCTGGCAAATGACTCACGGTCATTTTGTCCTTTGGCTGCTTGTGACCCCAGCAAGGATTTCCAGCTGCTGGAACCTCCTCTCAAGGTGGTCCAGTAGGCCTTCAAGATAGGGATTCATTACCTAATAGGTACACAGAGAATGTGCAAATGACGTCAGTAAATGAAGAGCAATAAATCATTGCATTTGAGAATGATAGCCGACAAGCCACAAGTATGTTTAACATTTAATAAATGTATGATTACCATGCATTTATCATCAATGTAAAATAAGGAAAAAATGCCTGATGCCTTATTGCCAAGAAATTGACATTCTCCTTCTGAAATAATTTTGACAGACTGGTCAGACTGGTGTATATATATACGTATACGCGTACCCCCAGTTGAAAACCCCTGTCTTAACTAATAGGATGCCGTCCAAACTGATAAAGATGAAGAGGGTATTCGGTTGCAGTGGTCACATCTTTACCCCCTATCGTTCCAGACTGAGCCCACAAAATGTTAATATTTTGGTGTTTCTCCGCAGTAATTTGAAATAAAAAAGCAGCATTATTTTACTGAGCCTGTGTGAGCTGGAGTGAACACTGCTTCCAGTTAGGTAGTGCCTGATAGAACTGTAGTACCAGTGTGTTGTATTTGTTTTAAAACTTTAAAGTTATTTTTCTTGTTAAAAAATGACTTGAGTATATTTCTTTAAATAGCCATTTAAAAATGGATTACAAAAAAATGACATTATACCGCGGTACGACGATAACCGTGGTATATTTTTTGACGGTTACCAAACCGTCAAAGTTTGATACCGTGACATCCCTACTACGTATAAAGATTTGGTTGGATTTTAATACAACGCCTTTTCTTTAAGTAATTTGCATAATACAAATAAAAAGATCGAATTTTGCATGTGAGTAACATATAATGTGTGATTTATAGTATTCGTGAGGTGGTTCAGAGATGACACTGAACCGTCTTAACTGCCTGTGTGAAATGCTATGCCGGCACTGAAGTGCTATAGTGGGCGTGGATTGAGTGTCAACATCCCACGTGACTGTATACTGGACGCAGTTGGGTATTTTTGTCGCTGGTGTTAACTTTTATCAAATACAATGGCTGATCAAGAACGAGGTAGTAATTGGAGTTTGGAATAAGTTAAGGAATTGTTAACTTTACGGGCTGATGAGGAGGTGAATTCACAAATAGAAGGGACGGTGCGTGATGCTGTAATTTATGGGCGAATTGCCCTTGCCATGAACACGATCTGTTGACTGACAGGTTTGAAAGTTGTACTCCCTTTGGCTGTGTGAAAGGGTTTTGATGGTATTATACCGGCATACAGTTGATTTTAAATACTTTATTAAACGTCTCTAAGACGGCTCAGTAGCGGTGTGAAAGGGGCTTGAGAGAAATAACTGGAGCTTGCTGATGCTGCATTGCCTTCTACACTCTTGTGCGCTGGAAAGAAAACACACATTAGAAGATACTTTTCCTTAAGTAAAATATCATGAACTGATAAAAATGACATCTCTGGTGGCTATAGTACTTTTCCAGGAAGGCATGAGAATACTTCAAGCTATATAAATTTGTTTTAATTTTTTTTTTTAAATCAAAAAGCATACATTGCGAAATAGCAACATGAAAGTTACAATAGATTTCAGGGCTTGAATTTCATTTTTTGTGTGCTGGGGGGATTTCTGCCTGTTTTTCACTGTTTTCATTTATGTATGTTTAACTACTGGATAGTTTGTACTGCATGCATGTAACATATCAAATGAAAGGCCACAAAATTTCCTTTAATATTATGTAACAGGATTAGGCATATTATTATACGTGGTAGAAATGAGAATATATGTAAAAACAAAAAAAAACCGCTTTTCCAAAAAAAAAAAAAAAAAAAAATCATGTTTGGTCACTGCTATATATATATATATATATATATATATATATATATATATATATATATATATATATATATATATACAGTACTGTGCAAAAGTTTTAGGCAGGTGTGAAAAAATGCTGTAAAGTAAGAATGCTTTCAAAAATAGACATGTTAATAGATTATATTTATCAATTAACTAAATGCAAAGTGAGTGAACAGAAGAAAAATCTAAATAAAATCCATATTTGGTGTGACCACCCTTTGCCTTCAAAACAGCATCAATTCTTCTAGGTACACTTGCACACAGTGTTTGAAGGAACTCGGCAGGTAGGTTGGCCCAAACATCTTGGAGAACTAACCACAGTTCTTCTGTGGATTTAGGCAGCCTCAGTTGCTTCTCTCTCTTCATGTAATCCCAGACAGACTCGATGATGTTGAGATCAGGGCTCTGTGGGGGCCATACCATCACTTCCAGGACTCCTTGTTCTTCTTTACGCTGAAGATAGTTCTTAATGACTTTCGCTGTATGTTTGGGGTCGTTGTCATGCTGCAGAATAAATTTGGGGCCAATCAGATGCCTCCCTGATGGTATTGCATGATGGATAAGTATCTGCCTGTACTTCTCAGCATTGAGGAGACCATTAATTCTGACCAAATCCCCAACTCCATTTGCAGAAATGCAGCCCCAAACTTGCAAGGAACAGAGCAGTCCAGGTTTTCTAAGATCAATGGCACTGATTATGTCATTTCTGTTAAGTCATATAAGTGTTTCCTTGGACACATGCACACAGTATATGGGTGACAAGAAAAACTGCTGTTCTGTAGCTTACAGAAACATCCTGTTGGAATCGCCTTCAGAAGGAATGGAAAAACTGTTTAATTGTTACAGTATCTGGAAACTAGAAGGTTATCTACACACTAAAAATACAACATTGAAGTCGGTTTTCATTTGAGCCGAAGTGTGCTACAGGATCATCTACCAGCTAGCACAAGGGATGGATTCTCTTCACTGCTCTGTGGGACTAGAAGGTTATGATTCATAAGTAGGATTCACAAGTAGGATTCATATCTGCTATGGTACTGTATTTTGTAAGTGTTGGCATTATCAAAAACTAATGACGCTTTTACGCCAAGCAATCCAGAGCAGAAGTGGGCAGGCTACCGATCCCAGAAGACAAGAGATCAACCCTGATTCTTATCCACTCTGAATATGCTCGGTGTCTGGCCAGTAGGGTTTGCTGTTGCGTGATGAGGAGAATAAGTCCCTGCCAATTTCCCATATCCCACCCCGGGAGCGTCAGAGCCGATGTGACGCCCCCCTCGAGGTCCCCAGCAAAGTTCGGCCTCTTTGCACAGCCTGGACGTGAACTGGTGTCGTCCAAGCTGTGTGACTCATCCTGCGCTCCCACGGCAGTGCTTTAAGTGGGAGAGCCACTCGGGGCCCCCTGTTTTGTTTTCAGTCTTTACGATTTTATTTATTTATTTTATTTATTTTATTTTATTTTTCTGCATGTAAGATACAGCCCATGACATAACTTTAATGTGCTGTACACCACATGTGATCACAGCACTTGTTTCATTGCTTCATGCCTGTCTATTTTACCTTCTGTGAGGTTTTTAAAGGATTCAAGAACAGAAAAATAAATGTAAGGAGTACAGTTGGTGAAGGTGCGTTTCTAGGTTCCTAGTTGTCAATGCAGAATACTGAAGCATGTTGCTCCCTGGGACTTTAGTGTCATACAATAGCTGTATTTACCTGGTCGAACAATAGCTTGTTTTTACCTGGTCGAACCTTGTGTGGTATTTGTGTTGTGGCATTGCAGACAAGAGGAAGTTCCTGATTGGTGGTCATGAAGAGTGCCTGACATGGGAATGGGGTTGGGACTGAAAGGGAAACATTCCTAATGCAGAAAAACTGCCGGCAGCATCAGGGCTGCCATTCTCTTGACCAGAATTGGGGGTTTTCTGACTTTGAGCTGATTAAACAGACTAGTTCACAGAGAGCTTCAGGAGGCTTTAGCGATTGTTTCAAAACTGCTGGCTGTCAAAACTGCAGATGAATTCTGGGTTTGGTGCCTCCATTCTCATGGTACATTGACCAACATGTTACAAATAGCAGTGCTTCACCTCTGTGACCTCTTTAAAATGAAATGTTTCTGTTCAGGGCTACATTTAGTGGTTCACTTTGTTACAATCTTTTCCTGACTGAGAATTACTCTATCTGCCAAATCCACAAAAACCCTTGAGTAGTCTCCTCACTGTGCCAAGTTAAATGGTTTTTCAAATTGAGAAAGCACACATAAGTGAGTATTTACACTGAGGTGTTTGTTCTGAATATGCATTTCTGGGTGTGATAGGAAAAACATGATAACCAACCTATTTGGATATTCTGATTAGTATGATTGTTATTTTCCACATCCTCATACATTTTGAATTAATAAACACTTAATATTTTGCTTACTGGATGTAGCCCAGCTAGGAAATCTCATTGACAGGCACATTCAGAGGACTTGATTTGCATACAGTATAGCCTGTGGAAGGGCTGGATTTGAACCCCAAATCTCTGCTCCTTCCTTTAGCTATTCCACAGTACCATCTTTCATCTGAATATTCGGACAGCAGGATTATCATACGGACTATGAGTTGCCATGCAGCACTGCCTCTCACTTACAATGGAAATATGCATTGCCTATTAAAGCAGGGTGGTTTGTGCAGGTGCATGTTACAGTTGGTTAAACTAGTGTCCTGTGTCGCACAATGTTGATTTGATTAAAAAAAAAGGTAATTTTAAAGACCACTCCATTCGCCAAAGAACAACCCTAACAAAATACAGTATTCACGGTGTGTACAGTACAGTAGGATATTCTCACAGTCCATGTCTTTGCAAACAATAGATATTTTTTGAGGTAAAACTAAAAATTGGAAAGGCTTCTGCTGATGCCTTCTTTTACAGCAATGTTTTAATCTGGTATCATAGCGTATTTTTTATTTTTGAAAATAGTCTGCTTTAACTCATGCTCCAACAAAGGCGATTTTATAAAAAAAAAATATATATATAGGAAAACCGTTATGTAGAATTGTGGAACAAGGCTCATAACTACTCACAGCAATTAACCCTAGAGATGCACAGAGGATTCTTGTGATAGACAAGCATAGTGTCTCAGATATGAGAAGCAAATTACCTTGGTAATCCTTGTAGTTTTGTGAAGAACATCTCAAATCGGTATCTGGGTCGAAGGATCAATGGACTGGAGAGCTGCGGTTACCGCTTACTGTAATAAATGTTGAATATTTCAATATGTAGACAAATACAGATGTTGCCTCTTTGGTAAAATTCAACTTATTGGCTTACTGTACCATTCTGGCGGAATGTAAAATTATTTTGGTTTGGTTTCAATCTCAATTTAAGAGGCCAGAAATCTTGCTACTTTTTGTGTAATTTAAAGAAAAATCTCAATCAGTTTCTGATATGAAGATGGAAAAATCAGTATCGAACCAAAAAAGTATAAGTGGGTGCAATACAACATTAACCAGTTAGGTACTCCAAGACAAGTCATTTGTAATATTATAACTACTTGGGTTAACCAAGGGCTCTTTCTGTGAGTAGCTGTTGCCTTGAAAACAAACTGATGTACAATACTATACTGTATAGTACATTGTTACAGAAAGAAACTGGCCTTAACAGACAATGGGGATTTCCGTGCTTCACAGACCTGCAATATTAAGCCTCACTTCCCCTTTTAATTCTTCCGCCTCGGCAGCCACAGCTCATGAGCTTGCTGTTGAAAGGAAAGCGGAGCAGTCATTTCTGAACACATACATTTCCACAGTTCTTCCATTGTAATTAAAGAGTAGCACATTGTTAGCTTGCCCCTCCTCTTATTTTAGGCTGTCCCAGCCTTATTTTGTGTCTAATGAGCAAATCGGATTCTCTCAACAGTGGTGGCGGTCCGGACCTCTCAGGGTGAGCGGCCCTTCTGCGTCCTCATACTGTAGAATTGAGTTAAATCAGTTCAGTAGAGATTTCAAAAAGCTTTGCGTTTTGGGGTTTGGTCAGTATCCTGAAGTACAGGTGTCGGGGACAGACGCAGTTAAAGTCTTGACACAAAAAAATAGTTGGCATTGTTCAAATACAGTGCCTTGCAAAAGTATTCAGACCCCTGACCAATTCTCTCAAATTACTGAATTACAAATGGTACATTGAAATTTTGTTCTGTTTGATATTTTATTTTAAAACACTGAAACTCAAAATCCATTATTGTAAGGTGACATTGGTTTTATGTTGGGAAATATTTTTAAGAAAAATAAAAAACTGAAATGTCTTGCTTGCATAAGTATTCAACCCCTGTGCTGTGGAAGCTCCCAGTTTACACCGATGAAAGAAATTGCCCTAACGAGGACACAATTACCTTACCATTGGTCTCCACCTGTGAACCATTAAAGTTGCTGTCACATTTTCTGGATAAAAACCCCACTGTTGAAGGATCATTGGTCAGGCTGTGAATCGGAAGGAAAATGAAGACCAAAGAGCATTCTACAGAAGCTAGAGATAAAGTAATACAAATGCATAGATTAGGGAAAGGGTACAAAATAATATCCTGTTTGGATATCCCAGTGAGTACAGTTGGATCAATAATCAGGAAGTGGAAGCTGCATCACACTACCCAGGCACTGCCAAGAAAAGGCCGTCCCTCAAAACTCAGCGCTCAAACAAGAAGGAGACTTGTGAGAGAACCATCAATCACTTTGAAGGAGCTACAGAGTTCAGTGGCTGGGAGTGGAGTAATGGTGCACTAGTCAACCATATCAAGAGCTCCGCATAACACTGGCCTGTATGGGAGGGTGGCAAGAAAGAAGCCGTTTCTCAAAAAGCACCATCTGAAAGCACGTCTGGAGTTTGCCAGAAAGCATGAGAGTGACCCAGCTGCGATGTGGGAAAAGGTTTTGTGGTCAGATGATGAGACCAGGATAGAGCTTTTTGGCCAAAACTCAAAGCGCTATGTGTGGCGCAAACCTAACACTGCCCATGCCTCAAGACACACCATCCCTACAGTGAAGTATGGTGGTGGTGGCAGCATCATGCTGTCGGGATGCTTCTCATCAGCAGGGACTGGGCATCTTGTTAAAATTGAAGGAAGAATGGGATGGAGCAAAATACAGGGAAATACTGCAAGAGAACCTGCTTCAGTCCGCTAAAAAACTGAAGCTTGGGAGGAAATTCACCTTTCAGTAGGACAATGATCCCAAGCACAAGGCCAAAGCAACATTGGAGTGGCTCAAGAACAAAAAGGTGAATGTCCTACAGTGGCCCAGTCAAAGTCCTGATCTCAATCCCATTGAGAATCTGTGGTACTATTTGATGATTGCGGTCCACAAGCGTCGTCCAACCAACCTGAACAACCTGGAGCAAATCTGCCAAGAAGAATGGGCCAAAATCTCTCCGACACTGTGTGCAAAGCTGGTACATACTTACCCCAAAAGACTTAAAGCTGTTATTGCAGCGAAAGGTGGCTCTACCAAATATTAATGTGTGGGGGTTGAATACTTATGCAAGCAAGATATTTCAGTTTTTTATTTTTCTTAAAAATATTTCCCAACATAAACCAATTTCACCTTACAATAATTGATTTTGAGTTTCAGTGTTTTAAAATAAAATATTAAACAGAACGCAATTTCAGTGTACCATTTGTAATTCAGTAATATGAGAGAATTGGTCAGGGGTCTGAATACTTTTGCAAGGCACTGTATTAGTATGAGGCTATTAACAGTCCTCGGAGTGCAAAAAAAAAAAAAAACTGAGATGAAGTCGATGGTGTTGTTAGCAAAACCAGACTAGCACATAAGATCACTTTTATGTATGTTTTATATTGTTTTTTCAAGCAGTGTAATTCAAGCTCTGCATTTTTTCCGATAGGATGTCTGGTTTTGAAGTTATAGTCCACTTTAGTCAGAAAACTGGTAAACAGCTTAGTTAATTATTTAAATCAAGGGGTTGTTTTATTTAATTTGATTGTTGTCTGAATAGAATGCCCTCTTTTTTTATTTGGCAGGGATGTTTTTACACAAAATTGGCAGAAGAGTTGCATGGTATTTATTTTGTACATTTTTACAAAGAGAACTAGTAAGGTGTTTTTATCATTATTGGTGGTGTTTATTGCAAATAAGGTGTATCTGTGTTTTAGTAGTTATGCTTACAGTGTATCTTAAAAGCATTTCAGGTTCTTGATTGGATGTCCTCCAAAATCTAACAGTACCCTTTACTTTGACCTGTGACCTAAAAAAGCAGTCTTATTGTGGCCATGTTACTTTTTGTTTTTCAGAAGATGAAGACCTAATGCTTTAGGGAAGGAAATAAGACTTCTATTGCATAGCAGTTTCACCCATTCCAGGTTTTACTACAAGCTTGATTAGTCACAGTGTATAGGTAACAAGCTCAGGTGTGTCTTATTAGTAGGGTTGGGACAATTTACGATAACTCTAATATTGTATCGAACAGAAGTCACAATAAAAAAATTGCATTATAAAAATAATTAGAGTTCGGAAATGTACGATATTGTATTCATTATACGATTTAATGACTGCTGAATTTATGCTATTTTTCGTTTTAATTATTCCACAAGTAATTCCAAGTGTTCCATCTGTTCTAGTAATATTTAATTAGTACTTGTAGATTATTAGAGTAGCCGCCACTTCCGCCCTAACGATGCCCCAAGCTTTTGCAAGATTTAGTTGAGAAAAGGCGGTGAATGAAAGCAGCAGTGGGCACTCTTTCAAAACAGCTTAACAAAAAATAAATGCTTCAAGTTCAGTATCAATTTCGGTATTCTTGGGGAAAATGGAGGTACCCTATGTGCAAAATATGCTACACCAACAGAAAACAATTGTGGACTATTTTGAAAATAGCAGGTAGGCTATGTGGTGTTCTTGCAGCCATGTGTACACTATAAACTATTCTAGGTACATTTTAAATGTATTTATTATTGCTTTATTGTGTTCAGTATATGTAAGGTACTGTATAGTGCCATAGATTGTTAATGTGGCAACTGGTTTTGTGTACTAAAATAGTTGGGTTTACACAAGAAAGTGCACTAAATTCCTTTAGTTTCAACTTAAAATATTCTTGTATTTCCGAACTCTACAGTAATGTGTACAGAGAAGGCATGATTTATTTATAACTTTATTTATAACTTGCAGCAGAAAAATGCATTGGGTATTCATTTGATTATACTATTTGTATACTGTATACGGTATTTTAGCGAAAAGGGAAATACAATAATTACAATAAATTCAGCAGTGTAAATGTGTGTTTTTTTGTTTTTTTTTTAAACCGGACACTTAATTACACCAGGTAACATGTCCTCAGTTTAGCGCGGGACTGCTGTATTTTATATGTGTATAACCAGCAGAATCTAAATAAGCAAACACTTGAGCAGTAGTGCCTGTCGATGAAGGCTCTACCGTGTGGCAGTTGACTGCGACTGGAGTTATGCACCCCGAGCTGCTAAAATGTTCATAGGATCACATATTGTACATAATTGGAGAAAAAATTACTTTATTAAACAAATACATTTTTTTACTTGCCAGAGCTGCTTATGGTTTATCTGGACAGTGCCAGATATCCCAGTGGAGCATTATTATTGAATTGTCCGTGTCTCAGTTTGCTGTTGTTGAAAGATGAGCTCCAGTCGAGATGACAGGCTGTGATTGGCTGACTTGGCAGTTGCAGGTACAGGATTGGTTGCTTCCATCGGTGCAAAGTATTGATTGGCTGGATTTGGTGGATGATAAAATACATTTGGACCAATTGTGTTTTAAGGATTTGCTGTCCTATAGATATGAACTGAGCTTTCAATACAGCAAGTCAAAATGAAGAAGCCATTACTTGCGCGGATTGATGTTAAGTTTGATTTACAAATGATGCCATGTTCTAGCAAGCATCTACTGTCTGTTCGAAGCCCACTAGAGCTGGACGCTGATTGGCTGATGATACCGAGTTATTGTCTTAAAAATTGGTAGAGTACACCGCTATATTCTTTATCAATGACACAGATCCCGCTGTCTTGTTCACTTCCATTTTGTTTCCGGTTTACAATCCATTTAACCAGAGATGCAGGACCCAACGGACAGAAGTATGAGTCAAAGTGATTTCCTCATTTTTACACAATACTAAGATAGGAATGAAAAGGACTGACAGCTCTAAAGTTCTATCTGCTTACAGTAGAGAGGCCTGAAGTGTGATGATGTAACCTTTATATTTCCAGTAGAGGACCAATCAGAAGACAAGAAAATCAGTCTTGTGACAGCCACGAGCAGGTTTATTTTGAGAGGTTTATTTTGGCTCTCTTGTGTATTCATTTTTTTGACCAGTCGCTCAAATATCTGTCAAATGTTGCTGATTTCAGCCAGCTCTCTGAGGAGATGATTGGCCTTGTTCTTGGCTGACATCTGTTCAAAAGCTTCTCACGCACTGTCTGAATTTATATACAAATCCTTCTGTTTGTGTTCAGTCTGTTCATTCATTCATAAATGCATTCATTTATTTTCCCGTCACTGAATTATTCTGTTCAGTTTGAAATTACCACAGCATCATTGTAGTATGGAAATAGGACTGAGTGTACAGTACAGTAAGCCCTGTCTCTGCTCAGGTGTGTCTAATTTAGCTTCAAACCGCTACAATCATTATTTTACTAATAATTGCTTTTCTGCTGGGCATATTTGAAACTGGACGTGTTTTCTTGCAGTAATATTTCAGTGTTATGCTGTTGAATTGTTCATAACCTTTTTTTCATGAAAAAGTCCCTGAAGATGCAGCCCTATACAGCAGGGCAGGGTGAGTCCCTTTCCAACTAGAAACCACTTAATGTGGAGCAGGCGAATGAGACAGACCAAAATATTCACTCTGAAAAGACTTTGGAGTCTACAGTTTATCTAAACCATGGCAGGTCTAAATACAGTATCCCCCACTGTGCTGGTATTTTACTTGAGATCAGCCACTATTTAGAGCAGTTGAATCGAACCAGCACACAGAAAGGTAGATAAATCTAAGACTTTCAGACCAACATTACCCTCATACTTGTATGTTTTTTAAAGTGTAAAAGAAAAAATATATTTAAAAATAAGACCTTATTTGCTGTCCTCCACACTGCTTCAAGTTGTGAGAAACTGTTTCTGATGTCTTGTGGCTTACTATAGCAGGATATTACAAAAATTAATTTCCTAGATTTGGTGAATACCATTTAAAAGTTTACACGTGTTCCTGTATTACAATAAGGAGCTGAGGGGAAGGTAACTTGTATTTGGTTGTCACTGCAACACCCATTTTATTCTTAAAGTGATTATAATGAGCAAAATAATTCCACAAATGGTATCAGTCATGCACTTCCATTTGTTATGTAGCCTAGGTCTCAAATGTGCAGTTTTGCAAAGCGTTGTTGTAAAAATGACAGCCGGTACTACTGTAGGGTAAACATTTCATTCTGCTTGCCTTGCCTTCCAGGGAAATTGTTTCTGCTTTACTTCCTAGATTGTTTCACCACAGCAGTGTATTTGGGTAAAAGATGAAAGCAGTGCTTGCAAACAGATTTATTTAACCTAGTGTACTTCCAGATATCATGTTTTAAAACAAATGCATGTTTTCTAAAACATATTTGAGACTTAGTGTATTGAATAGATGGGGATGACAAAAGTATGGATTCTTTTTTATTTCTCAGCATTCACTTTTAAGATGCCTGTTCACTGTAGTTCTTTTAAATCTTATCCGTTTTCTAACTTCAGTTGGTTGGAACATTTAATCCAGAGAGAAAAACCTTCAGGCAGTGCTACAGGGAAACTGGCCACATATTGAATCATGTTCACCAATAGTTTAGCGTCTGTGTTATCTTTACAGACATTTTTCATCCCAAATATGAACTGGCACCTCCAGCATTTCGAAGGGGATGGGTTCAAACTATACATAGATTCAACTAAAAATAACAACTGACGATCATGCTCAAAAAGTGCAGAGACATGAAACATGTATTAAATGGAAATGTATTAAAATGTAATATCTTTCTATTTGGAGGATAACACAGAAACTATGAATCTCCATGTCTGTCATTTTAGTATGCAATACAACATATACTGTACTAAAATATTGCTTTAAAACCTTTTCTTTATTTTCCTAATACATTTTTTTTTGGTTTGCTTTCCACAGAATTTAAAAGCAGATCCAGAGGAACTGTTCACCAAACTGGAGAAGATTGGCAAGGGCTCCTTTGGGGAAGTTTTTAAAGGCATTGACAATCGGACTCAGAAAGTAGTGGCTATAAAAACTATTGACCTGGAAGAAGCCGAAGATGAAATAGAAGACGTTCAGCAGGAAATAACAGTACTAAGCCAGTGCGATAGCCCCTATGTAACCAAGTACTACGGATCTTATTTAAAGGTATGTTTCCCTCCATGGTTTGGTAGCACCGCATTGATAATGTTTGTGACAAGGAAAGCTATACAGTTTATACTGGTTGCTATTTTTGCCCTCTGCAAGCAGCCATGCATACAGAAGCAGCAGACGATGCTGATTTGCACCCCTTGTTGATGCCTGACCTTTTGGGAGGCTCCTCCTCCCCCTCCTCTCTCAGCACTGGATTTCTGTAGGTCTGGTAAAACACCTGGGGCCACTGTGTCAGCTGCTGAGAAATCGGGTCACAGCATTCCTCTTGAAGCTTGAATCATAATTACAGAAAGCATGCCTCCCACTTTCTGAAGGGATGCTACTAAAAGTACTGCAGCTACTTTTGTCCACTGGAATTGGACCAGTAGGCCAGAACTTTGAATATTTAGGCCAAATTTATAAAATAACCAAAATCTCTAATTAAGCAAGAAATATTGTGAAGAAATAGAAAAGAGCAATACTGCAGTCCCCATGCATTCATGTAGCTGCCCTACTTGTGGTTATGCAAGATTAACTTTGATTTTTTATTTATATATATATATATATATATATATATATATATATATATATATATATATATATATATATATATATACTTCTACCAAATATGTCTGTGCATATAAAATAATACCCTTGCCTTGCATTTGGCTTACTGTGCCAAGTCAATCTGCTGGTTGATCTGTTTCTGTAGCAAATAACCCACTTCTTGGAGTCAACCAGTCTCTGACTGAATATCAGCAAAGTGTATTTATTTCCATTTGAGAGGCTAAAGTACATTTTAATGCATATTGGTTGAAAATGTGAGCACTCAGTGAGCAGACTGTCACTAAATATTTAATATAGGCCAGTGGCACAGCAGTGATGTTTAGAAGGAACACAACACGGAATGTATTTATGCTATGTGTTATATCTGGCAGTTCAAGGCACTTGATTAGTTGTTAGACGGAGTGCATGATGAAAAATTACATACAAGTAATGTGCGGTTATTCTGATTCTTCCCTTTAACAGGTTTTTTGTCAGCAGGTATTATTTCAAACCAAATTTAAACCAATTTACTTGTTTAACACAGCATACAATATAAGTACCCTCATTTGCTTGTAATTGTAAATTAAATAAAAATAATAATAATAAAAAATAAACATCCGGTTGAATCCACTCACTTGCGATGCGTGTTTGTGACTGGTGAATTAGCAACTGGATTTTTGATCCTTAGGATTTCTCGGCACCGCCTTAGTCCCCCTCAGTTTAACCTACCAATTTACCTGTCTGTGAACCACATTTTTGGAAGGTAAATCTATATAACAAATACAATATTCTGTGTTTGGAGAAAGTCAGTGCGCTTTATATTATTACAGCAAGGCAATCAAATAAGGACTGCAATTTAATAGTTTCTTCATTTTGTATTTTTTCAAAAGAATTGACATTTTTTGTTTTTAAATTTGTAGGGATCATGGCGCGTGTCTGTCGACTTGGAAAGGGAGAGCACAAATGACCTGAGCAATTTTCGTTTTGTTTAAAACACTGGAAATATATAGTGCATGTAGGCCTTTTGTTAAGTTTATTCCATCTGTAGCTTTGGAATTAAAACATATATATATATATATATGTTCTGTTTCTGTGTTTTTCACAGACATACAGTTTTGTGGTCAATAAAGCAAATACCGTAAAAATCTTTTATAGGTCGCACCGGCGTAAACACAGAGAAGCAGTGTAAGTGTGATGTTTTTAGTCTGAAAGAGTCTGAACGCTTCCATTTAAAATTCAAAGTTACTTCGGGTATTGAGAGTAACAAATGAAAACTTTTAATTATAACAGTGGTTTTGTGTTAGATCCTGAAAAAATAATTGGGTTTTTGACAGTTAAGTTTGAGCCATAATAACCGTGGCTGTAGTAACCCCATTGTGGCACTGGTACAGTAGTTTAATATTACACGCACCAGTGCATACGTCGCAGTGGCCTATTAGTCGCTCCTCTCTTTTTAAAGGCCCCTCAAAAATGCCTACAAAATGGACTTGTACATCGGCTTTTACGGAAAGAATAATTGTTAATTGTAATAACAAATTTTTGTACAGTAGTTCAAAGTAACATTATAGTTAAAATGTAGTTAATGTATTCCCCATAAATTAGCATTAAAGTATTAATGTACTTGCATTTTACTCACCCAAAATACATTTTACTCAGTGTTTAAATTGGAGAGTAAATGACTCAATAATCCAAAATGTTGTGTTGACTCTTCACTGATCAGGAGGGCTACTGTATGGATGACAGTGTACTGTAGAACTAAGACCATGTGAAAGAGCCTGATTGTCGGGTAGAAGCATTGCTTTCGCGGTATTTCACATTCCACATAAAGTGGTGTCACAGCTCTACAAATTGTTAGTTTGATTAATGTGTCATAACCCTTTTGAAGGTTATAATTATTATTATTATTTGTTTATTTAGCAGACGCCTTTATCCAAGGCGACTTACAGACACTAGGGTGTGTGAACTATGCATCAGCTGCAGAGTCACTTACAATTACGTCTGACCCGAAAGACGGAGCACAAGGAGGTTAAGTGACTTGCTCAGGGTCACACAATGAGTCAGTGGCTGAGGTGGGATTTGAACCGGGGACCTCCTGGTTACAAGCCCTTTTCTTTAAACACTGGACCACACAGTAGAGGTACTATAGTATGTACGTCCTTTGTTAAGTATTGTATGTACTTTGTACCTCAGGAATACTGTAAGGTACTGTAGCATTAGAGAGTGCAGTAGTACTGTAGCAATCATGCCATTAGGGCAAAGGTGTGAAAACAAACTTTTATCATGGGCTGCATATCCAGAAAACTAGTTTAACCTAATATTTATAGCGGGGCCACACATTACTAAAGAGGCACATGTCCTCTGCACATCATGGGTTTTTACTGGAGCAATCTAGGTAAAGTACCTTGCTCAAGGGTACAGCAGCAGTGTCCCCCACCTGGGATTGAACCCACGACCCTCCGGTCAAGAGTCCAGAGCCCTAACCACTACTCCACACGGCTGATATTTTAGTTCACAGTAAACATAAAAGAATAATTGACAGAATATGTTACATCATGTAAGAATAAGTCATGGATTTGAATGTAAACAATAACAAGTTGTTGTCATGCCTTCAAAAACCTATAAATACCTCCAATGTTTTCATAATGGGCAATTTCCCTTAGAATTAGTGTTAATTTTATTCTGTACTGCACGATACACATCACAAACAAAAATATACAAAACAATTAAAAACAAAGCATTATTATTGTACTGTTACCATATACACACTCCTTGCATAATAATGCAAAGCAAATTAAATATCTACTTGCTGAAGCGGTTTTTATTTTAGCCGACAAGTTGTTCAGTTGTACAATCGGTGCCACTTTATTGGGAAGCCTCGGGAGAAGAACTGGCCTGAATAAGCGGCTGTCCCAATTAAACGAGAGGCAGTTGAGACGACCTTAGTCATACTTTTTTGATTGTAATGAAAAGAAAAATAATGAAATCAAGTCAATGTTTTTTTTTTTATTCCTAAACAAAATGAATCGCACCTGCGATGTTGACATGCCAACTTTCTTTGCGACAGCAGTCAACAACAGGAGACTCCCGTACTCACTGCACTGTGCTATGCGACCAGTCTTGCTCTGAAAAGCGATCTCCGTTCATCATTTGAAAATACTGTATCCCAAATAAACAAAGTGACGTCCCAATTAAACGACATTTTTAGCATTGGGAAGAACCGTCTCCCAGAGTTGTATCCCGATTAGGCAGCGCCGACTGTAGCATGGAGCAAAAGGCACAGGGCAGTGACATCCCTCCCTAGCAACAAACTTCCTAATGGTACAAGTAATAATACAATTAAGAGCAAGATAAAAATACAATGACTTTGGTTCTAGCAATGTTATCTGTTCCGTTATTGAATCGTATTTTGTCATATACTTGTACTTGCTAGAACCACAGTCGTATTTTATCTTGCTCTTAATTGTATAATACATGTACTGTGATTCTTGAAATGTATTTTTGTTTACGACTGTAAGTCGCCCTGGATAAGGGCGTCTGCTAAGAAATAATAATAATAATAGTTATGTAGGGGTGCTAGATTCTGTTTAATTTAATACATGTTTAAAC
This sequence comes from Acipenser ruthenus, assembly GCF_902713425.1. Lineage (NCBI taxonomy): Eukaryota > Metazoa > Chordata > Actinopteri > Acipenseriformes > Acipenseridae > Acipenser > Acipenser ruthenus. Next base: position 43,621,874 of record NC_081196.1, on the reverse strand, counting down.
TTTTAAAAATATATAGTTTAAACGTTAAAAAAAACATTTTGAAAAGACGCTGTGTAAGGGGGATAGTATGCGTCCCCCTCGATGTGCGGTCTCGACAGCAGGAGAAAATCGGAAGTCGGCCATCTTGGGGGAAGTGCGTAGTTGCAAGGGCTCTGAGCATTTTATATAAATTAGCTTTCTATAAATTACTGCATACATATCTATAAACAGGTCTTTTACATCGGCTTTTCTACTCTCCTTAAATTCAATTGATACGTGTTAATCCATTCGTGTATCTCAATCACAACTGAGAAACGCGTTAATAGTAAAATAGGTTTAATTTACGTTTTTTTTTTCTTCTGTGAAACGACTAAATGGGCTTTTAAATGGTAAGTCTTACTTTTTCATTTAAATGCTGAAGCAACTTAATGCAGTAATACAAATACAGTTACTCGTCGTAATGATTGTAATAGTGTGTCCAGCAAAACGCTTTATTTTTAATTACAGCTTTAATAAAGATTAGTTGCTTATTAACATGTTGCAATCTCGTTTGTACATTATGCTTGTACCTGAAAAATGAAAGCTTGGCCTGTTTAAAAGCCCATTAAGTTGTTTGACAGAAAAAAATAACTAAATTAAATCAAATAAATTTGTACAATATCCTGTTAATTCAAAGAATCAATGTTCCTTTTAAAAAAAAAAAAAATTTACTAATAGCAATAGTTTGTACTTATCTGACTGGCAGCAGTAAAAAAGAAAAAGACTAAAAAATAAACATAAAATTGAAGCAATCTGCTGTTTAAAAAAAAAAAAAAAAAAAACTACAGTCTTCTGTAATCTTGCTCAACAAAAGACATTAAAAGTTGAATTCGGTATCCTCCAAAATTGAAATTGGTTGCATGTCATTTGCGATCGTCTCAATAACACCGTGTAACAATTTTTTTTTTGTTGTTGTTCCTGGGTAGCAAGTGTTTTTTCCTAATTGCTTATGCCTCAAAAGTATAGAAAATGGCTCTTATTCCCCACAAACTTTGCTTTTGTGACCAGGACAGTGATATTTTGAAATTTACCTATTTTCCAGAACATTCCAGATAGATTCAGTGCTGAGTAAACTTGGAGTAACTTCTAGAACTTTCTAGAACTTTCCAGTAATATAAATAGTAGTATAAATACAGGGGCCTTAAGCCCACCAGTTCAGTTTAGTTCCAGCTGCCTAAGTGGATACATATCTGCATTTTTCTGAGATGGCATCAAGAGGCTGCAAGCATCCGGCAGACGCATTTTGCTATGTCTGCGGCCAATTTATCAAGACAAGAGCGAAAAAGTACTCCGTGGAAGCATCTGCTAAGATGTGTGAGGCCTACAAGGCATATTTCGGCATGCCTGTCGGGGATCAAGACAAACCCTGGGCACCTCATTTCACCTGCGAGCACTGCAAAAAAACTCTGGAAGGTAAGATGGACAATTGTTGCTCGGAATTTTATGTTATAAAATTTGTTAATTTTTAAAATTGTAAAAGTTTTTAATTTTAAAATGTTTTACAATTTTCAATGTTATTGAAAAAATATATCATATATGAAAAATGTTGCGAGAATCTCTTACACATTAGTCATGGGTGAAATAAATGTATTTTTGTAGGATGGTACAGAGGGGAAAAGAGAGCCATGAAGTTCGCTATCCCAAGAATTTGGCGGGAACCCACTGACCACTCAAGCAACTGCTACTTCTGCATGGTGGACCCTTCCAAGCGGACCGGGTTCTCTGTGGGGAGGAACAACGTCAAGTGGGAGCCACTGGTGGACCCCCGGAAGGTGCTGATGCCACCACTGCACATCAAATTGGGCCTTATGAAACAATTTGTCAGAGCTCTAGATAAGGAATCGGCAGCCTTCAAGTACCTTCAAGACTTCTTCCCTAAGTTGTCTGAGGCAAAGGTCAAAGCCGGTGTCTTCGTCGGACCACAGATAAAGAAGATCCTGGAGTGCAATGAATTCCCCAAGAAGCTCACTAGTAAGGAGAAAGCGGCTTGGAACAGCTTTGTCGCAGTGGTTCAGGGCTTCCTGGGCAATCACAAGGCCCAAAACTATGTGGAGCTGGTTGAGACTCTGGTGAAGAACTACGGCACAATGGGCTGTAGGATGTCCCTCAAAGTCCATATCCTTGATGCTCATCTTGATAAATTCAAGGAGAACATGGGAGCGTACTCGGAGGAGCAAGGCGAGCGCTTCCACCAGGATATGCTGGACTTTGAACGCCGCAACCAAGGACAGTATAACGAGAACATGATGGGAGACTACATTTGGGGGCTGATTCGTGAAAGTGATTTACAGTATAATCGTAAATCTCGAAAAACTACTCACTTCTAAATCTTTTGTAGTCATTTTTGTATTACTTTAGTATAAATACATGTTAATTTGGATTCATATGTTGTTTTTTTCTGAATTTATGTGAATGAAAATTCGCCCGTTTTTTCATTGGAAATAGGTAAATTTCAAAATATCACTGTCCTGGTCACAAAAGCAAAGTTTGTGGGGAATAATGGCCATTTTCTATACTTTTGAGGCATAAGCAATTAGGAAATAACACTTACTACCCAGGAACAAAAATTGTGTTACATAGTGAATCAGCGTGTTATGTTTTCAGCCCGAATTCTATCGCATTTCGCTTGCATGTCTGGGCCCCACCTCCTGCATGCTAGATCCAGCTTCATAGAAGCAGACTAGTCACGTGATCAAAAGCAATGACAATGATGCCACGTGACACAGGTAGGAAGTAATACAAAAAACAAAACAAAACCGGTAGCTGTTACTTGCAGACACACGCTTCTTAATATTTGATCTGCACGTTTTTGACAAAGTTTAAACGATTAGCAAAATTAAAAACATTGGACACTTTACGTTTAAACTCTAAACGATTTACACCCCTACTGGCAAGAGACTTGCGCCACAACAGCAAACAACATAAAACACAATAAATAAGTAAAAAAAAATAAAATAAAATCCTTTACCGATAGTAGCTGCTAGGTTGCAGTCTGTCTGGCAGCAGTGTTGTCTGGGAAGAATTAACTCATTGGCTTGTCGGTTTTAGACCTGTTATATATTTTTTTAATATATGTACATTTTTTAGATGAAAATGAAATGTCAATTGCAAAATTTTGTAAAATGCCTACAGCAACGGTAATCGGTTAAATACCAAGACCAGAGGAGGGTTTTCAAGACCGCTGTAGTACTGTTAATACGAGTGTCCATTTTGCTTATATATAACATATTTTTTTTTTTCATTTATTCTTCGTTACAGTAACATTAATGTAATAGAAAAAAAAACACATTTGAATTATTAAAATAAACCAGCTGTATAGTGTAGCAGCAAACAATGAACAGCATTTAACTTTTTTCTTTTTTTATATATCTGAATTGTTGTTGCAGTTATTATTATTGTTAATGGATGTGAAAGGTTAATGCAGAAATTAGATACATGTAGAGAGAGACAAGCACACTTTTGAAAAGGAAGATCAAAGCTAATTCTGTCATGTTGTTCCTTGTTGTTCTTCTGACAGCCTCTTGTGAAAAATTAGGATGATCAAATTCCACGCCTTTTTTTTAACCCCTCTGGGCAGTGTTGGTCAAATATTTCTGGAATCATTATAGAAGATGGTGCCAATCATATTGTTGTTGATAAATCATATCAGATATTTGCTTGATCTGATTTCAGGGGCGTGGATTAGTGTGCGTTGGCTTCTAGTTTAGTTTTAGTGTATTATTATTTATTTCTTAGCAGACGCCCTTATCCAGGGCGACTTACAATTGTTACAAGATATCACATTATTTTTACGTACAGCAGCAGTGTCCCCAGCCAGGGATTGAACCCACAACCCTCCGGTCAAGAGTCCAGAGCCCTAACCACTACTCCACACTGCTGCAGTGTAGTCGTGATCCCTAAAACATCAGCATTCTGATTTAAGCATTTTAATGTGACACTACAAAATGTAATTGATTCATCAAACTCCAATTACGTTGAGTGCAGGCATTTAATGGGTTCCATCTACAACATGGGAGTCGATCTGGAATGGAATGTTTCAAACAAGGGTCAGTGAGTGCTCTTGCATGTGTGGGTGTGTTATTTGTATGGATGCTTATTGCATCATTTCATCTGTTAGAGATTTAGCATGGTCATTTTCTGCCGGTGTGCAGTCCTCACTGGGGCCGACTAGGTCAGCAGCTGATTTAAAGGAGCATCCCTGATTTTCAGATCACTTTGAGTTGATTTGTTGCAGTTATTATTATTATTATTATTATTATTATTGTTATTGTTATTATTAGGGCTACAGCATTGTAATAGCTGTTGCTTTGACGAGCCTATAATGTGTAAACGAGACATTTTTATTTTATTTTGCTTGGTCTTGAAAATAGCCCTTTTACACTTGCACTTATTTATTTATAACAAGCACGATTCAAAGAAATTATATTACTATTTATTGTAGAATAAAAGAAAAGTCTTCATTCTCCTCCATTGACAAGGTGGCAGTGTTTGAATGACGTGTTACTTCTATTGGTAGATCTTGATTCCAGATGCAGGCCCACTCTTTTTTTTTTTCTTTTTCTTTTTTTAATCAATTTGCAGATTATAGCAGTAGGGTAGCAATATGTTTCTTCGGTGTCTGTGTCTTTTCTTAGTTTAGGTTTCTGTGCTCTATGTACTTTATCAGGAGGCAGATATGGCAGGGACAAAATCAGTTTGGCAATTTGTTTAAAAAAAAAAAAAAAAAAAAAAAAAAAAGGCCAACACAGTAACTGTAAAGTCATCATCAACTGCAAGAGTCAGTGGTTGAAGATGTAAGAAACTGATAGTACTAGAAAAGCAGACACTATAATGTGCAATAAACTAAAACCTGTGAAGAAGCCCCATTGTAGTTGCAAGGGGTTTTCTATGGGAATGTTGTACTGTGTAGAGCAAGGCTGCTATATGACTTTGTTGCCCGAAACGCTGCAGAAACAAGCAGCTCAGTGTGACACAGCTATTAGTTACGCTCCACATCCTGTACATTGTTGGTTACGTGCAGTACTGCAGTCAGCACTCCTTGAGGATTAGACAGACCACAAGGTGATTCATTTATTGTAGTATGTGGCTGATATTTTGGTGCCTCAGTATGTCATCATAGTTTACTGCACCCTGATCAAAGGTAACGCTTTAGGTGTCGGTACACGTTAATGTTTGAGTACCGCTGCTTATTTCTTTTCCATTTTTAAATGACTAATTAAAAGGCTGATTCCCAACATGTGTGAAGTATAAAGGTGTCTGGGTAGTGAGTCATGAATTGAGCTGTACATTCTTTCTGATTTGTGTAAAATGCATGGCTGCACAAATCCAATGCTTCAATCTGGCCCAGTACAAAGTGTTATGCATTCATTGGCCTTGTCCAACTGTACGGTCTCTACAGTACCATGTCCATTCTCGGTCCAAACAGAATGAAGCACAACTGTACTGTCCTCAAGCATGAATTATTTAGATAGATTTTTCTACAGTACTTTGAGAAATCCAACTACATTTCTGACAAATCTCTTTTTTTTTTTTTTTTTTTTTGTAAAGCACCAACTGCAAAATTATAATGAGATACCCAAGTAAAGAACCAGATACCTGGTCTGTACATTGCCTGAAGATGAATCACAAACATTTTTAAACACAGTTCTAATGTTTTCTTTGCTCCTCCTGTTACAGGACACAAAATTATGGATAATAATGGAGTATTTAGGTGGAGGATCGGCTCTGGATCTGGTGAGTCCAGCCTATGTTTCTTACATGCTGTCACAAGTGGTTTGAATACGAGAGATACAATTATTTCTTAATACATTTCAATATTACTCACTTGAACAAAACATTATTCTCACAAATATTTCATTACCAATGTACACATAGTTTGGACAATACTATGGTTAAGCAATTATTCCTGTAACACTATTTGACTGTTGTATGTACATTTTGCTTTCAACAAATAATCTTGGAGAGAGGACTTGAACATAACTTTCAAATCTGCTATGCCTCAAATACTGTCATGTTCAATGTTTATTCCCTGGATCCATTCCTCACCACATAGCTGGCGCACACTGAAAGCAACATATTTGTGTATGATTTTTTATTTATTTCTTTTCTACTGTAGCTAGAGCCAGGTGCTTTGGATGAAACTCAAATTGCCACTATACTCCGAGAAATATTAAAAGGACTTGAATACCTACATTCAGAAAAGAAAATCCACAGAGATATTAAAGGTGAGCTATACAGTACAACCTTTCTATGATGCATGATTTAAAATGGAGTTAGGAAATTGTATATTATATTGTGGAGAATATGGATTCTGCATCAGAGAGAGCTGCAAAATGAACAAGGTGGAAATCTGAAAAGCAATAGATTACCAAGCGATACTCTGACTATTTAAATTTGATTTGATTCCGGGGCACTGCACCTTTTGAGTACAATAAAATACTATTTGTGTGTATATATATATATATATATATATATATATATATATATATATATATATATATATATATATATATATATATATATATATATATATATATATATATAAAATAAATAAATAAAATAAAATTATACACATAGTTTACAGTATAAAAGCCTTGTTGTAAACTCAGCTTTATGAACCTATACTTACCTATAAGAAGCTTTTTAAATATACAGGTGACTAATTTTTTTCCTGGAGCCTTATTCTGTTGCAGCATGTTAATGGATGTGAAAGGTTAATGCAGAAATTAGTTCCTTGTTCTGAATCTCTTCTGACCGCCTCTTGTGAAAAATTAGGATGATCAATTTCCACGCCTTTTTTTTAACCCCTCTGGGCAGTGTTGGTCAAATATTTCTGGAATCATTATAGAAGATGGTGCCAATCATATTGTTGTTGATAAATCATATCAGATATTTGCTTGATCTGATTTGAGGGGCGTGGATTAGTGTGCGTTGGCTTCTAGTTTAGTTTTAGTGTAGTCGTGATCCCTAAAACATCAGCATTCTGATTTTAAGCATTTTAATGCGACACTACAAAATTAAATTGATTCATCAAAATCCAATTACGTTGAGTGCAGGCATTAAATGGGTTCCATCTACAACATGGGAGTCAATCTGGAATGGAATGTTTCAAACAAGGGTCAGTGAGTGCTCTTGCATGTGTGGGTGTGTTATTTGTATGGATGCTTATTGCATCATTTCATCTGTCAGAGATTTTGCATGATCATTTTCTGCCGGTGTGCAGTCCTCACTGGGGCTGACTAGGTCAGCAGCTGATTTAAAGGAGCATCCCTGATTTTCAGATCACTTTGAATTCAGATTTGGTAGCAGATGTAAACCAACAGTGCATAAGACCATGTAACAATGTTGATTAGAATGGATAGGCTGGAATAAAGTCACTTGGTTTGTGGCTTGTGTGCTGAATTTTGGTCCTGGCCACTGACCTCAGCCCCCCTGCTTCCTTCTCTTTGTGGGTTCAATCACCCTGGCACCCTGTGGAGGGTCTCGTGTACATGTTGTAAGGAAAACTGGTTCAGGCTCACACTGCCTAAGATGGTGTTATCTTGGTGTGATCCTTTGATTTTTTGTGCTTCCTGTGTTATCTCTTGAGTGCATCGGTTCCTCCAGCATTGTGCAATTGTGTTTATTCCAGCAGTCAGACGGTCATTGTCAGTGCAATTAAATGAAATCTTGCAATCTCGCATTTACCAGTTACTATACCTCCTCTGATAAGAGTGTACAAACCTGCAAACTTGTGTATCTTATATTGCATTCAAACTTCTTTCCATGTTATCCAAAAGAATCGCCAAGTGACACCATCTTCATGTGATAAGGATGCCCCCGTGGGAATTTCTTTTATTGCATCATTGTGTTCCCTATGGCTTGTCCTGTCAATTCCAAAATTATTTCTCAACTAGATGAGCCACAGTATGTGTGGACATACCACAAACTACTTTAAGCCAGTCCTGTATTACTGTACATCAAGCCTTGAAAAGCTTCAGTGGCCTATTTCCTGGCATTCCTCATTTACTAAGGGGCTACCTGATATCGCTATATCACTGTGCACATGTTTTCACTTGTTAGGCTTCAGAAACTAGGTAACGACATTGAGATTATAAACTACAGAACCCTTTTAGAATTTTTTTTTGTAAAAATCATTTTTCTGTGTTAATTGGATGTGCACTTGTCATTGAACTAACTAATGTAATGTTGCTACAGTATGTTCTGGAATTCTGACACGAGGTTGAGCTCACATCTTTGGTATGTAGGCATCCAATTTAAAACGAATTGGGATTTCCTGCCCCCATGCCACATGGTTAAAGTTTAAATAAATGATGCGGTCAAAGGTTCCACTTTCAGTAATCTCAAGGGCTGGATTTGTCACTGGTTTCAGAACTTCTGTTAAAATAAAGAAACAGTAGAATTATTGCATACTGTAGCTCCATTGAGTTTAAATCTGTATGTATTGCTTTTAGTCTGCAATTGTCAAATAGGGACTGGAAAAAACTGTTTTAAATAAGTCTATTCAGCTGGGCATGTATTTAACTTATGACTGTCTTTTTTCTCTCCTTTTTTTTTTATTTATTTTTTTGGTGCTGCTTGCTCCACAGCTGCCAATGTCTTATTGTCGGAGCAGGGCGATGTTAAATTAGCAGATTTTGGTGTTGCGGGACAGCTAACGGACACACAGATAAAGAGGAATACATTTGTAGGCACGCCCTTCTGGATGGCTCCTGAAGTAATAAAGCAGTCCGCTTACGATTCCAAGGTAAGAGGTGATGCAGTGCTCCAAACAAAGTCAAACAACACAGTTCTGATGAAGTGATGATTGTTTATTTATAATCCAGTGGTCAAAACTGACCAACAGAAATAATAATGAGATACAGGCAATACACAACGATGTATACTGCTCTGTATATTTAATTCACGGGGCAGTCCCAAACAATGTACACGGTATTCAAAACACATACACGGTCACCAGTCCTCAGTGAGTGCAGTAGTGTTCATGCTGTAAATACAATTTATTGTGCTCCAGTGCATTGATGTTCTAGGTAAGTGCTGGCCTCTGGCGACAGCTCCAGAACGTGTTAGCCATCTAATAACAATTAGACAAAACAAACAAAACACTCACTATACAGTACAATATGGGTCCTTCCGGGTTCAAAACTTTAACCAAACTGAAGGAACAGATTGCTAAGCCACATCCCCTTTGGTAGCAAGTGCAATCGATTTTCCTCCAATCCGCAATTGACTCGCCAGTGACCATTTTGGGGCAATGACTTGCAGTATTGTGGCTCCGCCCCCTTTCTAAGATGGCCGACTTCCAACCCTGGAATGAATTGTCAGGCTATCTGAGTCCAGGGCACTCTGTTCCCTTTACACAGCGCCCTCACAGGTTGGGAGGGAGATTTACCACCAAGAATCACTGTATTTCTGTCACAATCTGTCATCATCTTTTGTGTCATTCCTTATTCTCTATCCATATGCGAACTTCAGTTCTGGTTCAGGTAACATTGGGGGGTAACTTTGATTTATTTCAAAACTGTAGCTTGTGAGCATGGACAGGCAGTTGACCCAGGGCAAGATAACATTGGCTCATAAATAATTCTTAATTCTAGATAAGAGAAAGTAACTTTGTATTTACATTTATAGAGGGGGGATACAGTATGAATTTTACTGACATGTGCTCTCACTGAAGCTGAATAGCGCAGTGCCAGTGCCAGTGTCAGGAAATAGTTTGCTTGGGCTTCATTTTGTACAGCAGCATGTACTCATTTTAAAGTTCCAGAGACAACAGTGTGTCTGTCAGCCAGTGGAAAGGCACTTAAACATAAACTCTAAAGTACCTGCTGTACAATGTTGAAGTGCAAATATCCAACAGCAGACTGAAGCCTGCTTGATCAAAAATGCAGTAAAGTTCATGAAACATTGAAATGCATTAAAATTCCTACTGCTTAAAATAGCAGCAGCAACAACAACAACAACAAAAAAATGATAGGAGAATCAAACCATTAACTGTTCCCCATTATCCGGGTTACTTTGTCAGCAGGCTTGTGTTGCAGTGTTTCTTTTGGTCCATGTCTCTTGATGGTTATATTGTCCAGTTTTAAGTCTTTTGTCAAAATGAGTTTTAATAATATGCAGTGTAAACAACAGAAATATGCTATATTATGAAATTGCAGAAAGAAGCAGATCAAAGTACTTCTTTAAAAGTTCTTGCAAGTCAGTAATATTGAGTAGAGCGCAAAGTTTTTGGACCATTTTTTATAACTCAGGTTACACTTGCAGCACAACGAGCCCCTGGATTTTGATTGAAAAGAAATATCTGTGTAATCAAACATTGACATCACTGTTTATTTTGGGTGTTTTTATCATTTTTTTTAATAGGAAACATTCACTAAACATATTTATAATTAAACAGATTTATAATTAAATATGTTTAGTATGACCAAATGTAAAGTAGCACTCTGGCAGTTAGAGGTTTAGACAGATGTGAACATGGGCTTTCAAGAATGAGCTTTTTACTGAAATACACCATAGCTATTGAGTGTACACTCAGCAGCTCTTTATTTTCATGAATTCACGTTAATTCAACTGACCTTATAAAACTGCCACAGAACTGCACAAGTGCTGTGTGAAAGAGAAACAAGTGGTATATTTCTAAAATTTTTGGTTTTGTGTTCTGCTCGGCTTACAGGATTTTGTGGTTTTCAGAAAATGAAGCATGACAGAGAAACAGAGTATACCATCTATTTTGGTTTTATTCTGTCTGTTACTGTTTCTTTATTTTTATATATAGTGTGTGTGTGTGTATATGCAAAAGTATTCAGACCCCTGACCAATTCTCTCATATTACTGAATTACAAATGGTACATTGAAATTTCGTTCTGTTTGATATTTTATTTTAAAACACTGAAACTCAAAATCAATTATTGTAAGGTGACATTGGTTTTATGTTGGGAAATATTTTTAAGAAAAATAAAAAACTGAAATGTCTTGCTTGCATAAGTATTCAACCCCTGTGCTGTGGAAGCTCCCAGTTTACACGGTGAAAGAAATTGCCCTAACGAGGACACAATTACCTTACCATTGGTCTCCACCTATGAACCATTAAAGTTGCTGTCACATTTTCTGGATAAAAACCCCACTGTTGAAGGGTCATTGATCAGGCTGTGAATCTGAAGGAAAATGAAGACCAAAGAGCATTCAACAGAAGTTAGAGATAAAGTAATACAAATGCATAGATTAGGGAAAGGGTACAAAATAATATCCAAGTGTTTGGATATCCCAGTGAGCACAGTTGGATCAATAATCAGGAAATGGAAGCTGCATCACACCACCCAGGCACTGCCAAGAAAAGGCCGTCCCTCAAAACTCAGCGCTCAAACAAGAAGGAGACTTGTGAGAGAAGCCACAGAGAGGCCAACAATCACTTTGAAGGAGCTACAGAGTTCAGTGGCTGGGAGTGGAGTAATGGTGCACCAGTCAACCATATCAAGAGCTCTGCATAACACTGGCCTGTATGGGAGGGTGGCAGCACGTCTGGAGTTTGCCAGAAAGCATGAGAGTGACCCAGCTGCGATGTGGCCCATGCCTCAAGACACACCATCCCTACAGTGAAGTATGGTGGTGGCAGCATCATGCTGTGGGAATGCTTCTCATCAGCAGGGACTGGGCATCTTGTTAAAACTGAAGGAAGAATGGATGGAGCAAAATACAGGGAAATACTGCAAGAGAACCTGCTTCAGTCCGCTAAAAAACTGAAGCTTTGGAGGAAATTCACCTTTCATAAAATCAATATCCCCTTACAATAATTGATTTTGAGTTTCAGTATTTTAAAATAAAATATCAAACAGAACAAAATTTCAATGTATCATTTGTAATTCAGTAATATGAGAGAATTGGTCAGGGGTCTGAATACTTTTGCAAGGCACTGTATATATTACACACACATTCATCATTCATTCCTCATATTCACATCACTAAAGAAAGGGGCAAGAATGGAATAAGTTTGCTGTATTGCTGATTATCAAAAACATGATGTTTGAATGGTTAAACTGCGCCTCTACATTGCCATGCATTTATAATACATTTGTGGAATTAAGCATTCTGCTACAATTCTGCTGCTGCTCCTGCAGCTCATACCGCAAGACTGAATATATGAAGTTAGTAAAACTGCTAATGTATTTTCTCATATCTGTGATGGAGACTACTGGAGATACTGTCTTCAAATTTGGTTTGCTTCTCTGAGCTGTCCTGCAATGTGTCAGAACGCCAGCTTTATTGCAGGGTAAATATCTAACATGACAGTGGAGACTGATCAAAAAAGGCATAGAAATGAAGAAAACAAGTGCTCTTGTGAGGGTCAGCAACAAGCCCCCCAGAGATGCAGGATGCAGCTGTCTTGTTCTGTTTGTTTTTGCTCTGATAGAGCAGTGGGTCAGTACAGATCAACAGCACAACCCCCTTTAAGAAATGATTACTGTCGATTTTTTGTTATGGCAAAAAAAAAAAAAAAAAACTAAAGCAGTCTCACTATAAAATAGGTGTTGATACATTCTTGCGTAAGTTAGGACAAATGTACAATTTAAAAAAACCTGTTCAAGTGCTTATTATTATTATTATTATTATTATTATTATTATTATTATTATTATTATTATTATTTATTTCTTAGCAGACGCCCTTATCCAGAGCAAGATATCACATTATACACTATTTCACATTATACAGATATCACATTGTTGTTGTTGTTATTATTATTATTATTTATATTATTTATTTTATTTTTTTTACGTACAATTACCCATTTACACAGTTGGGTTTTTACTGGAGCAATCTAGGTAAAGTACCTTGCTCAAGGGTACAGCAGCAGTGTCCCCCACCTGGTATTGAACCCACGACCCTCCGGTCAAGAGTCCAGAGCCCTAACCACTACTCCACACTGCTGCCCTGCTTAGGGACTTGTTACACAAGTCAATGCGCTGGCAACATAAATTGTAGCAACGTGTTGCCTGTGACGTCACCACGGGGGATTTGACCTGTTACACGATACAACTAACAGGCAACTCGCATTCGATACAAATTGCCTTTAATCCAAGCAATATCCAATCATATTTAAGAACTACGTCACGTGGTTCTGGTTTTCAGGTCATATGCTTACAAATACGAAGCATCAGTACAACTATTTAGTATAATTATAATAATAAAGTAGTAACGTTTACAGAATAAAAGCAAATAAGCCAAATATGTAAAACTCAGTTTAATGTACAGTACTTCACGTAGATAAGAATGAACGATAATTCTTAATTTCTTTAAATGCTGTAAAATACCTACTGTTATATGCTGTTTCCATGCCATTAACACCTAGAATCCCACTGAGTTCAGAGAGTTTTGCCTCTCGTTTTCCTCTTTTAAAATATTGTTCATCCCTCGGATCCCAGAGGAATTTGTGCTCTAAACAGTTCAATTAGAATAACTAAATCCAACTTCATTACAAAAAGCAGCATTATATATATATATATATATATATATATATATATATATATAGCTCTGGAAAAAATTAAGAGACCACTGCAAAATTATCAGTTTCTCTGGTTTTACTATTTATAGGTATGTGTTTGGGTAAAATGAACATTTTTGTTTTATTCTATAAACTACTGACAACATTTCTCCCAAATTCCAAATAAAAATATTGTCATTTAGAGCATTTACTTGCAGAAAATGAGCCAAGTACAAGGTTGTCCTGGAAGAAAACTTGCTTCCTTCTGCTCTGACAGTGTTCCCCAACTCTGAGGATTGGTTTTTCCAGCAGGACAATGCTCCATGCCACACAGCCAAGTCAATCAAGGTGTGGATGGAGGACCACCAGATCAAGACCCTGTCATGGCCAGCCCAATCTCCAGACCTGAACCCCATTGAAAACCTCTGGAATGTGATCAAGAGGAAGATGGATGGTCACAAGCCATCAAACAAAGCCGAGCTGCTTGAATTTTTGCTCCAGGAGTGGCATGAAGTCACCCAACATCAATGTGAAAGACTGGTGGAGAGCATGCCAAGACGCATGAAAGCTGTGCTTGAAAATCAGGGTTATTCCACCAAATATTGATTTCTGAACTCTTCCTAAGTTAAAACATTATTATTGTGTTGTTTAAAAATGAATATGAACTTATTTTCTTTGCATTATTCAAGGTCTGACAACACTGCATCTTTTTTGTTATTTTAACCAAATAAATGCTCTAAATGACAATATTTTTATTTGGAATTTGGGAGAAATGTTGTCAGTAGTTTATAGAATAAAACAAAAATGTTCATTTTACCCAAACACATACCTATAAATAGTAAAACCAGAGAAACTGATAATTTTGCAGTGGTCTCTTAATTTTTTCCAGAGCTGTGTATATATATATATATATATATATATATATATATATATATATATATATATATATATATATATATATGTATATATATATATATATATGTCATAATAAAAAAAAAAACTGCCTTTTATGGTTATATTATCACAGTGCTGCGGAGTAACGGTTTAAAAAAAGGTAACAAAATAACATAATATGGACATTTTTATTCCCCTATTATTATTTATTATTATTAATAATAATAATAATATTATTATTATTATTATTATTATTATTATTATTATTATTATTATTATTATTGCTGTCTTTTATACAAAGGTATTTTAAATATTAAGAAGCGGAGACCTGAACAAGGTGCAGTTCGGGCATAGTTAACGATAGATGGACAAAGATTTTAATTAGTTTTAAAAACTTGTTAAAAGTAACTCTCCCAGCATTGGTTGTTATCAAAACAGTCCACTACCAAAATAACGATGTGTTGACCACCCTTCATAAAACTCTATGAGAAGTATTTCTTTCTCCTGAGTCCAGGTAATTGCGGCTTTCGTTTCCATTTCAACTGTTTTCACTGTAGCAGACAATCACGTGACACACACCAGTGCTCTGATTGGATATTGCCTGGAACCTGTTGCTTGGAGTAGGATCGCTGTCCACTCAAGCAATCGCGTTGCCACGCAGTTGCCAGAACGCTGACAATAAGTTGTCAGGGCTGTTACACGGGGCAATCCTCACAGGATTTGGTCGCAGGCGATAAAAGTTGCTAGTAAATTGACTCGTGTAACAAGGGCTTTAGATTCCAGGAGTCCGAAAGGTCTAGTTGGGAGACTGGCGCCACTTGATGGAGAGCATTATGATGTCTTATTGCTGTATTTAGGTACAGGCTTTACTTGTCTCTCAGAACAGAGCAGACAGGAAAAATGAAAGGCCAACTATTCAAAAGTGACTCAACAGAAACAGGCATGTTTCAAGACTCATTTCAGGAAATAAACCAAAATACAAGCTACAGTTTTGGTGTTCATACCGTCTTGATATATCTTTAAAAAAACAATCTGTAGATCTGTCTGAAGTTTGCGTTGTGGTAAATATACAGGACTACAGTTTTTCCTTTATCATGGTTTTCTGCATTAATATTGCAATCTGGTATAGTTGGGGAAATAACATATGTATTTGTATTGTTTAATTGAATATATATATATATATATATATATATATATATATATATATATAATGTATTAATTGACACATTGTTTTTTGTTGTGTGGTCTATCTAAGTGTGGATGTTTAAGATGCTGATTCCAATTCTTTTTTAGGCAGACATGTGGTCATTAGGAATAACAGCGATTGAACTGGCAAAAGGGGAACCCCCTCATTCAGAACTGCACCCAATGAAGGTTTTATTCCTAATCCCAAAGAACAACCCACCTACACTGGAAGGAAACTACAGCAAACCTCTTAAAGAATTCATAGAGGCCTGCTTGAACAAAGAGCCCAGTTTTGTAAGTAGAGTACTACATTATTACTTAGTGAGGTAGCAACTGAAATCTGGGTTGGTCTGTGTTAATAAAGGGTGCATACAATATATTAACAAATTAGCTACATTTCAGCCTTTAAAGGATTAATATACTGAATACAACTTGTTGAAAGGTGAAGACAGTCAGTAGTGCTATGCTGTTGTCTAGTATTTACAAAGAATTAAATGTTCTGCTCATTCAACAAAACCAAATCTGTGTGTACGGCATACTTGTTTGCCAGACACCAGTATATTTGATTTAAACATCCATTTGCTGCCCAGGAGGGTGGCATACTTTCTTTTTACTTCTCCACACTGTTTATGTGAAATATTGTAGATTACACTAGTTGTATGACATTTTCCTTTTTTGTTTGCTGGTAGTGAAGCACATACACAAAAAGGTTTCCGTGTAAATGTAAAAAGGCTATTGAGAAGCAAGAGCCCCCGCATTGCTAAACTGCTTTAATCTGCAACAGAAGCGTAATATGCCGTTTTACCTCATTTCCCTTAGAGACCGACAGCAAAAGAGCTCTTGAAGCACAAATTTATTGTACGACATGCCAAGAAAACGTCCTACTTAACAGAGCTGATCGACCGGTACAAGAGGTGGAAAGCCGAACAGTCCCACGATGATTCGAGCTCAGACGAGTCGGATTCGTAAGTCCTGTTTTTCAGCATCATGTTCCTCCCACACCCCTGCCCTCCTGTCCCATTTCTATCCTGAGACACACATACTACACATGGGAAGCAAAGTACTCCATGGATTGCTTCCTACAAATTGACTCATGCAGCAATGAGAGAATTATAATTTTTTTCTTTCTTCAAAAAGAATGATACTGCAAGAGCAGGTTATCTTATGTAAACTAGCCCACATAGAATCATGTTTGGTTACACATAATGACAACTAGCTACTGTAGTACACAACATCCTAGTGTGCCTGGAATTCTTACATAATTCATATTCCTATTTCTTATTATATAACATCCCTGTGGGAAACAAACTGAATTCTGTAACTCTGAAAGAGAATGGTGAGTGCTATTATAACATACAAAGTTAAAGCTCATCTTTACAGTTAAACTGTGGTCCTGTGTGTGATGCAGTACGTGCCCTATTTAAATACCACCTGTTTCAGTAAATAAAAGCATGCCTTTTTTTTCACTTGACCTCACCCAGTAGTACTGCCTTATACACTACTCGAAAAAATGAAAGTAGCAGCTTTTCAGTTATTTTTCACAATTTCAAGTGATCACTCTTTACGCACTGAAATGTAACATTTACATCATTTTATTATGTGAATAACACCAGTGACACGCATTTTCAAGGATTAAGTTCCAGACTTCTTGCTAGCCTGTCCATAACCGCTGTAGTCTTGCATCAGATCAAACTCATTGCCAGTTGGACCACTAAATGGTTTTACTGCAGGATCTAAGACTGCATCTTTGTACTATAGAGCTGTAAATTCGCCCCTTGTAAGCACACTAAAATCCGTACCGCTTTCAATCCCGATGCCTCCCGACATGTTGGTGAATCCCCTCAAACGGTCATATTCAGCGATGTTGAATACAGCAAATTGTTCTCCTCTGACTCTCTTACCATCAATCATTAGTGGACATATTGTGTAGATCATTGCGTTGTGTAGTTGGCCTCTCACAACCTCCAGGACGTCCAGTGTACAAACCTGTGGTTTGATAAGGTATCCACAATCTGGAAACAGTAGTAGGGGTCACAACAAACTGACTAGCTTACACGTCTTTGTGTATCCCCTGTTCCAGCATTGGAACAGCTCTGCCAGTCTGGACTTCACTTGCCACCACCTGGCATCTTTAGAAGACATGATTCACAAACAAACAACAACAAACAATGTGTCACCTGAGCAGTCATTTGACTAAAGATCAAATCTGAAGTCTAAACTGACACACCTGCTTTTAACAGGGAACAGCTGGTGCAAAATGCATCTCAACAGCTGTTACAATTTATTGAAAAACACGCAAGTGAAGGCCTTAGCAACTTTTTTGACTCTGTTCATGGTGTTTTTTTTATTTCATTACTGTTTGATCTTTTGATTTACACATTCTGAATTGAAATTAAGTACTTATTGCATAGTGTTTTCCCTTTTTGCAAATGTAATACTAAGTGACCTAATGTGCCACAACAAATAACATATTGATATATACTATAACATAAAAGAAAGTGCTTTGGTATTGTAAAAATATGTAATTTGACAGGACTTCAAACAGCATCTTCTGCATTGTTGCGTCTTCAGTTTGAGAAGCAGCTCTGTGAAACCTGTGTTTTTTGATACAAGTTATTCTGAGGTTATTTGTGATTGGCTTTCTCTGTTAGCTCACATTGTGAAGTTTATAAAACTTGCAAAAATAGTGAAGGGAAAGCAAGCTGACTTAATGTGTGAATGCATGATACAAAATAAGTTGTCTCTTTTTAAATGTTCAAAGCCGTTTTTTTTCTTTTTACAGATTGCTCATTTTTAAAATGGGTGAATAGAAAATAAGAAACCTAACTTACTTGGAAAAGGTATTGTGTGGGTGTATAAATTTGCTCTTTGTTTATGTCTCTTTTTATGTGTATTTTCAGAGAACAAGATGGTCAGGCATCTGGCGGAAACGACCCTGGTGACTGGATCTTTAACACAATTAGGGAGAAAAAGGATCCCAAGAAACTGCAGAATGGAGCAGCCCATCTGGAGGAGTTTGAAAGGAACAAGGTGCTGTAGCAGACTAGATACGCCTGTTCTCTTTGCAAGTCCATTTCCTTTACTTACCACCTATTTATATAAAAAAAAACTACAAAAATCTCCTTTACTTTAACCACCAGTTCTGCCAAAGTGCACTTCCCATTGGTCTCAGCTTTTCAGTTATTCGTAAGGTAAACATGCAGTGCAAGTAGTGCTTTGACATTTTTGGGTGAAGCCATACAAGGCATTTAAATAAACACAGGAGGATACCAGACACATTCTCTTGAGCGTATGCCATGCTGTCTGCTATGTTGAGTATCGTGGGGATTTCTCTCCATATGGCTAGTGTTAAGAAATGTATTTGTCAATCCGCTACCAGTTTTTTTTACTTGCTCCTATATCAGACACTTCATATCAAATTCCTTGGTAAAAATGAAACGGTACACTTCATTTTTTTAACATAATATCTTGCATTTCTCTATATGAAAGACAAACATTATGGTAAAATATTTGATTTTTAATGACGGATGGACAGACATTTCTTTATATCCCCAGATTCTTATACACTCAGTAATCAGCTAAACAATGTCCTAAACAAGTTGTATCACAGAAGCCTATTCCTAGCTTTATCAAAAGCACAGCTTATTCACTTGATTATTGAAAAGATGTGCAATCTCTATAAATGTATATAGGGGATGTGTGAAGAGGGGCTTGTGTACTGCCACTTAATCCAGTAGAGCCTGTTTGTTGAATTATGTTTTGCATTATTGTTAAAGCAAAAAAGGTACCTATTTTTTCGCCTGTGGTAGAAAACTTTCTGAACTATCCTTTGCATATATCACAGGTACAAGACATTCCAAAGAGGCCTTTGTCACAGAGCTTGTCTACGATTATTTCTCCATTGTTTGCTGAGGTACGTACTTTTCAAGGAGACAGAGCTGTGAGTGCATGTGTGCTAAAATGATGAACTGTAATAGAATATAGCAGTTCATCTACTGATGCCTGGTGTGTTTCTGCCAAACATATATATATATATATATATATATATAATTATAGGAGGTAGTGTGGTCCAGTGGTTAAAGTCCCGGGCTTGTAACAAGAAGGTCACAGGTTCAAATCCCACCTCTGCCACTGACTGACTCACTGTGTGATCCTGAGCTTAAGTCACTTAACCTCGTGCTCCATCCTGCGGTTCAGATATTAAGTCAATGTCCTATTGTAAGTGACTCTGCATATAATGCACAGTTCACAGCCTACCTCTATAAAGTGCTTTATGATGGTGGTCTACTATGAAAGACACTATATAAAAATAAAATTATTATTATTATTATTATTATTATTATTATTATTATTATTATTATTATTATTATTATTTTAACTTACTTGCATACATTACAGCTGAAAGAGAAAAATGAAGCCAGTAGCGGTAAACCAGGAGCGGTAGAAGAGTTGCGGGAGGCTATTTTCCTAGCAGAGGAAGCATCTCCAGGAATCTCTGACTCTATGATATCTGAACTAGTACAGAGACTTCAAAGGTAAGCTAATGGCATTGGTGGGTATTGTTAAAATTGGTCCTCGGAGCAGGGGGGCGTATTTAGAATAAAATGCCATGCTTGACAAATTAGGGTGTTGGCTGGTACTATGCTTTTGTATTAATCTTAAATTCATTTCAGTTAACTTTTTAATCCCAAACTATTTTCCTAAAGTAACCTCTGAAGTAAGACAGTAGTCAGTTAGGTTAAGTGAGGTGTATTATAGGGCAACTGCCCAATTTTGGGGGGGGTCTCAACAGAATTTGAGAAGTATATTTTGGTGTTGGTACTAAACCTTCATGTTTATCTTAGCTAAATGAAACAGTGCAGAAATGTATTTATAGTTGCATCAAAACTGAGTTGTCATTTTTTTTGTTTATTTTAAGTTAAGCACTTAGGGATGGGTGAGGCTTAATGTAAATGAGCCTGAAGGGAGAGTCTAGCCCGAGTTGATTGGTAGTTTTGTTATATGTATTTTGTACAAAATTGAGAGCATCCAAACTTCGCTCCACATAACCCAAGCCATCCGAAATGAAACTTGTATCGTCGCCTACATAACCTTTATTGAAGAAACATTTCTAATAACGTCACTACTGCTGTTTTGTGTCATTCAGATTCTCATTTAGTGGAGCATCGTCTTCATCCCAGTGATGGCTCCCTGACTTGGACATGAAGAGGTGCTCCCATATACTGAAATAGCACACATGCCACAGTGAAGAGGCACTCTCTCCTTCAGGGGGACATTCTCCAGTGAGCAACAGCCAAGATGAAGTCTCTCAGAAGGGCCGTCATTCTTCAGCTGCTTAAAGCAAAAGATTCTTCTGTTTTTATATTTAATTATTGTCGTAGTGCACATATTCAAGAAAAGAGCAGGTAGGGAGGAAGGTGGGTGAAAGATGTGTATGGAAGGAGAGATTGATTTGCCTCCCTCCTTTTGATATTTCCAGGTAATCACTTCCAGTCAGTCTTTGCAAGAAAGCAGGTAATTGCAACTGGATTGTTGGCCAATTATTTATGACTGGACAAAGTAACCCTACCAAGATTTAACTGTAATATATTCTGATAATGAAAAAGTGTTCGCCATTGGCCCCAGACTTTTGAAGATAAGTCCTTGTGCTTGTACTCCCTCAGAGGCAAGATCAGTTGGTGAACCAGCTAACCCATTTCTGAGTTGTGATAATCCACAGAAAACCTAGCAACAGAAACCACAGAAAACTTAGCAATCTGGTTCCTGCTGCTTGAAACCATTTGACTGCTGGAAGTGTCTGGAATTTCTACAGGGTGTGTCTTTTGTGTTAAAATACTCAATTGTATATTTGGGACTGTGCAAAGCAGATAGATAATTTTTTTTGAGAAACCTCAGGTATCCTGCTTTAAGTCGATGACTCCTCTGGGAGACGGAGTATGTTCTGCTGGGTGTACAAATATGTATATAGGGTCATTTTTACTGATATTGAGAAACAGTGGAGCATACATGGCCAAGTGCTTCTGTAGATATTGTTAGTAGAGGTAAATATTTAAAAAAAACAAATGGCCATAACTGAGCATTGCCTTGCCTCTATTACATGTACATTTTGGATATAAGAGGAGATTTAGATTTCATTATTAATATTATTTCTGCGGTCTTCCATTTGAAGAAAAGTTGATACCCCACTTAACAAAACAAAATTATAATTCTTAAGTCCTGTATGTACCTCAAGTAGTTTAACAGTTATTTTTCATTCATAGTCATGTTTCTTTATAAACAACTTCTTTCTGGAGTTTGGTAGTGAATATGGTGCTCTCCAACTCATAATGGTATACACACATGGTGTCCTATTCACAAAGATTTGAATTTGAGTCTTTTTATGAATAAGGTTTGATATTTGTAAAACTAGACTAGGCTTGTGCTTTTAAACTGGAAAAGCTGTTTTACCAACTGATGGGTGAAAGCTTTGTGAGTAGGGCCCAGTTTCTGTGTATTGCTAAACTAGCTTTCTTTGAATAAAACGGAGAGCAAGTCCCTTATTCAAAAAAAATTAAGTCAGCCAAAACCAATACAATCTGAAGTGGAGGTAGCCATTTCTAAGGCATTTTAGGCCATGTTCTGTAATTATTCTGATACATGGCAGTTTTAGATTCTTAGTACAATGAAAATGTATTTAATTTGACAATTAAACTTTCAAATAGACTTTTTTTCTGCAAATGTTGCTGTTGACAATGGTGGTTTGAGTGTGTAAACAAAAGCTTAAAGCTCAGTTTGTGGGTGGTGGGGGGCTTTTCGTTCATATGAGAAAGATGATCCTTGTTCACAGCTGCAGCACTAGATACATTTCTGGTTTCTTGGGTTATTTTTGTATTTATTTTATTTTTTTGGCAGCACCAACAACAACAAAAATAAATAAATAATTAAAATCACAGGGAATGTACATATTGTAAGACCAGCAATTGTGACTTTAAATTTCTCTCTAAAAAAAGTTCAGTGTATTTTTACAATGCATTCTCTTCATTGCTAATACGATGCAAAGGGTTATCATGTTTCAGTTTCTACACCATATGTTTAAATTCATGATTCTTCCAAGTCGGTACTAACCTTGCTTCTTACAACATGTTAATGTGTACTGTAGTACCACTTGCTAAAAAGATGAAATACTTCTTACGGAGTCTGATGACTGATTGCAGTCATTTGTGCAAGCCATTGGTCTGTAAAGTTGGGAGGCTGATAGTGTTGCCCTGCCAAGGTTAATTAAGTCCAGTTTTTGGAGTTGTTGGCATGGCAATTTTCAATGCATGGAATAAAGGTTGTGTGCTTTGTAGCATACTGCATATCTAGCGCAGCAGGGCGTGCACTTTTTTACATCTTAAAGGCTAGGCTTCTCACCACCATGGAGCATCAGCAACTGTCACAGCTTTAAGGATTTTGTCTAAACAGTTTATTTTTTTAGTTTTAAATTTTTTTTTTTTTTATCAATTTAAAGGAAAAAAATTAGTATACAGGAACATTTTGTGATACGGAATTTGGCATTTACTAATTATATTCTCCCTTTTTTCTTTTTATTAAGGTCCTTTTTTGTCAAATCAGAAAAATCTATTTTATTTGCATGTTTTAATTTTTAATTGGAAGTCTAGGAAAAGAGTAGAATCTTCTTTGCTAGCACCTGGCTTTCCTAGTGCCAGTCAGTTACAATGATTTGCTTGTCTAAAGAGACAGGTGGTCAAGATGCTCCTTTCGCTTTACAATTAGGGTTCAGTTTTAATAGGATTGTGAGCTTTCAAAAGGGTTTTCTTAGTTCTGTGGAGAGTATTTGCCAGGTGCAGAAGGCTTGCCATGCACTGTTTGCTGTATGCCTAACAAGAATGCAAAAGACAGAGTCGTGAATTGTCATTATTGACAATATTTTAACACATTTGGACCCTGTTTTTGCTTTGGCAGCCATGTGCTAGTATGTAATCTCACATAGCTTTAGTTAAGAAGACATGCTGCACTGTATTGGGTGGCGCAGTTTGGTCAGGTAATCATTTCTATATTTTTGGGTGGCACCTTAGGCACTAAATAGTGCAACCTGTCTTTTTCTTTGTATCTCAGTTTTTTTTTAGAAGTCTTGCAAAAAAAAATGTTGATCATATTGTCTTCAGGTTTTTATTTTCAACGGCACGCAGCACATTGCTGGAAGATAGGAGACACTCTGTGCTCTTTTGGTTTTATATTTTAATAACTTTTCTAAGGCAAGTTATGTTTTTGCCCCCTTGTTATGGAAAGGTTTGTTTCCCCTCCTACCTTCAGTGTCCAGCTCAGTGAAGGTGTGTGTGTGTTAACAGGTGCATCATGCCTGTGTGATTGAATGACCAAGCATCTTCCTAGTTCGCACCTTCAGTATCTCCCAGATAAAGTGCCATGCTTTCTTTTACCCCTCAGATTTATTTTTTTGTAATGTATTTTGCACCTTGTGGAGTCTGTCCAGTTGAGTTCTTAATCTCTGTGTTGCACTTTGTAAGAGTTTCTTTGATATTTTAAAAACTTGGTACTTGAGGCCCTCATTGTGTGTTGTTATTTCTTACTGTTACTGCACTGTACCTTTGCAAAAATGGCAATAAAGTAGTGCGATCATCAGGATATAGTCTTCAACACAGGTATATTGTAGGGATGCATCAATAAAGATTTAAAGAAATCCAATATTTTTCTAACTGTGTAAAGAGCAAGTAATGCAGTAAAATATGGGCCTTTATGATGTTTATTATTAATGATGGGATACTTATTACAGATGCTAATTAAAAGTGTAAATTTTGTTTTCTGTAACATTGCTGACAGTTTATAGTCCTGTATATAATCCTTGCTTATGTCATTAAACACCAAGGTATTGAACACCTTGTAAGCTTTCAAGTGATTATGAAAAATAAAATCTAATGCAAATTTATTGAAGTCCTGAGCCTTGTATGTACATTTCGGAGGGCGGGGAGTTGCTTTTATGAAATACTTTGTTTATATTAGATGATTGGAAACCATGGCCAGAGAAAGGAACATGACCGTGTCAAATAGATGCTTCTTATTGACTGACCTGTTGGGTAAGTCCTACTGAAAGTAAGGTGCTCTCAATACAGACTGAACCAGCACACAGGGTTTACTAAGTCTACAAAAGTAATTGCTTCAATTGACCTTATTTTCAGAAAAGATTTTGCTTGACCCATCTCCAAACATTCCAAAACTACACACTATTATAAGCAGGCTTGCTCCTTTTCGACATTTAATTTTTAGAGGCTAACAAAATACTCTAATAAATCACAAACCTTTTAGAGTAAGGTATTTATTTTTGAGCCAGCTCTGGTTCGTCATTGAAACATTGTGGAGACTACTACTTGTGCAACATTGTGCATGGACTTTGCAACCGATTTCATTTTTTTTTTATTTTTGCTTTGACCAGCAACTGATCCAGTGTGGCAGGGCAGGAGATATCCAAGCTAAGAAATACCACAGCAAATGAGAAGGGTGTTAATCAAACCTGATGTTTTCCTATTTGCTTTGGATATCAGTATCTCCCCACTCAATCATGGCGTGTCGTCACCTCAGGTGGATATAAACGACTCACAATCTGGTAAAGTGGCAAAACCTGTTTTATAATTACCAGGTCTCATGGTGTTCCAATAAAGAACCCCAGTCAAATGCATACTCTTAAAGGCGAGAGATTTATTAGAGTATTGTGGGCCCCAGGAAAATAACCATTGAACAGGAGCAAGCCTAATTTTAAATGACTTCCATGAAAAAAACCTTATTCATAAGCAACAGAAACAAGTTAATGACCTCTAGTTTAAGATTAAACCAAATGTACAGTTGATCTTGTGGCTGAGGTGAATGTGCCGGTAAGGAAACAGTCACAGACAAAATTATTGACACCCTGCACTTTATAAGAAGATAATTAAAAAACATATGTTAAATACAATCATTTAGTGAACATTAGCCATCAATTAATATGACAAACAATGACACACATTTTTCAGATAGTTTTAACAAACAATCTATAAAAAATAAAAAGCAATTTCAAATATTTGTTCATGACAAAAGTATTTGGCACCTTTACATTGTCTGTAAAATGTAATAGAACTAAATAACAAATATATTCATTGATTGAAAACCATTACACAGTAATTAAGCTGCATTATAAAGTCAATAACCAGAAAAAAGAGGTAATTATTTCCAACATCTGTTGAAGAATGCTTTGGCAACACAGCATATGATGGTCAAGACAAAGGAGTTGGATTCCCGTTTGAGAAAATCTCTGGTTGCGAACTACTGCAAAGGAAATGGCTACAAAAGTCTCAAAGAAATATGGAATACCACAATTCACAATCGGAGCAATAATCGAGAAGTACCACAAAACAAATTAAAGTGAAAAACTTGAAAGAAGTGGACATCCAAAAAAAATTATGTGTACAGCAGGTAGGAGAATTGTCCAAGCAGCAATACAAATCCAAGATTACCAGCCAAGGACTTACTGAAAGATTTAGAAGCATTAAGCATAATAGTACATGAAAGAACTGTACAAAGGCACCTGAACACAGAAGAACTGTATGCATATAGACCTTGCAAACACCTTTAAATAAAATTCATAAATTTGCCATGACACATGAACAGGAATCTGAAGCATTTTTCAACAAAATTCTCTGGTTCAATGATACTTAAATATAACTTTTTCCCCAAAAATGGACCACAGTATGTTTGGGAAAAAAAGGGGAAAGCCTTCAATGAAGAAAACCTTGTACCTAAAATTAAGCATATAGGTGGTTCAATTGGGTTGCATGTTGTGTGTGTGTGTGTACGTTCAGGGCTTGCATGTTGTGTGTGTGCGTGCAAGGGCTTACATTGTGTGTGTGTGTGTGTGCATGCAGGGGTTACATGTGTGTGTGTGCATGCAGGGGTTACATGTTGTGTGTGTGTGCATGCGTGCAGGGGGTTGCATTGTGTGTGTATGCGTGCAGGGGGTTGCATTGTGTGAATTTGTGTGTAGAGGAATTGGAGTGCAGGTTTGGCATGAAGGGCGAGGGGAGTGAGGGGATATAAGGGGGTGTGTGGAAAAGACCAGGAGAATTGGGTAAAGCAGGAGTGACGGAGAAGGATGTGTGTGGGGGGAGATAGAGAAATAGAGCGGAAAAGGACAAAAGAAAACAAATACTAATTGCAATCATTTTATTTCATTTTCGACTTCCAGTTCCCTTCCCTCACTTTATGATTTTATTTTATTAATTGCTGTACAAAAATAAACAGCTTGAGCCTTCATTACTCACGGCTTCAGTCTCATTTCTGTCCCAGAAGAACCCGAAAATGCTGGACTCAACAGACCGCCTCTTACGGACGCAGGGAGCCCTGGGTGACCTGGGCAGTCAAGACCCTGATGCCAGCGCAGACGCCCACGTCGTTTTCAGGACTTCATTGGTCCACTCAGGGATGAGGGACTTTAAGGGGGGAGCTGTGTAACGACCCTGGGTCTGCTGTAACCGCGTTTGGGAAGGTTCTGTGACCCAGGGTCAACAGTTCAGGGATGTCAGAGACAGGAGAATCGCCACCAATCAGGGGCTCAGCTTGCCACGCGAATGGTACCCAGTTGCAACATTGATGGTACAAACCAAGGGACAATATGAATATAAATTCGACCCATCATGAGTATTTTGTATCACCTGACCTTCAGTCACAACAGTTATTAGAAAAACTTGGCATCTGTAAGTATTGGCCCTGATCTGTACGTATACATTAATCAATTGATATGACTATGTTGGAGGTAAAGGGGTGTTTTGAGTGTACATAGAAGCATTAGAAATTCATATTCAGTAGAGACAGTATTCACCACTAGATGGCACACGTTATGGTACTTAGGAGTATATCACATCCAAATGAATCTATCAGTACAGGTGAGTATTGTAATGGGTTGTTTAAGGCATGGAAGTGATAGAACTGAAGTTTCATGTGTCAAGGTCCTCTGAACAGTATTTTGGTCTTAGTCAGAAAATAAATCTGTCAACATAATTTTAGAAGCTTCAAAATGTAGAATGTATCACTTATTTGCACAGAACATGTAATAGTACACATAGCAAAGTGATCCATATTTAGTTCCTTTCAGTCCACAATGTGTAACTTCATCTTGCTGCCTTTAATTATAAAATAAAAAAATCCCCATCAGTATTCAAATGACTAGAAACAGCATCAAATTGAGCCATTTCAAAACATTTTCAGGGTTATAAATACTAGTGGCATACAGTATAGAATAGGGTAGTGTAGTATAGGTTAGTAATAACAATATGGGGAGGAAGTCTTTCAACTTTCAGGTAATTGACTGAATGCAGTGCTTTGTATTAGTTTGACCAAAATACTGAAATGTTTTAGTTGTTCGATAAAATGCCTTGTTTGACAGAGGGACTATCATATGGCCAGTCCAATGCTTCTCTTAATATTAAAGAAAATTCTAGAAATCCTATAACCTAGGGGCTTATATTGTAAACAGTGTGGCAGATCTCAAAACTAAAGACTTTACACCACTGCATGCAATATAGAACTGCAAGTATTTTAACTTTATTAAGATGTTATTTGGATACAAAGGAAAACAACATGAAAGACAAATATTTTACATTTTATTACCGTTTGTCTCATTAGTTATTAATCTAATAAAAGTCCCTGCTAGTGCAGCATCCTGAATCTACCTCTAGGGAGCAGCATACACCCACATCACATGCACTACACAAATAAGAAGCAGTATTGTACTTTCATATACAGAATATTTAATAACCAAAATGTATTCTATTTAAAAAAAGTAAAACTCTGTTCAAATTGTGGAGTATCATAACAGTGTTTTTTACTAGTAACTTTCTGTAAACTTTCCAGTTTATGGTATTTATTTCTGTAAATGTACAGGTATCCATTTGCTGAAAAACAGTTACACTGCTGCAGTCTAGGTTTCTTACCTATATTCCTTAAAATGTCCGTTTTCAAGTGTAACATAGAGAGTCTGGTTATTCACTGACTGATCAAACCACTGATGAATTGCAGAAAACGGCTGCAGAGGGTTCTGTAATCAGAAAGCTCTATCGACCAAAACAGTGTACAGAAAATATTTTCACCCAGCCATGATGGATGGGGTGCTGTTTATGGGAAACAACCCCCTCTGTAATGGAGTGTCCAAACCCTGTGTGTACTTTATAGCTGATTAATTTATTTTTATTCACTGAAAATGTTTAGCAGAAAAACCCTGAGCTTTTGACCCCTGTAAAATTCCTATTGACATGAACCATTGTTTTTGAAATTGAAATAAGCCTCTTCCTGTCACAGGTTGATTTGGCACTGCAAAAATGTAGATGGGTGCACTTAATTAAATCTGGGCTGAGTGACCAAGTGGATTGGCAATCAGATTTAAAGATACTGACCTCCAGGTCACTTGTTTAATTTAGGCTCAGGTTAAGCAGTCAGTTTGATCAACCTAATCAATCTATATCTTGGAAAGGCCATAGCTGGATAAGACTGTAAAATATTCTTAAATGACATCAACCACAATTTTTTAGGGGTTATCCTATCATATCCACAGATAGGTGGATGCTGTAATCCAGGGCTATTCCCCAGTGTTCTAGAATACTCTAAAAAATCCAGGGGTGGCTTATCATGGCAAGGTTGAGGTTTAAGTACTAGCTGCACAGGCTACCATAGGGTAACAAATTTAAAAACTAAAATAAACACAGATATACATATTTGTATGTTAGATTAGTTTACTGGTATTCTGATGGAGTTATCTTTCCTATTTTATAAGACCAGTCTGCTGTTTGGATTCTACTGGAAGAGCCCAAGTTGTGTAACCACAGATAATGAATTATATGTGCATGGAGATTGATCTACCCTTACACAGCGAATGTGATTTCCAATATTGGAAACTGCGAGTGGACCTGATTATTTAACTGTACTTTCATGCTATGATATGATTCCCTATATACCTTTGCCATGAGCAGGACATCTGCATATCAAAGTAAAACCCTTGGAATACAGGTGTTTTTTTCTGCTTCTGGAAGATTTTTTCTCATTGAAAAAATTGAACAACCTTTACAAAAGATCAGTTATACATGTGTCCAAACATCTGAAACCTAAAGGTGCTACAAACAAATTAGAAATGTGTTTAATAACACAAATCTCAGAGGGCATTTCATGACGTGCAATTCATATTGTGTGTGCATAATTTATATGTCTGTCTTATTTTTGCAGATTTATAATATAGAAATGTTATGAGGGACCTGCCATTAGTCCTTTGGGGGAGCTGTGGCTGCAATCAATCTGTTCAGACGTTCCTCAGAATATCAGTCTAGGAGCCCTGGAAGCTTCAATTTTATACACCCAGCACCTGGGTGCCAATGCTGGACACTTGATGAAACTTACAAAGGAACCCGGATGGAGGAAATAAATCTGAAAGATTTGTTTATGTGTGAATTTCTTGTTATCAGTTGTGCTCGCATTCTGTTTCAAATTATGTTTCTGAGAAAAATGGATGCTGGTTTAGTCTACTGGCCATCTGCCCTTACACTACAAAAGAAAAACAGACATGTGTAATATACAGAACAGTAGGTGTGACAGTGTCAGTTCCAGATATAATTGAAAGTTCGGATTAGGTGCAACATTTTTAGTTTAAAACTTACAATGCAGTAATGAAGCCCCCTATTAAGTTGGCGGGAAAAGACAACAACATGGTCCTTATTTGATTATGTGGGGGGAGAATGCAATGGATATCCTCCTAGTGGCTGAGGAGTTAATAATACTGACATCAGCATAAGACACATACTTGCCTCTTGACTACAAAGCTTTGAATGGTAAGATGTTTGTCTGTGATGTCAGTGGTTCATGTCCAGCCCTTGCCTCCCCATTCAATGGACTGGAATGCCAAGCCATTACAATATATAACCTTTATAAAAGCCAGCACCATCTAGTGCACAAAAATAAACGTTATACTTTGTACCTGTACACTCGATCAGGAATATGGAGGGCTGTTTCCAAATTATATTTAAAGGGTATAATTAAATGATTGAGTTCTTTAGGACGTGGTTGAAGGTTTAATTGGTTCAATTTAACAATTAAGGAATTGGTTAGATCAAAGACCTGAACTGGTAGTGCTAGTGTTGCCTACCGCTACACTATGTGGCACTGGCATTTACTTTAATAAAGACACTTTGGCTAATCTCTCTAATGTTACATATGTCTGAAGAGCAGCTTTTGACCTCAGGTCAAACCAACTGTGAGTAAGTGTAATAAGAACCAGTCAGAATTTTACAAACATTTAAAACATGTGGGGGTACAAATAGAAACAGTAGAAAATGTAATTTCTAGCTACTTACTCTTAAATTCTCATAAATATACAGTATGTGCTCTGCAATAACAACACAGTTATGGTATAATAATTCTCATGAGGCATCGGGATTACAATTATCGAAAGATTGTTAAATTATATTGGAAAACAATTCCACCATAAGAATGTTATTCTGTTTTTGAATTTGGAATCTTGCTGTAGGTCTTGTTTTTCAGGGGAGTCTCAGTCAGCAGCAGTCCACATTAATTTCATTTACTGTGGCATACATTGGGGTAAATTGACATTTCCAATATAAAATATTAAAACCCATTAATAATTATCATCCAACAAGTGAAAGCAAGCACAGTGAGCACCTGCAATGCCCCGTGCAATGCTTCATACACAGATGCGCACAATCATACATTCATTAGGGATATAATTAATACATGTGACAGAAATCACTCAGTTGGGTTGTTAACCAATTACAATGATTGAGTGAGTGTTTTACAGACACTTGTGGGAGGTTAGTTTCATAATGCTTTATTTGAATTGGGCACTATGTTCCATTATCTAATTTTGACAACAGTCTTATGGATGCTTATATGCATGTTATGTCAGTTTCCACATGAGTGATTATGAAGGATTATGAAGTACTTTTGCAGTGTTCTGTAGCCATTATGGAGTTGTTATGAATGATACATAGTGTCCAATTAAATTAAATTAGTTTTCATTTTGTAAGCTTTAAACAAATACAGTACATTAATATTAGTCATAACTAGCATATTGTTCATGAAATCTTATGAACAAATTTCAAATATATACAGATTCTAATGACAATTTGGAATCTAACCCTTACATTGTAATGACTAACTACAATGACTTGAAATAAGCAACAGTTGAGTTAACAAAAAGGTATTGGTTTTAGTCATTAAAACATTCATACAGCACAGAGCAAGATTACTATTAGTAGTTCAGGAACACAAAAAATGCATTAATACTACTGTAACAGTAAGCATCAACAATGCACAAAAATGACCACTCAGAAATCTGATGTTTTCTTTTGTGTATTTTCATCTATTATGGAAATGATCCAATTTTGCCTTGTTGTAGTTCAGACAATGGCTGGCAGTAGGCCAAGGTATCTGACTGAATCAACGGTTCAGGGACAAGGGTGTTCGTTTGAAAAGAGGTTTATGATTCAACTCAATATTCCCTTTAGAAATTATAAAGGAGGAATCAAATGTTTATTGCCATCAGTTTGTCTACATCCATAAGTTAAATCATAAACTGAGGTTGAATATAAATGTGCATGATTATGTTAAATAATTAACAGTAGTAAATGTTCTAAAGAAGAGGTCAAAAAATGTAACTTTTGTAACGTCTTATAAAATGCCAGGAAGATATTCATTGCTCTGTTTTCTTTTCTTATAATTTGATAGCTCCAGGTGAACACTTGAGGAAACCTGGGGTCAGTTTCATGAAGCAGCTAGATAGCAACAATATTCAACAGTAACCATCATCTTTCAACATGTTTCATAAACTAATATTTAAAGACAGAATGGTACAGCTTTCCAGAAATCAATTCATCTAGTCCAGTGACTGGGGGGTCTTGGAACGCTTTTAGGGGGGTTGTCAAACAACCACATCACTAACAAACCTGTACTGTATGATTTGGCTACAATGCATTGTAGCAAGTCTTTTATAGATAAGAACACTAGAGTATGTCTTTATTGTTAAACAATTCCATGTGTATTCAATACAAATCTAGATATTTCAATCATTTATCAGTTAGAAAATATATCTCGCCTCTGAGACTAAAGTCACTTCAAATGGGGTCCCAACTAGACAACTAGATATAGTTTGAGGACCACTGATCAAAATAATAAAATCATCTATGTTTTCTTTTGTGCATTTTCATCTATAGCATTAAACTCTGTTAGCAGACTGCTACCAATAGTAGAAGTGGTTTGTGAAACTGGATCCATGTCCTCACATGAAAAGTAAAACTTCAGGATTGACAGGCATCAAGGACTGATAAAAAAAACTTTATTTCAACAAGATACATCTCATTTTCAGGAATGCCTGTTCACATCTGGGGAAGTGAAATAGAAGACTTTGGAAAATTGGCATATTGAATTTAACCAGGCCAGGGCACCATATTGTAATCCTCTGAACTTTTTGAAAAGATTGCCATCTGTAGGAAGACAGTATCAGACTCTCTGAACTCCCAACTGGGGAAGTGGTCCAGGTCCACTTCTTAGCTTGGTAGGCCTCCAGAGAATCCCATGCTCTGCTGATCCAGCAAAACCACTTCATAAAGATTCACTGGAGGTCTATAATCCAAGTACTGACCTATCCAAACTTTGCTTAGATACTGAGATTTTATTGAGATCAGAATAGACTTGGTATGGCTGGAAACACAATACAATCTAAATATATTATGAGGTGTCTGGAAATGAATCAATGTGTCCAAATGGTGTCCCTGTCGAATAAATGGATGGTGAATGGTTTCCACTATTCCCCTACATGGGTGATAATAAGAACATTGCAGAGAATTACACATGGTATTATGGCGTTGAGGTGTCTGTCTCGGTAGCTAGGCGAAGAGAGAAGGCAAGCTGCTGTCACTGTTTGCATGATTATCACAGGCTAATTGAATGATGAATGAGTCCATGTTGTCTCTAGTGAGCACATTTCCATGAATAAGCTCCTGAGAGTAAAATAATCCTTTAATAGATTTGATTTTTTTTATATCACAAAGCATTTCTTCAGCCAGCCCCATTCGTGATTACATTTATTAAATGGATACCCATTATAGCAGTTACAGATGCTGTCCCCATGGACTTTGCAGAAGTTCCAGACCCATGAGAAGTAAATGTGCTACTCCGTTGCATCACATTGGTGTTTGCTGGCAAGATCACTGCCATTGATTTGTCATTAACATGTCTGAAAAGTTAAAATTTAAATTTTAGAATGGCTTTTCACAACTAAAACCAACTGAAATGTTAAAAGTATTCTGTATGCATGACTTTGGTCTTGTTTTATAAAATAAATGAAGGAAAGAATGTAAGAGCTCATCCATTATCATTTTCTTTCTGCTGAACTCCCCTTGGTGTTCCTATAGCTGCACCCTGTCTAGAAATTGGGTAACTTATTTCACATTCCTTATACAAATTGGGTAACTTATTCACTATTTAATTTGCAAATTGCCCATTTAAGCAATAATGAATTCTACTGAAAACAGCTTAACTTGTGATTTATTTAGATGTTGTTTATTTGCAAGATTTCCCCAACTTGCTTTTAAATACAAATGCTTATGTTTATATTCCTGTTGATATGTATAGCTTTTGTTATAAGTAGAAAAACCAATCAATGGTGGACAGCTTTTTACTGCTCTTGTGCAATTTTTATACTTTGAATAAAGTTTGTATAAAGAGGGGCAGATTGAAATGACTTTCTTTGAAAATAAATGCAGGAATACCGTGATTCTCAAGCATCTTTAAGATTAATATTCACAAAACTGTTCAAGACTGTTGGTGGTGGTTTAATACAGCAGGCTAGAAAATATTTTAGTATATTAAACTGCATTTAGTTCATCAGAGACTTTAAATAATGTGTATTCTTTGTGAAAAGCTTAAAGCACCAGAGTTTGTCAAGCACCACAGGGTAAAGTATATAAAAACACATTCTTATGACTTCAGACCACCTATCCACATGATTTCACAAAAAAAAGAATAAAAAATAACGGATGAATGCTGTAGTTTTTGAGGTGGATATTGTATTTCAGGTCTCTGGATTCAGCTTTTTTGCTATATTTTATTGATTTTACCAGAGGACCGGATATTTTCAAACCTCACAGCTCATTCTCCTTCTTCTCTTATATAGAATGCTTAAATTAATAATAATTAGAAGAAGAAGAAGAAGAAGAAGAAGAAGAAGAAGAAGAAGAAGAAGAAGAAGAAGAAGAAGAAGAAGAAGAAGTACTCAATATGTTAACTCATGGTAACATGATTCACGTTAGAAATACTGCATAAAGAAAACCTCCAATGTTCTTATAAGAATAATATATTATATCAAAACACAGAACAGACAACTGTACATGACGAATACGTGTTGCAACTGCTAGCTACTGGTAGCTCTTGTAAGAATCTTCCAGGTCCATATTAAAATACATGAGCTAATAGCATTGCTTAAGGAGTGTTCCTCTTTGCATTATGCGTCATGCTAATTTCAATTAACCCAGCCTGCTATTTTTGCCCACCCCCTGGAAGACCTTGGGGGACATTCTCCTCATTTGCTCAAACTGACATTCTTATTCATAAAGCAGTCTCCATTCACATCTCTCTGACGTCCATATGCCCCTGACCAGTGACGAAAGCGGGTCCTTTAAAAGGCATCTTTAAAAAATTACGAATGACCGGGGGATAAAATTGTACACCTGGTGGTCTCCATCTACAAGTGGAATCTGTTCTGGATTTGGAATATATCGACTTCTACTTTATAGTGTCCTGCGTTCTTAGGCAACTCTCCAACAACTTGTTCCAAAGGTAGGGTGAAATAGCAGCAAGAATTGCTTGTTGGGCTACTATTGTGTTTCTATTGCTTGTCCGTTGGCTATGTTTTGCTACCACATAAATATATAGTTTTTGTATTATTATTTTAATGCAAAATATGTATTATTTGTGTTACGAATTTAGAAGACATGTTAAAACGTCTAGGTTTAATCTACAGCAGTTAAAATAATTGCATAACATGACCGGCGTCGACGTGGATTTGATTGCATATTGCTGTATCGGATATTCCCATCTCATTCAGTAAATTATATTTTTCTTGCAGCATTTCTTCCACACTAAACTAAAAGTTAATGTTGCTCAACAGCATTTTGACTATTACAATACAATTAAAGAAGCAGATGGTGCTTCCAAAAGATCTCAAGTCGAGAAAATAAATAAACCAGGAAAATCAAACCGCTCTGTATACTGTGCTTGAGTTGTCTTGACTCCTCAAGAATAAGCAATTACTATTAAATTGTCCTCTCGCTAATACACTTTAACAAACTGTAAAACATTAACAATTGAAATCAGCACCGCGCACATATGGAGTAAGTCTGCAACTTGTCAAAAAGAGGAGTTTTGGAATACAATCTGAATAAAAGCTATAATGAAATACAAAGAACTTGTTCTAAAAAAAAAGAGTCAGTATTAACGCTGGCGCTGTCCTACTTTTTTTCTTTTCAATTTGCAGATGTGTAATGCATTATTTGCTTCTCTCCGCAGGTTCTCAATCTGCGCAGGCAGTTTGGTCTCCATTTGAAGATGGCAATCCACGTGGAAGGGCTGGTAGCAATAATTCTGTTCTATCTACTCATTCTGTTTGTTGGAATATGGGCTGCGTGGAAAAACAAAAACTCTGGAATGGCAGCAGGGACAGATCGCAGTGAAACAATCATGGTTGGTGGGAGAGATATAGGGTTATTTGTTGGGGGATTTACAATGACAGGTAAGTCCCAGCTTGGGTTACATCTCAACTTTTCTCTGCTATGTTGATTATTGTTATTATTATTATTATTATTATTATTATTATTATTATTATTATTATTATTTAATACATACTAATCGATACAATTGTACACAATTGTGAAAAGGGTTTGTTTTACACTTTATATTTAGTTATTATTCTACATGCATTGTTTGGTAAATCACAGTGAAGATACATCTAATCAAGCGTTATACAGGAAATTCAACTGACTGACTCAGTAACTAACAAACTCTTATTAAGCATTATGTATTTATTTATTTTTTTTACAAATAATAATTAAAATAACTAATACAGATTTTGTGTTTCGTGTGTATTCAACGAATGCAGATAAAACTATTGGTGAGTTTAATAAATATTTCACTTTTTTTCATTCCAAATATGTACAGTTTATTAGCTTAATTAATGGCATTCAAATTAAACGCCCATAAAAAACACCCACAACAAACTACATCGTTTTTTTTTCCATTTATATGTCTGGTCTCCATAATACAATGCATAGTGGAGCTACAGTGTATGTCGTTGTTTGGAGATTTTTAAAGCTCACTCTAAATATATATTTCAGCTACATGGGTTGGCGGAGGATATATCAATGGGACTGCAGAATATGTATATTTACCTGGGTTTGGACTAGCCTGGGCTCAGGCTCCATTCGGATACGCGCTTAGCCTGATAGTAGGTATGAAGAACATTCTCTCTGTTTGCACACTATTTTCATAATGAGTTACGAAGAACAGACATTTCAACTGGAAACTCTTGTATGAGATCCAGTAACCTAGCACATGTCTGTACAAATGGAATAATGCACAATTCAGTCTTCCACACTCTCCACATGTTTAAGAATCGAACTAGTTTTTATGAAAGAAATAAACAAAACACGTGTTGATGTTAGCCAAAAGAAAAGTAAAGTACATGATTAGAAGACCAATGACGTGGTGCGTTGATGTGGTAAACTTACTTTCAAAACACCCTGTATATCATGCTTCAATACGTTTAGAATGTGTTGCTTACGATTTATGTTAAATGTGAAATATAGTATTTTCAATTTATTTTAATGTTAAAAAAACACAATTATAAACAGTAGCACTGCTGTTTTATTAGTGTATTTCATCTGTAAACATAATGACAGAATATGAAGCATGAAGTGTAAACAGAAATAAACAACCAGTCATTAATACTATAATCTCATGAGTAGTTTGGGCTATTCTTTTGGACAGACTCGTGTACTAGTGGTTCAAAGGAGTCTCTTTACATGAAAAGTTTTGTTTTTTTGTTTGTTTGTCTTTTTTAATCCGGAAAGAAGAAAACATATTATTATTATTATTTATTTCTTAGCAGACGCCCTTATCCAGGGCGACTTACAATTGTTACAAGATATCACATTATTTTTACATACAATTACCCATTTATACAGTTGGGTTTTTACTGGAGCAATCTAGGTAAAGTACCTTGCTCCAGGGGTACAACAGCAGTGTCCCCCACTGGGGATTGAACCCACGACCCTCTGGTCAAGAGTCCAGAGCCCTAATCACTACTCCACACTGCTGCTCTATTATCGGTAAAAAATATACTGTACGCTGACAAACCAAAATCGTAAGAAAATTAAATCAATTTTGTTAAATATTTTATACACACTTTGAAGACAATATTGCTAGATTCCCACTATTTTAAAAAAAAAAATCTTGTAATGCAAATACAGTAAAGTCTAAGCCGGTAAGACTTTCTTTGACATGGACGCAGTGTTGCATTCATAACATCTTAATAAAGGCTAAATAGAACTGTCTAACTACTGTATGTGCGTAATCTTTCGTAATCAAGCTGACATAACATGCAGACATATTGTTTGTAACCAATCAAATTATCTGTGAGTTTTACTGTACACATTGAGATCAATGAAATAATATACTTTAGTAGCCTACTAATATTGTAATAAATAAATAAATAAATGATGACAACACATTAGATTAAAAAATATAATGAATAGCCTAATGTTGGTTTTCCAATTTATTATGAGGATTATGCATGTCGTTTTATTGTTGTATGTAACCTAGCGAAGGTGTTCTGAAGCGTTGCCGTTTTAAGTTGAATTATTAAGCATTTGGTTTTACAGTGGTACTTGGATCATTTGAAGTCTTAACTGTGTATTTTCCTCATATCTAAAGGTGGTATGTTTTTTGCTAAACCAATGCGCTCCAGGGGCTACGTTACCATGCTGGACCCGTTTCAGCAAATCTACGGTAAAAGAATGGGAGGGCTACTCTTCATCCCCGCTCTCATGGGAGAGATCTTCTGGTCAGCAGCTATCCTATCAGCACTAGGTAAGCGAAGAGGAAACGAGCGTGTCATCTCGAATGAACAGTGGTCAATTTATCGTGATCGAAGAAAAAAAACGGAAAAAACCCTTCCCTCTACTGCTGTACATCATTCCAATTTCCAGTAGTCTAATAGCAGATTATAGTAAAAAAAATAAAATAAACAGTTTACGGTTTTTTTTCACATAAAAGGAAAATGTCACAAAATCTAAATATTTTTTATTTGTACTCATGTATCTTGGTAATAGTCAGTGCTTGGGGGAAACTGTAATGGCACTTTGACAAGGTCCCTAGGAAATGCTACATCATTTTCCCAAGGTGTGATGATATCATCCCCAAGTGACATGTCCCCTCAGTTCAAGTATATTTAAATCGTTTTTGTGTGCCAACTACATCAAAATGAGCACAAACAGTTGTATTGTGTTTATATTGCAATGTGTGCCAATATTTACAGACCGGTACCTT
Source organism: Acipenser ruthenus (assembly GCF_902713425.1). Taxonomy (NCBI): domain Eukaryota; kingdom Metazoa; phylum Chordata; class Actinopteri; order Acipenseriformes; family Acipenseridae; genus Acipenser; species Acipenser ruthenus. The sequence goes on along the minus strand of NC_081196.1, from coordinate 43,582,677 downwards.
AAGGACTCTTCTAAGCAATGATAATTATGGGGAATCTGATATGAAGTAGAGAATTGGATTTTTTGGTGCTGAGCACATTTGAAAAGGTTTTCAGTTAGCTCTTCCAGTTTAAAAAGTTGCCTGTACAATATCATTTAATAAATGAAAGCTTGCCTAATCTGCATAAACATGTAAATCCTTGCAGCTGTCAGCATTTATATTGAGAACAACACTGCAATTCCAGAAAGATGTAATGTTAATATTTGAATTAGCATATAATATAATATGTAACAGTGCATATAAATTAGTTAATTTAATCACCTATTTATTATATAGTGTAAAAAAAAAAACTTTTTTTCCACCTGTGGAAAATAAAATGTTTTAAAGGTGCAATTTGTAATTTATCCTAAAAGTGTGATTTATTTTTTATACTACTGAAATAACAAAATGAAAACATTTCTCCGGTCCCAAAGCATTGTAACTATTATACATGAAATGTGACAGCCCTCCAGGAATTGAGTTGCCTGCCTCTGGTCTACAGCACCACATGGTCGGTACTTTTTAAAGCAAGCTATTGGAGTTTGAATTTATAAAAATAAATATGTGCACTTGAAATTCTCAGCAGATTCTGCTGGTAGCAATGGAAAAATACAGTGCAGTGGCTCTTCTCTTGTGTTGAGTGGACACAAATTGTCCTTGCAATGCTTTTTGATTAGACATTCCACACAGGGAAAATGCTAGACTGGAAGAATTATCTCACACTTTAAATATATACAGTGGAACCAAAAATATTCAGACACAAAGTTCTGTATATTAGAGGTTCAACAGTGTATAGTTCTCAGCAAGGACTCGGCTCTAAAGCACACACTAGATTTATTAAACTAATTGGTGTCAATTGAATAAACTGTCAAGCTATTTGTATGGCGTATTTAACAGTACTGACCAATAAAATATCTATTTAAACTGCAACACGAAGGAAAGAGACAGAAACACTTCCTCATACATTTATTTGTGTCATCTTGGTTATCCATGAAGTCCATCTTCAATTATCAACTCAAAGGTATGCAGTTTTCCCCATGGAGTCTATGAAGGGCAATATTGTCAACTATAAATTGACATACATTTCCAGAAATTAAAATTTTCAAAACAAAACAGGCCTTATTGACGGGAAGTCATTTCGGCATGCTGTCGGTTAAGTGAGGAATTCCCTTTTGTGTGTTATTCATTTAAAATTGTAAAGTGGTGATTCCTAAGAGCATCTTCGTTTTTAACCTTTTTAGCAGATTGGGTTGCCACAGCAAAATTGTTTTACATAAAATGTCCTGATGTGAATAGTTTTTTTTTTAAATGTAGAGCTACAACCTTCATGTAAATCTTGTGGATTGTTTCCCTAGGTGCAACTTTGAGTGTGATAGTGGACATGAATATCAACACCTCAGTCATTGTCTCTGCTCTCATAGCAATCTTTTACACTCTGGTCGGAGGGTTGTATTCTGTTGCCTATACAGATGTGGTTCAGCTGTTCTGCATTTTCTTGGGGCTGGTATGTATATTTGTCACTGGTTTTGCATGTATTGAGTGTAATGCATTTGCTTTGTATGTGTTATTAATTGCCAATTACAGCCATGATGTATCATCAGTTGTACATGGAGGAAACACCTCCCCATAAATTGGTCTTCATCTGGAATGCTCATTTTAGAAGAAAAAAAGTCATTAAAAAACGAGCAGTTCAACGTGATTTTTTTTCATTTGCAGTGGGTCAGTGTGCCTTTTGCATTGTCCAATCCAGCCGTGTCAGATATAGGAGTGACCGCTTATAAATATATTCATCAAGAGCCGTGGTTGGGATCCATCAACTCATCAGATATATACATGTGGCTGGACAACTTCTTTTTATTAGTAAGTAGAAGTCAGATTATTTGAATAGATGTTTTTTTTTCAGGTGGTTTTGACGTTTTTACTAAAAATGATCATAAAAAAGCCCCAGTGGATAGATTTCCAGTATGCATTGCTCAATGTTCTGGACTGCTATCTGGCTCTCTTTTATAAAGCATGATTATAGAGTTGCATACGTATGTTCTCAAACCATTTATACATTTAAAATGGCTTTTTCTTTTTAGATGTTGGGGGGAATTCCCTGGCAGGTGTATTTTCAGCGGGTTCTTTCTGCCTCTTCAGCTACCTATGCTCAAGTACTGTCCTTCCTGGCTGCGTTCGGCTGTTTAGTGATGGCTGTGCCATCTGTTCTTATTGGTGCAATAGGTGCCTCTACAGGTAAACATTTATTATTATTATTATTATTATTATTATTATTATTATTATTATTATTATTATTACTACAAGGTTTTTACAGGTGATGCCTTTCATGGAGGGTGTGTGGTAGGACTGATCTGGAGAGTGAACATTGACAACTTGTCATGCACCAACAATACTCTTTCTCACAGCAAGGCTGGCAAGATTTTTATAGCAGCTTAAACTTTAAAATAAGCATCTTGGATGCCAAAGGCTCAGGACAGTGAGGATGTGAAAGGGCTGTCCAGACTCTTTTTTGTTGCTTGTGCAGTGGTTGGAGAAGTGTATACAGTCAGAAAGAGGGTTTATAAAATGGCTTGGAGGAACCCAGCCCTTTGATAAGCCAATGCCCTTGTTTCCATTTCTTAACTATCTCATAGCCATTTTCCATCATGTCTCACACACCCGAGGCATGTGGTATTACACAAACAGTCGCTCACAATGTCAAGTGTTATTGCTAATCATGTTTTACTGCTTGTGTTGGTTTTGTCTATAGTACAGTAGCATTACTCCATTTGATTTTACATGCTGAACCTCATAAATAATTAAATAAGGTAAGAAAACACATAGAGATCCAAAGGCATAAAACATGGGTTATTTCATCTTTTGGTAACAGACTGGAATCAGACTTCGTATGGGCCTGTGCAGCCGAAGATGAAGGAGGAGTCGGACATGATTCTGCCAATCGTACTCCAGCATCTTTGCCCCTCATATATTTCCTTTTTTGGTCTTGGGGCTGTGTCAGCTGCAGTGATGTCATCTGCCGATTCATCAATCCTATCTGCAAGCTCCATGTTTGCCCGTAACATCTACCAGCTTGCATTTAGACAAACGGTAAATTGGAAAAAATGCAGTCCCATGTTGATCAAGGCAGGCTGATTTATGCCAAAATCTCCCACTTTCAACATGATAGCGTAGGGAGAATACTGAATACTATCAACGGTAATTAGTGTAATTTCCAAATACAAAGCAAATTCGACACGCTTATTTTAATGTCACATTTTTTACTACTAATGTTTGAAACTCAGACTTTCTGTATATTGTGACATATAAAAAATATGATTTTATTATGGTAAATTTGCAGGCTTTTACCGAGGCAATTTCACACATTCAATACATATTTTAATACAACAATTAATGGGTTGTGCCAAAAGGGGGCTGGGCTGCTATAATTGGAAGTCCACATGGTCATATTAAAGTGGGTGTGACCTCAAAACCAAAAGCACATGTTTTTACACAACTTTGGATGTTTGCTTTATCCACTTTTAATGAGGCCACATCAACTTCTGGTTTGATCTTGCCCATTTCCTTATCCCCCCTACCTGAAGCCTTACCTCAGCCATTTTCTCACACATCTGTGAGAAAGAAAAAAAAAAGGGTTTTAATTATTAGTTTCAACCTTATCTCAACCATCTTATCTTATTGATTTTCTGTGTAAAGAATGCTGCTTAAATAAACAAAACTACCCTGTATTATTTAAATCAATCATGTTTTATAATGTGTCTTTTTGTTTACGTGCTTTTCGTAGGCATCTGATAGAGAGATCGTGTGGGTAATGAGGATTACCATTTTCGTGTTTGGAGCCGTGGCGACGGCCATGGCCCTGTTAACTGGAACAGTGTACGGCCTGTGGTATTTGAGCTCAGATCTCGTCTACGTCATCATCTTCCCTCAGCTGTTGAGCGTGCTCTTCGTTAAGGGAACAAACACATATGGGTCAGTGGCGGGATATATCTTTGGTTTACTGTTGAGGATCAGTGGAGGAGAACCATATCTTAAACTACCCCCCTTCATTTACTATCCCGGCTGGACCGAACAGATCAAAGAACATCCTCTAACAGGAGCAGTAGAACACATCATTGTTCAGAAATTCCCATTCAAAACTATATCGATGTTGTCCTCTTTTTTGGCAAACGTGGCATTCTCCTACCTATTTAAGTATCTTTTTGAAAGTGGTTCACTGGCTCCTAAATATGACTTCTTCGATGCTGTTTTGACAAAGCACAGCAAAGAAAACATGGATAAAACCACGTTGGTAAACAGTGACAATATCGTACTGTCTGAATTAGCACCTGTCAAACCAAGACATAGCATTGCGGTTGCTGCTGGATTCGTAAACAAGGAAGCTTTAAGTGATGAGGATACTAGCCCAAATTCGTCAAACAATGAACATGACTGATGCTTCTTCAGGGCTCTGTAGCCTTAATGGAACAGCCTTAATGAAATATGTATAGTGAGAAGGGTTTCAGCCAATTAACCATTGTGTGTGGATCTGGATATTCAGTTTTAATTGCTGCTATATAAATGAATAGGCAATGAAAGCATACCAACTTAATTAATAATTTGAACCACAGCCATCCATTAAAAAGCGCTGTAGAATGAACTCTAGTGCAATATTAGACTGGAAGGTAATAATAGCCACCATCATGTTTGGATACATTGACTTCCATTTAAATAGGTATGTGCAGTTTTCTTTTTCTTTTCTTTAATATTTGCTGCAGGGAATCTGGAACAATGGAGCAATAATAATGTGTTAATTTCTACCAACACATTCACAAGCAATAGCATGAACAACATGCACAGTAACAACATGAACCAACCTGAACATAATTCACTAAGGATTATTCGGTGTGTTTAACATTAATGCCCCTGTTATATAATAACTGCTATTGTACGTATACAAATATTCTACTTAGCTTTGCGGGAACCACACATTAAACAGCCATTTAGACCACAAATCCTACTGAGGAGTAGATTGATAACAAACTACTGTACCATTTTATTGCACTATTTCCCTGTTTTATGGTGCTATTTAATCAAACTTCTAGATATACTGTTGGTCAAAATGTTAACAGTTAAAAAATTAACAGTCAAAACTGTTTAAGATCTTCATTTAAAATGTCTAAACAGTGGCTCTAGTTTAACTGAATGCTGCTCGCAGGGAAAGATAATGGCTGCTGTATGTTTTAACTGAATCAATCCCTTATGTCCACTGACTGTAAGTACCACACCAATCTTTCCTCTATGGATACAAGCCCTTGCAGAGCAGTGGAATAACCGTTTCATTCCAGTCCATTCTTTTTTTTTTTTTTTGTCAGTGTCCGGCTCTTTGTTTTTCTATTACTATGGTTGGAATTTCACTTTGCATATTGTACAGTTGTGGAGTTATATTAATATTTTTTTGCTATTTCAGGGCTATTGAGTTGAGAATACTTAATAATAATGGCCACAGTGTAATGGACACCTGTAAATCACAATCTAGTGGACAGCTTGCACAAACGTCATTACTATAACTTATACAATACATAAGTAAAATACAAATGTTATATTTGTTCCTTGCCTATTTTTTCATAAACCTTTAATGCAGAATACATATTTCTACCAATGAGAAATCTTTTTCCAAAGATGTCAACATTGACACTTTCTATGTAGCGATAAATTTAAATATTATTATCTATACTATAAACTTCAATTTGTGCTAAAAGCAAATGTATCCCAAAACCCATTAAGACAATTCCTTTCGCTTCCCGATGTCCTGAGAGGTGTAAGCACTCCTTGGAGCCGCGCCGGTTGGGTCACAAGCCGAGCCCCGGGACAGGAGCACAGTATGCATATGTTATATATATATATATATATATATATATATATATATATATATATATATATATATATATATATATATATATATATATATCTTCAAATCAAAATATAAATTTTATATTATTAGGGAAAATAGAATTGTTACCTGTGATTGCATTGAGCCAGCAGTACAAATGTGTAATTGGTGCCAAAAGCTTCATCAGTATTTTTCAAAACAAGAGCATGGATAGCTTTCAGGTTTATGAAGAGCCATGGAGACTTATGAGTTTTTATTATTTGTTTGGTTGAATAAGAATTGTTTTCTTTTGTGGAAAAAAAAAATAATTCAATATATTACCATTTGCAACAAGTTTTTAATAGTTAATTTTTGTATTCACTAGTCAGTGTATATCAAACCTGAATATCGTGTATATTTCATAGACAAAGCGCCTTAATCATATCCTTTGGGGGACCTCGTCTGATATTATGCAAGGTCAAAATTAGATGTGTCAGGCACATCATACTTGCATATGAATGAACTTGAATGTGAGTCTTCTAATGAGAAAACAAACTTCATCAAACACATTTGGATAATGTGGTATTTTCAGTTTGTATATTGTTTGGCAATCATGTAATCATGAGTTTATGATGTGATAAAAACACAAGTTCAGTTTGACTTGGACCATTTCAAGATGACATGTTCCACTATAGTTATAGGTATAGTAAGAACATGATAGTTCTGCTTGCAGTTTGGCAGGCAAGTACAGTATTTGTGATTATATTTGTGATTTGTGATTATGATTGTAAATGACAATGTATATTTTTGTCTGTGTCATATATATTATATAGTCATTTGAATAAATTCTATGTGTATGATTTTTGCTGTTTGAAAGAGGTTAAAATGAGAATAATTCATTCAGTAGGCTTCCTATAAACATCACTACACATCTTTTTGTTAAATGTATTTTAGCTGAGTTTGTATTTTGAAGGCTATATAGCCTAAAGAGTAATATTTAAAATATACACTTTAGTATTCATAAGTAATTATCCATTGTAACTTAACTCCCACATCTGCCAAATACATAATATTCAACCCTAGGCTAAAGCCATCTGCCAAATAAATAAATAAATAAATAAATAAATAAATAAATAAATAAATAAATAAATAATATTCATACTGAGAAATCAGGCTATTGTATTTTCTTTTTTGACAGTGTACATGGATCAGCTCATGATTTCCAATATTTCCTCATACAGGGACTGTACTTTGTGTCCAAAATATGTTTTTCCTTTCCTCTTCGTAAACATTAGCAAGTGATCACTTATCCAGAAATGTAATGACTTCCTGAGAGACTAGTGATGGAAAGTCATTCTTGATAGCACTAATGATTCTCCGATATTAGAAACAGAAATAGATCTTACTCTGTCTTATCAATATTAATTTATTTTACCACGACTCTGTAAATGGTTAGCAAAGTGCAGACTACCGATCTTCAAGAATAATCACTTGCAAAGAAAAAGTGTTAAAACATAAATGTTAAATATAAATGTTACAATAGCAAGAATGCCCTTTTTGAACAAACCTCAGGATTGTACAACATTTTTTTTTTTTACCTTTTTACTAATTAACCTTAAATATTCCAACCTCTGAGCTGTATTTAACAGTGCCAACATCATTTTTACTTTAAAACAAAACATGGGTTACATGCCAATAGAGCTGAAAAGTGCCAATGGAGCTCAAAGAAATTCTGATTTCAACACCAGGACTATAATTCTGTTTGTAGTATGGACATTTTAAGAAGAATAAATTATGAGTTCCAATTCCGTTTCATGTAACAAAACACCAACACCTAGGCTTACTAGATTGATAAATCTGACACTTGCTACAGTTATTACACTCTGAGTAAGTTTCTGATTGCTGCTGCTCTCCACATGTCCACTATGAGATGAAATACTTCGCTGGTCAATCATTTTGAGCAGACAACATGTGAAGCTGAAATGGAAGGTGAACTAAAGCCTGCCCTCATCAATTTTGATCTCTTGAATGCCAAACCATGATCTAAAATCTTAAGTTCAAGGTCATTCATCGGGGGCAGCAGTATACCAAGCACACACCTGTCTTGATTTCTGATGTTCAATATATGTAGTAAGCTGACTTACATGTTAAGCAATAGTCTGTCAACAAGGCTGGTTGTCATCAAGAAAATGTGAGGATGTTTGTTAATGTTAATAGCAGATCAGTTTGCTTTACACAAGAAAATATATATTCTATGCAATAGGCTGACAACCGAGGATGTTTGTTATAGCAAATCAAAAACTGAATGGTCTAACATGTTGTGATCTGTTGTTTGATTCTTTGGTGAGACTGGTGTGTCTCACAATGAATGTCACAAACAGTTTGTATTATTTTCACGCTGTATTTCCATATTCCACGGTGCATTTAATCAATAACATTTGAGAGAGAGTGGACACGTCCCAAACAAGCAACATTACAGATGGGTTTTAACAGTACACTTTGTATACTTGTGTAGCAAACCTTTCAGTAGATCAGAGGCTTCAGACGTAGTCCAATATCCTTCATGTATTTTCTATTGCATTATACATGGGATTCAAGATCCAGTCCACAAGTAACCTCCCCCTGCAGCAAACTGATGTTGTGATAGCCGTCCCCAGAGCCCTCTACTTAATCCATTACCTTATTCTGTCTAAATGATGTGCCATTAGTAATGGCGTAAGCACACGTTCAAAAAAGCAACTCATTAAAAACATCCTTCAAAATCCCATCCAAGAGTCTGGACCTGAATAAATACAATTAAACATCTCTGGTTCATGTAACCAGGAGAGTACCTATTGAGATTAAAGGCTCCTTTACAAACCTCAAGACAACACAAACTGCAGCAGTCACAACCAAACAAAAGCAGTACAGCTTACAGATCCTCACAGACAGATAATAAAAGCACATATTAAAACAAACAACCTACAAATAACTGGCACATGAAGGTAAGCAGATAAAAAATGTAGCGGGACAATGGGAGAGTGTGACTCCTGTAAATAAACTTTCATAGGCAACCTTTTATCGGATTGTGAAATCCTACATTCAGTCTAACCTTCTGTTACTCCTTAGATGCCTGTAAAAGGGTTGGGAGGAACCCTCGGTTCAAAATTATAAGGTCTTAGAATTTATAAAAATCCCCAAAAGTGCCCAGAAAGCTGACCTAAATTTTACAACACATAGTAGCAGCTGTATTTTCTGTAGAAAAATCAAATAAAATAAAAAGAGTGATATTGAACATAATAGGTGACAGACTGTAAAGCTTTTATCCAATCCAATGGTACCCCTGTAAGCTTTTCTTAAGTGCATTAGTAGACAAGGGCCCAACCAGAAATGATACGTGTATTAAAAGCATTGATAGTATGCATAGACCTGACAGTCTGCATTACTACAAATTTCCAGAGATGGACTTTAAACACTGAATGGCAAGAGTCTGAAGAATGGCTCCCTTAGGGGTTTTAAGAAGCAGGGTGCTTAACAGACTCATTATTTACAGTAGCAGAATTGCAGCCCGAGGCAAACAAGTTAGAGTAAAACAGGATTTTATTTGTAGTTTTTTACCATTATAAGATGACATTATGGAGTTCATAAAACACTCCTAAAATAGTACATCCATTTCGACACAAGAGAAATGTTAGATATTGTTACGGTCCGCTCCACAAAAGAGAAAAGATTAACAAGTACTGACAGAGACCGTTTTTTGAAAGTAATCTTCTCTATCAGCGGAGAGTGGCTTTGAGGGAAGAGTTTGATTAAAAACCATACATAAGCGTTTTGAACTGATAGGGGATGATGCCAGTGATTAACTTCATGAAACAGTGTACACAGGTGAATCACCTTGACAATCATATTCATCATTTAACAGCGTACATGGATCAGCTCATGATTTCCAATATTTACTCATACAGGGGCTGTACTTTGTGTCCAAAATATGTTGTTCCTTTCCTCTTCGTAAACATTAGCAAGTGATCACTTATCCAGAAATGTAATGACTTCCTGAGAGACTAGTGATGGAAAGTCATTCTAGATAGCATTATTGATTTTCCAATATTTGAAACAGAAATAGCTCTTATTATGTCTTATGAATATGAATTTATTTGACCATGGCTCTCTAAACAGTTAGAATAGAGTAGACTACTGATCTTCAAGCATAATAATTTGCAAAGAAACAGTAGCATGGTACAATCTCTTGTAGTAGATGAGCATTTGTTATTTTGGTGGAATACAGTGCTACAGGTCTCAAAGTGGTACTGCTGATTCTTTTTGTACATTCACTTATTGTAAGCTCTTTAACACTGTAAGCTATGAATGTTTTGACCACTTCTACATAATATACAATAATAATGGAGATAAAGGATTGAAAGCAGGCATGACCTTTGAGATAATGAGCTTGGCCTTTTCGTACAAACAGGCCATACATTTTTAATGCCCAGAAGTTAAAATCTCTGTTTACTGAACCAGGGATCTTGTTCAAAGGAAAGCTTCAAATGTTGAAATGGACAATTTACAAAAATTCGAACGAGGAGACAAGAGCCTATTTGATGTTTCTAATATTTACTTACATTGCCAATACCTAAGTGATTCACATTATTAGGAGTCCTGAGGTCAGGGTAACCCAAACAATGACTGAACCCAATGAACCCAAACACAGGCAATGAAATGCTATGATGGGGAGGATTTCTTAGCACAATAAACATATCTGTATTGCATTGGGAAATATATACTTTTGTTCCTTTATACAGTCATCACGTAAACCTAACGTCCTGTACAGCTCTGTATCCAGCAGGCAAAGCAAATTCATTTCCTCTATATTTGATGCTGTTGTGACAGGAGTTTTAACCTGTGTGGATTTATACATTGCCACAAGGCACGCAATATAGAGGGTCTGCACTTTTTTCCATTAACCCTTTCCATCAATCTTTGTCAGTATATTTGGGAGTAAGACCAGATTGCTGGTAAAACATGCCAGCTATACTGTAAAAGTCTCTGTATTAAAATTACTGCATACAATTACCATTTTACTAGGCATTTCTCAAAAAATTGAAACAAGTGCATCTACTGACTTTTATCAGGGTACAACTGCTACTGTCTGAAAGAATATGCTAATCCTGGAATTTCAGCCAAAAATGTAAACAAACCATCAAGCTTTGGGATAGATCAGAGTTGCCCGAAGCAGTTCATAATATTGAAAAAGTACTGAAAGTTATTTGAAGTAATCCATGATGGAAACAGCACAGCAAGGTCCTAAACATCTTATAGGTATTGTTATAAATTATATAGGTGTGACACTGGCACTTTAGGTCACTTACAGGGAACCTGTAACTAAACTACACAACCTTCCAGGCACTGTCAGAGAGTTCATTAGTGAGAGCTCTAGCAGACAAGGCCATTAACTTCAACACACCACAGCATGAGAAGAGGGACGGAAGCAGTAAGGGCCCTTTGAAACACAAAGCATTATTATTATTATTATTATTATTATTATTATTATTATTATTATTAGGTGACAAATAAAGGGGACTTTATGCCAAAGAAGATCCAGACTATTACTGTCCTTCACCTCTGTATTTTGTCATCTCTAATATTCTTAATCTTCACATGATGGTTAACGTAGCATTTGTGGATTCACCTTCAAAGGTGTAGTGTAATTTTTCTTTTAAATGTATTGGTTGTGAAATACAAATATCTAGCAGGCAGTGGTGGATAACATTTTTATTTTATTTTAAACAGGGATGCTACATCCCAACACTATACAAGGGTTAAGGTGAAACTTGTTGCATTTCCGATATGGCTTCTCCTTGCTGTTATGAATGTTAGGCATTCCACAAACTGCTTGAAAATAGTCCATCATGGGCAAGGCTATCATGTATTCTGGTCTGCCTCTCTGCAGTAAGTGGTAGAGCTTTCAGTTCAATTATCCTTCGACCACTAGCTTAGCTGACATGTGTTCCCCCTACATAGATCAATCAATTTTCCTCCACAGTCTGCCTTACTTTCTCAACAGTTGATGCCTTACAGAAGAAAACCATACAGCAGGAGCAAATGAGCCATGATGATGTTGATCGATCTCCATCCCTTTTAATTTGATACAAAAGCCAAGTAGCACTCCTTTACTCATCATTAAACAACAAAAAAACAGTGGTGAGGGCCATATCATTTAGGTCCAGCCTTGTGTTAATAATAATAACTTCTAATCAGCAAAATTCTTCTAGTTGTTTGTTATTTGTTTTGGCTAACGTGCCATTTTGTTTGATAAAGTGTTTTCGTTTCTGTTTATTTGATTTATTTTAATAAACACGCGCAACTGCGCTTGAACCCGCGGTACTGAGTCTGTGTATTTCCTAGTCTGGTGACGTCACCCTCCCAGCCATCCTGTCACAATGACATTGTTTAGAATAGAGCCCATCTCCCACATGAAGCTCTTGTAACAGGCACTTGTGTAATACACTGCCGTTACGGATTCTGTCCCATCAGTGCTATGAGATGAAGTTAAAAGCTCTACAACCACGAATGCCCAGCCTCTGCCCTGTTACACTTGTTACACTTAGCTAAGTAATAAATAACTTCACATCTTCGGCGCAGAATTTGAAAACATTGAAAACATATTTACCTTGTCAACAGGGTGTGTCTAATATTGGGAAGTTATTATTTGGCATAAAGTAGACTTACAAATAAAATAATTGTTTTTCTTGGTTTCTACTTTCTTCATCAGTTTCTTTGTACCAATAACTGGAGGCTTCAATTAATATCATGTATTTCTGTTTCCAGATCTTGTGCACTATGGGAGTTAATCGTATAGAACACTATATGACTGTGATAAAGTAGACACAATTTAGCCACCATTGCCAAGAAATGATTCACGTCAGCAATGATGCTGCTTTTTTGGGGTTACTGAGGAGCAGCTCCTTGTTCTTGAGAATTACAGCAGCTCAAATTTTAATCACTGCCAGTGTAGAGCTGTTTTAAAATATTACGGTCAATATATTGAAACTTGCATATTGTTTTAGTTGAATTATATATTTTATCATAACTTGGTCCTGCATTCATAAGTATTTAACACTCAACAATGCTAAATTCAGAAAAACAAAAACGTAATCAATTCAAGGACAAACGTTTTGACTACAAGTCTTTCTTAATGTCTTGAAGATATCGTGGTGTTTACTAAGCTTCCATTTGAAATCTTTTTCACACAGTATCATTTGATGTTGTTGTTATAAAACAGAAGGCTTCCCTGTTTTACTGCGAGATATGTCCCTACACTATATATCTGCCTTTTTAGTTATTCTCAGTGGAAACCCACAGTGAAATGGCAACATGGGGAACATGATTGATGTTGATCTGCAGGGCATCTTACCACCTATTTAGCAGTATTGATTTTCCTCACTCTGGTTTTTATCACAAAACCTTGATCTTTGAAATCCTTCTTCTTGACTAAAATGGTTCTGGTAATGGGACAGCTGGTCTTCAAACAGTGTGGAAATAAAAAAATACAGGCACCATTAGCAAGGCATTGCAGTTTAACTGTCTGTGAGACTCTGCAAATGTCATAATACAGTATTTTAATTTACTTCAGCTGAATTTTAGCATTCTCAAATGCTGAATATGTCAAGGCATAACACAGACATGTAGTACTATGGTATATGGAAAGATCACAGATTTTCAGTGATTACCACACCCAGCTATTTACTTTTATTCAAGTCCTCGTTCAAAAAAGGGACACCATTATACACTAATTGTGTCCATCCATCCATCAGTCTGTCACAATACACCGGGTGATCATAATAACTTTTATCATATACTCCTAACCTCCTACAGACATGAGGATTGCATTTGGCTATAATCCAATAAACTTTTGATTTTATATAAATATTTTAAACCTGTACTTGCACTCATTTATATTCTTATCTAAAGCAGTCCAGAATCATTGCATCATCACTCATGACGTATCCACATGAACATACTGTAGAGAGTAATCAGAATTTACTCAAGTTATGTAAGGGTCTGTAACAGGGCGAGGAGCCCTGTATGTGTTATTTGTTTATTTATTTTTAGAAAGGGGTCTCCCCCTCCGGCCCTGTGCAGGTTATTGTTTTGTATTTGTTTGTTTTTGTATTTATGTATAAATATAGCGGCAGAGCCGTGTTTTGTTATTGTATTTAAAGCTGTGTTATTGTTTAGTTTGTATTTATTTAAAATGTATGACGGCGAAGCGCCACATGTTTTGTTTATTTAAAATGTGTACTGGCAGAGGCGAGAGTGGGTACTCGTCCTCTGCCAGGAATAATTAAAAAACCTCATGCAGAAGGTGGTCACCTGCATATAAACCTGCAGCACTCTCAGTTCCGGGTGGGTGTTCAGAGGAGGAGCGAGAGCGAGGAGCGGAGCGAGAGAGTAAATTTAAAAAGAAACAACGAAACCTAATAATCTAGGAACAGTGAAGGTGATTTGCCCAGCCTGACCTCGATCATTTATTTATTGTTTGTGTTCATGATTTTGTTTTGTTTAAATATTTATTTATCTCTGTGAGCACAGTGTTTTCTGTTTGAATATTTTATTTATTTTTTGGATTTGAATAAACGGCGCCGCAGCGTCTTTTTGCCTGCAGTACTGCCTCAGTGTGTTTGTTCCTGCTGCCGGCCTGACATCACCACTCGTCCACCCTGTCACAATCTATAGTAAACCTAAGTGTTTAATAGACATAACAGACTACTTCCCAAATTAAAAAGCCTGGTGAAGCCAGTTATGGGGTCATTTGATTGTTGTTTCCAACATGTAAAACCAAAAATAACATGCATTCATATTGTATCACTGTCGCCATTGTTAGCCTTTCTTTCTTTACAATGCCTGACACCATGGCAACAACTGCAACGAGTGTGAAAAATTGCCTAGCGGAATTGTTATATTTGAAACCATGTAAAAATGTTATTTATGGTTCTGAAGTAATATATCATGTAAAATACATTGATAAGACCTTATAGAACAGCAGTTTGATACTACATTTGCACAATGTAGTTACACTATTTCCAATGCTTTATTCTTAAGAGGTAATATTTTTGTGGGGTCACCAAATTTATGGTGGGGTTCAATACTTTATTGTGGGGTAGCCAGGTCTCTCTACATCCACTAGTCAGCAGACAAGAGCCTCAACAGCTGTTTATGGCACAGATACCACTACTACTGAACTGAATCCATTATCCTTGTGGCAGCTTGTATTGAATCCGATAAGTAAAAGGGTGATATCTTTCAAGTAACCTTATTCAGCTTGTTTTCACTAACAGATATTGATTCCTTCGAAGACTGTACTGTGTTGCTGGATTTCCAGGATCAGAAACCAGACCTCACTACCTGTAAGATTAAAAATAATGATTATTTAAAAAATAAACATAGAACATGTGTTTCTTCATAAAGCCTGATGTCCTTTTGTTTCATGCAGATTTGAAATCTGTAATCCAGCACATACTGTAATCCAGAACATTACAGGAGAAACTAGTAAATGAGTAGCAACTCTACCCCACAACCTGCACTACTTGTGCCCTCTGTTTCTCACCACAGAAAAACGATTTCTCAAAAGAATGCAGGTGTTTGAATTGGATTGTCTGGGGTGCAGTGATACAGTGGCATAGCTAGGTGAACAACCAGTTTATTGATACAGGCTGCTAAACACCACAAATGCAGAGAGGGGTATGAGGAAATGGGCATAATAAAACCAATGCATTTTGCATTGGTGCAACAAGTTTAATTTTCAGTTAAAAGTCATATTTGATTTTTTTTTTTTTTTTTCAACAAAAAAGTATTAAATCTGTAGAGATGATTTGTTTCCACCTGAGGGAATGTTTGGGAATATATTTAGGTTCTTCTTCACTTTTTGCAATTCAAAATAGGCTCTTAATGTGTGCCATATCATATTGCAGTGTATCTGCCTCTTCCAATGCTTGTGTTTGATGTCACTTAGCTTTACTTAACTTTGCTAAGATTGTATCATAGTAACCCACAGTAAACCTGTATAAGGAGGTGGCTGAAGCTCAGGTGGTTATTTCATGGGTCTTGTAACATGCGTTATGGATAATCATCATGGATCATGGTGGCTGAACTGCACTGACCTTAGCAACAGACTCCCGAGCTTCCCACTCAAACAGCTGATTTATTGATCGCTCATCAAGCAGCCTCTCAGTGACTTCCATTAACTGCTGTTCCTTGTTAGAGGGAAATATCTTGGTAAGTATTAAATATCCACAGTTGTCCTGGAAATATCCTCATGAAGGGCCCAGCCTGAGAGGGAGCCGGTTGTCAGGTAAGATATGAACACTACGGCCTCATTTATTCAAAGGGCTCAAGTAGAGTTGAGACAACATCCTTTTCATTTTACACAGAGATACATCATTTCAACAGAACTACAAGTTTTCTAAAAAATGACATTTTTACTATTCAGCAGTTTAGTGTAACTGCCACAAGTAACATAAATACTATAACGTGTTGGTTATACTCCTGCCTCAACATTCACATTGCTGAGTTTGACATCCCTCATCTTATCCTGTGCACGTTTACTTGTATTGTCATCAAATTTGATATAGAAAACCAACTGGGAAATCACTATGAAGAAAGATGCTTAATTCATGCCAAAATTAGATGTTTTTAGTAGGAAAGGATAAAGGTGGAGTGGTCGATCCCTATCGTGTACTGGAAAGGTACTTCAATGGAATGTGTTCTCCTTCAAGATGTGATTCTAAAAGCTGCTATTTTAGCATAATTAATATATAGATGTTTACGAGGAAGCTGAGAGGGTAAAAATATGCCGGTTTTTAAAGGACATATCAATATGTTTGTAAGATCCCCAAGTCCTCTGAGAGGTGTTGGTAATATGTATGGTTAACTAATGGTCTTTTTAAAACATTTTTATGTGATCAATGTAATCTCGTTTGAGAGAGAGAGAGAGAGAGAGAGAGAGAGAGAGAGAGAGAGAGAGAGAGAGAGAGAGAGAGAATTTAGTTATTAAACATTTAGCAACCATGTTCTTGTTAAAAAGAAATGTGCAGAGGAAAAATCTTTACCTGTTTTATTATTTTCTATAAACCACACCACAAAACTGTTTTCATAACTGAGACAAAATTATGTCAAATGTATCTTATCCCTAGAAAGTGAGGTTCCCTTTCCATTCAAAGACAACCACCAAAACATTACGTATGGGATATGCCTGCCTATTGGTAGGTATTCACTGAGCTGTCTATAACAGAGCTGCCGATTGGCCCCTTCCTGGATGACATCCTTCGTCCCGCCTACCGAGGGGTTAAAACCATCATTCCAATATTCTCTTTTTGCCTCTCAAGATGGTAAGGTAACACCTCTGTGTTGAACTGAGCATTTTGTGAAAAATAACTTTTCTGAGTCGACTGCAGTCCCCCTGCATTCGTGCTGAAAGCTGGCTTGCCTCGTTCCTGGAATCAGTGGCTTGTCTAACCACGGTTACGGTAAGTAACCTAATGTTTTCTACTTCTGTTTTCACACTGGTCTGTAATACAGTCTAGACTTGTCTTCATACTAGAGGAAAACTGGGGAGCGAGTTCACCTAACTCCTGAGTTTACTACTCCTACCCTAGGGGTAATTTCTCTTGCATAGTTTGTTTATAAACAGTAAAAAAAAAAAAAAAAACAGGCGAAAATAGCTTGGACCCTAAGGGGTTAATGCACTGTCCGTATTCAATATGTAGGTGTGTAGTTTCCTTTTGTGAAGAAACAAGTGATTATGCATTAACTAGTCAGGAAATACAACATTTTGAGTCAAAGGATAAAGGGTACTCTGTGTGAAAACAGTATAAGAAAGCATCAGCGATGCTAAATATAGAAGGGCCCTTAACATTTATTCACAAGAAGAACAATACAGAGAAAAAAGAGGGAAAAATGCAAGACAAGTAACTAAGAGTTTTCTTTTTTTTCACTAATATAAGAACAAACGTATCTTGTGAATACAAATGTATTATCCTATAATATTTTTAAAGCTGACAGATTGTCATTTTTTCTTTAGTAAACTGACAGCCCGGAGTCTGGTCACGGAAACGATAATAGAATTACGAGGAACTGCAATGAACTCTAGTGACCTTGAAAAATAAATGACATTGCATAGCAGGCAAGAAAACTGGCCATCTTTTAAATTGATTTACTTAATGCATAAACTGCACTCGGGTTGCAGTCCTTGGAGCACACTTCAAATGTTTGGTTACATTGTGTGTGTAATAAATCTAGCAATTCTAGCACAGTGACTCACTAGGAATACAACGATATAACTCTTGTCTCTGATGGACAGGACTGTTCATGGTACCAGTCTTAGCATCAGTATCAGTCTGTGCCAATTCATATGAGGGTAACAGGACTTACTCTTTGCTAGGGTGCTGTAATAAGCTATTTCACCTGTTAGTTGCTGAACCACACCAGTTCAGGTCCATTCCTGCTCACATTTTCTCATAGAGCCTTTTAGGGGCGCTTGTGCAATGCAGCATTATGATTCAGAAACAAACCGGAAGTGGATGGGAACAAAAGGAAGTGTAAGAGCGCAACCAGTTTTAAATTTTTTTTTATTTTACACAACTTGTGGTTCTGGTCAAACCCATCCACTGGTTAATTATGCATTTTTACCCTTGTGTTTTCTGTTTCTGTAAATATACAACCATACTATACAGCTTCCCTTAAACCCAAGTAAGTAAATTACTATTCTTCTACTTTACAATTTAAAAGGTTGTGAATGCATTAAATTACAATAGATGTAAAAATGTCTGCAATTTTCATTACCTGCTTGTGGCAAAGTGGTTTGTAGTGCACAGGTGTAGAGGTGATGCAGTGATTAGAAACAACAGTTCAAAGGTGAAAACAAAGCTTTATTAATTGCTTTAAATAATAATCCTATAATGCCCATGAAGTGAAGCTTAGTTTTGGGTATTGCCAATAAACCCAAGGATAAGGAACGTAGATTACGTATGGGTGTGTAATGTGTAAGCAATTCAGAAATGTAACATGGAGCTAAACCATTCAGAGCCTTATAGGTTAACAATAGTATTTTAAAATCAATCCTGCTCTCAACCGGCAACCAGTGCAAAGAAGCAAGAACCGGTGTAATATGGGCACCCAGTTTAGTGCCAGTTAAAATGCGAGCAGCGGAGTTCTGATTATACTGTAGCCTGCTAATAGCAGCCTTGGAGACACCTGCAAACAACACGTTGCAATAATCGAGCCGGGAAGAAACAAAGGCATGAACTAGTCTTTCTGCATCAGGCATCAGACAACATAGGGTGCAGACGAGCAATGTTAAAAAAGGATACCTTGGTGACATTGCGGATATGTGACTCGAAAGTAAGGCTAGGGCCAAAGACCACACCAAGATTCCTAACTACAGAGCTAGATTTAACTTCAAGCCCATCGATCATTATGCTAAAAGAGTCAACATTTCTAAGTTGTCGAGGAGAGCCAAGTAGCATTACTTCGGTTTTATTGCTATTTAATTGTAGGAAGTTTTGCCGCATCCAAGTTTTAATCTTAGTCATACAATTATCAAGAGCCGAAACGGCCACATTTGTGTCAGGTGTAGTCTGAAAATATAATTGTATCTCATCTGCATATGAGTGAAAACTCATACCATGACGATGTATGATCTGTCCAAGTGGCAGCATAGAGATATTAAAAAGGGTCCTAAAATAGAGCCCTGTGGCACACCTGTAGATACCGGGCTAGGGTCAGATGTATAGCCGCCCATGGAAACACACTGCCTATGATCTGACAAGTATGATCGGAACCACTGTAAGACAATGCCAGTAATACCCACACAACATTCCAAGTGGTTCATTAGAATGGCGTGGTTTACGGTATCGAATGCAGCACTAAGGTCTAATAGGACCAAAATGGTCAGTGCACCGAGTCAGCGGCCATGAACAGATCATTAACAACCTTAACAAGGGCTGTTTCAGTCTTGATCTAAAACCTGACTGCAAAGGTTCATAAATACCGCATTCCAATAAATGACTCAGCTGCTAAGCCACTACGTGTTCTAGGATTTTAGACAGAAAGGGTAGATTAGAGATGGGCCTATAATTACAGTCAAGGTTTGGTTCTTTTAACAAAGGAGTCACAACGGCATATTTAAATGCTGGTGGAACTACTCCAGAACTCAGTGACTCGTTGATGATATCAGTCACCACCAGGCTGAGAACATCCCCCGATATACCTTCAGTCCCACCCTCTTCGGATCACGTCTCCTCCAATCCATGACTGACACATCGCCTACCGTATTAGGGCGATGACTTCTGGTATTGTGGCTCCGCCCCCTTCCTGGATAGCCGACTTCCAACTGACCCTGGAACGAACTGTCAAACCATACAGTCCAGGGCACACTGTTCCCTCACAGGTCGGGAGGGAGATTTTTGACTCGGATTCATTTGCTCAATTTTTTTTTATTTTCAACCATGTCAGCAACTACCTCCTACTGTTCTGAACTGTAAAGAATATTGATCTGAACTTGTGCATAAATTACATTATTTTAAAGCAAATGTCGACTTAATGATCTTTGATTACATCAATATGATGAATGAATTTAGTGGCTTGAAGGAGTTTCGCACAAACACCTGTCGTAATCATCTTTGATTTAACATGTCTGTGTTCAACTCATCAACTGTATTCTAAAATGGGTCTGTTCCCATTGCAGTTGAAAGTCTCACTTTGCCTCTCTGCTTTTCAAATGTAGACATGGTGATGGTCCAAGATACTTACAGTGAACATGTTAGCACGTGAAGTTAATGAGCATTATATTTGAAGGAATACTGCATGTAAATTGAATATACCTTTAATGGGAACAAAGATCTCCTGATCTCCTGAATTCTGGAATCAGTTCCCGCTTGACAATTTACATGCAGCTTCACTGGGTACATTTAAACATTTAAACACAATTACGTTCTTGCTCAGAGTATATGCAGTCGCTAATTGAAGAAAATGTGTGTGAGAATCGATCATGTTAAATTTATATTTGTCTACTTTGTTTCCTGGGTCTCTCTTGAAAAACAAGCTGGATGTGCCAACTTAATAAGGTTTTTTCTCGTATGTGTAAAAATGTTTAATAAAAATAAAAATAAAAGAAACTTATTTTAGTGACTGTTGTTACTTACTGTGAGTTGTATTTTTCAATACTGTAAGTTAAAATGTATTGCAGCAATCTACCAATCTGTCTTTCTTACAATCAACCAGCATTCTCTTTGTTTTTGCCACAGTGTTTAAACTCCTACAAGCCTATCTACATGTCATGGTAATTTTAGAGTGTCATTAAAAAAATAAATAAACGCAGTGCAAGAAAATTTTGCCAAGTGATATTGTTTCTGTAAAAGTTGATGTGATGGCTCATGGTGACAGTGATACCTTTTATAACTCCAATGAATCACATTGCGCTATTCTCTCTATCTCTATCAAACTGACTACAGTTTAGCTGACAACAGAGAATGAGGTTGTCTCATGGGAAGCAGTCATAGTCTAGTTGAAGCTGCCACTGTTGTGACAACTCCCTATTGGAAGTTGTCAGTTTAAATTCTTGCCATCAGGAAAAGAGCCCACAAGACAGCAGTGTCTGAATCAACATGTATTGTATTCCATTTTAGTTTCTGTTTTGCCTGGTTAATAAACACGCCTTAAAAACATAAGTCCCCTATTATATTTTTTGTAGACTGGACATTTCGTTCACAATAACTCTGGTAGAATGTATTACTGCTACATTAGAGTAAATTATAATGAACCTCCCATGAATCTACTCTCTGCATTTCCCCAAAATTACATTACTACTGCTGCTACATGAAGAACTACATATGTATATAGGAAGTTCAAATTCTGTGCTCACTGCAGCCTACATGTCGCTTGCAGACATTATTCAGCACCCCCGAGGATATCCTTATCCTTCGATGATTTTAGAAAAAAAAACCTTCAGCACGATTGATCATAATACACTACTGTGTAAACTGGAAACAATTAGAAGTATGTTAAGTGTTATTTATATTGATGAGAGAATGTAAAAATTGATTATATTCGGAATGACCTGAAACTGATACCTGTGCTTTTCTTAGTTACAATAAAGATGCTTAAGCATTTTAA
Source organism: Acipenser ruthenus (assembly GCF_902713425.1). Lineage (NCBI taxonomy): Eukaryota > Metazoa > Chordata > Actinopteri > Acipenseriformes > Acipenseridae > Acipenser > Acipenser ruthenus. Next base: position 43,560,665 of record NC_081196.1, on the reverse strand, counting down.
ACCAATAACATGCTCAATATACTGGTGAGACTACTTTTTATTGGGTGATACTCAACATTGTGCACCTGTTTCACAAAAATGCAACGACAGCCCTCCTTCTACAGAGTGCTACAACAAGTTGCTCAAACAAATAGAAAAAGACACTTGTCAAATGCTTATCGATTAAAACATTTCTTTACTTTCAGTTTTTAATTCCGATCAGTGAGAGCTTTCATTTTATACTACATGTTGTACACTGATGATTTTCAACAATAAAGAGCAACACAACTTCATCACGACGGGCTTTCATTATGAGCTTAAAGAACCTTGTTAAATTAATGAACTATCATTGATTAAGACACCTTGTCAAAATTTGTATTTACAGTTTTTTACCAAATATTTTTCTTTCAGTTTTTACCTAATATTTGAAATACAATTGCTGTGGCCTTATGAATATTGGTGTCTTGAATTGCAAACAAAGGAATAATAGTATATAGCAATATCATTTTTAATGACATATACAAATGATAGAAAGCTTCAGTTATATTTCAAGTAAATACTATAGAAGGTGTGTTATGACTATATAACATTATTGCAGTAAAACATGTATATTGTATCTGCTCCTGGCCATTCTGCTTCAGCTGCATGTGATTCAATGTGTCATTGACCCCCCAGTACAGTCACTCTGCCCAATATACGGATCACAAGTTGCTGATAATGATTTCATGAATGCATTCAATGCTATCTGAAAAGGTTATTTTTGTTCTGAATCCGAATATAGATGTTGCTTTGTGCTTGGCCCTAGTTTACTCCAATCTCAAGGAAGCTGAGCAGAGGGAGGTTATTAGGTGAATAATTTCTGCTCTCTGCTCCATGATCTCAGAGTAGACAGGGCAATGAGGACATATTCATACTTCAGCCTCTTAGCACCTGAAGTTGGTGTGGCCCAAACTGGAGACTTACACTTAAAACTCACGTAAAACAGATGTTTCCAACTGTATTAGGATTAAAAATGAAGTGACCATGCAACCAAATATATTACATGGACTATCTGTTCTTCCGATGCATTTCTTAGTGTTTTTGAAAAGGCTTGGTAGAAGAGCATTTTTGCCATTGGGAGAAAAAAATGTCTCATTACTTTTTATTTAATCATGAAAAGTCCCTGACTCTGTATAATAGAAAGGATTCAGGATAGGCTAAGAAGCTGTTTACCAGAAATTGTTTTTGATGCAGTCAGGTTGCATTTAAGATAGCCATGTAACAAACAACATAAGCCTCCCATTCGATAATCATGACACTGATTTTTAATAACGCACAATGGTTTTATTCACCTTTTAGATGTTCAAAGGCCTTGAAATTAAATAATATGTTTAGTTATAGAGCTAAAGTTCATTGAACTGTGTCAGTCTACATGTTAGGACTGAACATTTGTGGCTGCTATTGAAATGCGCCTAAATGTAGACTATTTCAATAAAAATAGAAATATATACTTGAGTGTCTGTTCTCAACAAAAGACCCATTGCAGTGACACTATAGTTTTTATTAATAATGCCCCAATAGGAAAGTATAACACATTGGCCCCCAATACAGTAATTGCTTAGAATTGATCTAATTTATCATTGGATTGCATTATTTTCCTGTACTATTAGATATCTCTCTTTTCTTTTCCTGCAAACTGTTTATATATAAATACTATCTGTATTACAATAATCCATCCAATTGGAAACATGATTAAACAGCAGCACAGCATTATAGTAATTGTAGCTAACAAAATAGTTTTATAACATTTCTTCACCATGCATAGCTGTCTATTGCCATTGGTACTACACTAGGTTAAAGAAAACTGTTTGGAAGCCATGCTTTTTGACCATGTTGTACTTCCTGGGTCATTTCACCAAGATAGTGAAATTGTCCCCACCCCTTCACTGGTTTCTTACTTGTCAATAACCAATCAGCTGCTATAGACTGACATGCTGTCAGCCAGTAGCATGCTTTGACCCAGAAGACAGTGACCCAGGGAGGGCAAGTACAAACAGACAACCCAAAAAAGTTTTCAAATTTAAAGACATGTGTGCTATAACGTGTTTCTTTTAAAACTGTACATTTAAGACATATGCAGCCAATGGAAGTGCAAAATGGCTAAGATTCACAGAATTATTTTGTTAGCTACAATTTCAGGGAAAGCTGCTGTGGAGTTTCAAAAGCCCACTCCTCAATACTGATTTCAATTGAATCAGAGGAGATGGCTCACAAAATAAGTGGTTGCCTGTTAACTAGGCCTAAAATGGTCCCACTAATAAGAACATATATGACACTGTGCTGGGTTTGAGGAATGGGCATTGTTCCTATTACTGTCAAATCCTATACTTACTAACTGGGTTAGTATAGTTGAAATACCTTTCATAACAAGAACATGGTTTTCAAGAATTATTATTGTAAAACCAAAAAATCGAAATGCCATATAAAATCAATGATTAAATCGGATTTAAAAAAATGATTGACATGCCTGAAATGAATACTTGTAAAGAACAGCAAATTTAGTGACCTCAGAATTGTACGTTCAATCCCAGTGTTCTGCAATGTGCAAAAAAAAAAAAAAAAAAAACACCTGGACCTTGCAATTTTTTTCCTCCTCATAAAAATGTTTTAAGAATCAGCAGCAAAACTTTAGGTCTGAAAGGTTTCAGAGCAATACATTTCCAGTGGCATTAACAGCAATGTACTTCATAACATGTAGTTAAGGAGCATATGTAAAAGAAATGCATTAGCACTGGCCAGGCATCATCCCTTTTATTTATGGTGTTTCTGGAGGCAGGCAAAGCCCTTTAAAACTACTCTGAAAAGTTAGGCTGAGCGCAGATGAGTACAACTCCATAACATGACTTTTTATGGCAATGACATAACCATAAGCCTTTACTTTTTTAACATCCAATGGCCAGCTACAAGCCATTCAAAGGCCTAATGGGAACTCTGACAATGGTTGCTTGGCTGCAGGAGAAAAAATAGAATCATCAAGCCAGGACACATGTCTATTGTATCATTAATAATAATTGGCACATAAATAAATAAATACATCAATACAAATAAGAAAACAATCATCTCATACCGTACATTTTGATGAAACCATATCAAAGAATAAAGAAGCAGGGTCCAAATGCTCTCACTTTCAATTTCAGCCGACAGCAGGGCTTACACATATTTATGAGATCCAGATCTTGGAGCAGAGCCCTCTGTAATGCAATTGCAGCTCATCTAATTGAGAAATGGAAGAGGGGGAGGGATGAAAAATATTTGCACATGCAGGCCTTTTCTGAAGACCAGCTCTGATGTAGCCCATTTGTATCAATACAGGAAGCCATGGCAGCAAATTCGATTTATAGACTGCATAAGGATAAACTAATTTAATCCTCTGTAAATCCAGTCATTGAGCTTGTCCCTTACATCCAGCCATAGGGACAAAACATGCAAATGGACTGGAATGAAGGAGAGAAATCAACAGGCACTCGGTTCTTACAGATGATTTTACTACAACTCTTTAATAACTTAAAGTACATTTTCAGATTACTATGATTGTATCATGCTTATTCTATGCCTTTACAGTGCAATGGTTTACTACTGTATGTTTTTTTGTGTGTTTGTTACATTATTATGCTCTTAACATTTTATTACAGTTTAGTGAAACAGCAGCACCCTGTGTATTAGGAATAGAGATAATTTGCAATAATGACCAGTCACTGTACACAGCTCCTTTTTTTAGGTTCTCAAAACAAACAAAAAAAAGTGTTATTTAGTGAAGTATTCTTTTTTTGAAGTACAAAAATCTAATTAAGTGGAAGCCTGTCTTGCTGCAGCTGAGGAAAGAGTTAAACGAGCAGCCCTTCTAGAACAAGACAACTGTCAGCCGTGTGACTGCTCTGGAGCCTCTAGGCTCTTCTGCATCAAGGAAAATACTGTAACCTGCAGTAAGAAGAAGCCAATGTCTGTGTACGGGTTATATGGGTTATATCAACACTCACACTGTGACAACCAACCTCAGCTGGTTCAATTCACCTAGTGCTTATATTCACTAACATGCAGACATGCTGTAACCATACAGTATGTTTTATTTTTACTGTATAACACTCACTGTTTCATAAGTCCTGTATGATTCTACGACAAACTGCAAAAGCTTCAAACACAAAAACAAGCACAAATCTAGAAAGCTAATGCAGTGTTCTTACAATTGCGATTTTTTTTCTTTCCCTCTGGCAGCTCTGCAAACAAAGGATTTTCCAAGGGAATCAAGACTTGCACAGTGTTTTAGAGACGCATTTGTCTTGGGATGAATAGTATTGACGGAAAGAAAAGAAAGTGTACAGTTCACAGTATCGAGTGAGATTGGTGCTGGTGCCAGAGGATCATTGTTTAAAGCACCCCAATGCAAATTCTGTAGTCTCACATTAATGAACCAATAGTCATTGCAACATGATGTTGCCTGCAAAAACAAAGATAAATTCCTGAACTGGGTATTAAATCGTGATGCTCTAGATGGTTCAGGGGTCAGAGTTGCTTAAACAGTAAGGTTTGTGTTTTTGGTGCTGAAGGTCTTTCAGTTCCTCCCACTGTAGTAGTATAAGGCAGTTCACCAAGTTCTACCTTCCTACCTTAATAAAACGTGAGGCAAACCTCTCACATTTTTCATATGTGCAAAAGCATTGATGACCAGTGGTGAGGACAGCTTTTCCTTTAAACAGAATTTGAATGTGGCCACTATATGATTTGAGCTCCATTGCAGGATTTAAAGGAATCTCTCTAGATAAAGAGGCGCATATGTTTCAAATATGTTATCTTACAAGTTTTCTGGCCATTTGCACAAAGGGAAATGTTCAGTAAATGATATAAATGTGCAAGTCAAATTGTATCAATTAAATAATGTAATGTTTTTTATTTAATTGATTGAGCTCCAAGAAAATGGAAAAACAATATGCATATGTATAATGGTGATACATTTTCACATTAAAGTTTCTAGTAGCTGATTGCTCTCAGTTTTGTCAAGTTGGATCTTAAAGAATCCAAGTGATTCTGCTTCAACAAACATGACTAGTAAGCCCATTCCATAAACTCACCACTCTCTCTGTGAAGAAGTGTCTGCTTCCTTCTGTCCTAAGTCTATCTCCACTTGTTTTACACCTGTGTCCTCTGGTCCTGGTTTCTGTGTGGCGCGTAAAGCATTGGTTTGGGTTAACTATGCCAACTCCTTTAAAATTTTAAAGACTTCAGTCATGTTCCCTCTAGTTCGTCTATATTCCAGGCCAATAGATTCAGTTCTTTCAGCCTATATATGTAGCTCAGCACTTTAAGCCCTGGGATTAGTCTGTTTGCTTTTCTTTGGACTTTCTCCAGGGCCACAATGTCCCATTGGTGCTGTGGTGACCAAACTTGGACACAGTACATTAAGGGTGCTCTAAAAACATGTTTAATGCATTAGAAATAAGCTTTACATTGAAGAGACTATTCCAAGCTTAATTATTATTTATTTATTAGCAAATGCCCTTATCCAGGGCGACTTACAATTGTTACAAGATATCACATTATTTTTACATACAATTACCAGTTTATATAGCTGGGTTTTTACTGGAGCAATCTAGGTAAAATACCTTGCTCAATGGTACAGCAGCCCCCACCTGGGACTGAACCCACAACCCTCTGGTCAAGAGTCCAGAGCCCTAACCACTACTCCACACTCCACACTGCAGCCCTAATTAGAAGAAGTGGACCTTTACATGTGTATTCTTGATGGTGACACAAAATGGTAGCAATGGAAGCCATCACTGAATATATTTTTGGAAATCACATAAAACATGTCCTAACAAATCACTGTCATCATGTAATGATTTCAGTGGAGAAAAAGGTGAATAAGAATTAAAATGAAGAAAGCAGGGTTGATTAATACAGTAACAAGGCCATTTTTCTATTCTGCAGTAAAAAAGAAATCATTTCACTGCGTCTCATGTGTAATTAAAGCAGCCCAGATGTTATGGCTTTCGAGGAGCATTAAAAATGGAATCACTTTAAGTGCCCAGCCAGCGGTGACTAAAGAAGGGGAGGTACTTCTCAGGCTGGCTTTTTAATTATTTTAAGTGAAAGAATGTCGGATATGAAGGACATCGATCCACGTTTTATAAATAACTCTTTTTGTGGGGAACGGGCCAATCCAATCAGTATATGCTATTGGTTGAGTGCCAACAGGTCCCAAGCTCATTCATGAAACACTTTAATGTGCCTCTGTTCCACGTCCCTGAACTTTTATTTGTATCCTTGGCGCAAGTGAGGAAACATGAAGAGAAGCTTATACAATCGTTCAACCTTAAAATAATATATATTTTAAAATACTAAAAAATACAGGGTTAAATCTTATTTTTCTTTCTGCTCATATTACAAAAATATTGTACAAAATGAGTATGCCAACATATTTTATTTTATTATTATAAAAGAGAAAATATTGTCTTGCAAAACAAACAAACAAAATCAATACGTGATAATTAGGGATTATAATGTTGGAGTTGTCATCCTGTTTTTCTACAATTGTAACTAAGAAGTTTATTCAGTGAATTGAATTTTTGGAAAGCTGTTCAATTGAAGCGTTAAAAATAAATATTTTGTTCATCTTTGTCACATGGTAGAGATTTCTTTTTCTAGTCAATGGTTGAAGTGTTGTCTTATTGTTTTGCAGTTTTATAAACGCTGCATTTTGTTTTGAATTTCCTTGTATTTTTCTGAGAGTCTCAATTGCAGCATATGACATATTAAGTAACAGAATATACTAAGGCAGCGGTCTGCAGTGTGTGTGTTCCTTCTTTAACTCAGAGCATTTACTTTTTCTGAAAGTCCTAATGACAAAACATCAAATCAATACCGATCTCCTTAACCCAATAACTGGGCCTAAATATATTATTCATGGATCATTAAATTACTGACTTGAACAGATTACTGGATGGCTCAGCAGTTTTTTCTTATCAAAATTACTCAAGACTGCATCCAAGTGGCTGATTTATATGTCTAGCTTGTAATTTTCTTTAATCTCCATGACTATCTAGGTGAAGTAGCAGCTGGAATCCTTCACCCCTTTTGGCATCTGGTACTCAGAGCTTCTCCATGGTTGTAACACTAACTGTTTTTCCAACCTTAATATTACTCACTGAACAACACATGCGATTACATTACAGTATGTAACTAAATCTAGTCAATGTTATAACATCAATCAATGTTATTAAACAAGCAAGAACGAATTTTGTTGCAGATAGGACCAGTCTTGTAATAAAGCTAAAGATTCGATGACTGCCTGTTTATTTTTAATTTAAAGTACTGTACAACTCATGGTTTGTAATAAACTTTCCAGTAGTTGCCTGAGTTGAATAATACAACGTGTCAGTCTGTCCTGCAAATGGCGCTCAGCTCTTTTGGCACAGAAGTCTCCTCATCCTCAGTCTACTTCTTGTATAATATTAAAGACTGAGCTTACACTGACTGGGTAAGATACCCTATGGTTGAAAAAGGTAATTTCTGTGTGTTGTATATTTCCTGTGTTATCTGCAGGAAATGAATACTATACAGGAGAAGATTAATATTTCATGCAAAATGCATAGATAACCCTAAATGGAAAGTTTAATTAAACAAGGGGACATTAAAAAGGCATTGCAGCTAACTAAATTGTACAATTAAATCCAAATCTTACCAATGCCATATAGGTAGACGATTGCTATAATGCTTCTCTCTTAGCAGCCATATGGCCAAAAAAGTGTATCAACATTTGTTACAAATCTACAAATGCAGTTTCCATAAACTACAGGCATGGTGGTGCTTTCATGTTTCCCAGGGCGCTCGTTCTTGCCATTATCAATGTGTCTCCAGATCCCTTTAAACTTAGACATCTGGATAACTGCTCCAGTGAACTAAAGAGTGCCCTCCACCTAATGAAATAGCATATGAATGAATGAGACTGCTGTGAAATTATCACATTATGATATGAGTGTGTTGGTTCAGGTTGTTAACCTTCAGATAACTGGGAGTTACATAATTTGTTTTTGTTTTGTTGTTTTATGTGAAAGAAAAGTGCCCAGTGCATTATTTCAGTTGTCTAATTTTGTTATAATACAGAAACATAAGCTGCAAGACAAATATACTGTAGACACAGAGAAATTTGTGCAAAATGTATGCGATATTTAAAAATTCCTCAGAAAAACTACTCCCTGCCCTAATCTGTGCAACCATTTAACATCCAGAGATTTGGGTTCAACACACACCCATTTTGTGTTCTACACAGAAGGCTTTCATTATAAAATAAAATTGAGAAAGAGTTTCAATACAGCATATTGTCTCAAAATACTTTCATGAAGCTGCTTCTTTCTCTCATCTTATATTGAAGAAGACGATACCTGTAGTCTGTTTGCTGTGTTGTTATCTGCTATATATAGACCCCAAAATATTAATTGATAAACAGTAACAAGATGAAGACAGTTTACAGAACTTGAATATTGGATTATGAACTATGTAGTCAGCGGTGGCTGAAAACATGAATGCGTCACATATAGATGGCAAACACTAGACAGAACCGGTGTAGAGTTATAAAGTGGTACATCATCATAATGTGGTACGCCTACCAAAACTTGACCCGTGTAATGTTAGAAAGTGGTACACTGACGCTTTGCATGTGGTACGCTGTGAGATTTTGGTACAGGTGCAATCAACTGCGATGTGATGTGTTTTCCTATTGTCAAACAGAGGTACATTTTACCATTAATTATTCTTTTTTTTTTTTGCAAACCATTCATTATACATTATTTTTTTGCAAACTTAAACTGGAAACAGACAATCAATTTCTCTAAAAAGAAAAAAAAAAACAATTCACGTCGAACAAGATAAAATGAGAAGTCACGGCAAAGTTGCACAAGTAAAAAAATGTACAAGACCCAATGTATTGCATATGATAAATATTTTCATACTGTTTTCTTAATGGTGGAAAAATATGATAAATTCAATTTAAAAAGATGAAAAAGACCGAAAACAGCATGACGTGCCAGATTTGAATGGGCACTTCCGTGCTTTCTAAGCGGAAGTTGTTTAGAAGTTGTTTAGGCATGCGTGAGCAAGCGCAGTGCGCTGTGTACCACTTTTATCCACGTACCTGAAAATAACACTACACCAGAACTTTGTGTCACTGATAGGCATCTCAAAGCCAAAAAATACAATAAATACCCTTTTCCGTCACATCTCCTTGCATGGCAAACAACATCTGTTTAAATGAGCTGAATGTGGTGGCTTCTGACATTTTTGACAGATGAGGCACTTTTTTTAGTAGACAAAATAAGACAAGGGCAGCAGTAATAAAACAGTCGGCACAGATGTTGCTACGGCAACACTTTTTTAACACTAGCTCCGTAGAATGCTTGAAGTGCTCTGTTGGTTTGCATGTGGGATAACATTACATTTCAAGTGATCCAACTATGTGTTAATCATGTAATTACAATTGTTCTGCAAATTCCTTAATAAATTCCTGATTTGAGTGATCTGTGAGCTGGCAATTCTTAGGAAGGCAATACTGATGAAGGCATCAGCCAATTTTTTTTTTTATCAAATTGACATAAAAATCTAATTAAGCAGCGTGAAGCACAGATCTTATTGCAGCGAAAACACAGACAATACAAACTTGCTGGATTTTGTATTAAAACAAGGTTTCATTTGAAAATAATGATGGTAACACTGCTGTTTAAGTACATTTTTACTCCACCAAGGCAAATGTATACTTAATGCAAATGCCAGATGCTACACAATGAGTTTATTAAACATTTCATGCATAAGCATATTTGTGAAACATGATTTGGTCTTACAGCTTCCGAAATTCATCCATCATATATAGCATAACGATACAATTCTATTAATATTAAATGAGAGTCTGGGTGATTTTATAATGTGTATTCTGTAGCTTAACACATGATAATAAATCAGCAAAATTATGTTTTTTATTTATTTATTAATTTAACTATTTTGTTAATACAAATTAGTTTGGTTGTGGTCTAATTTATGGTAATAATGGTTGCATTATCTGTTATGTTTTCTGTGCATTTACCAAGAACATGTACAGAACATGCAACAAAGTAGTGGTAAAAAGAAATGTAGTGATCAATTTCTTTATAGATCAGGGCTAGCAAAGCATGCTGTAGTTTATGTAACAAGCATAGATTGCTCAATATTGTTCTGGCACAGGACAAGTGGTGGGGAACACATTAAACCCAATAAAATGCCTATGGGGGTGCTGCTTAAGCCTATGCATGCATTGAAGCCTTAATTCCCACTCCTTTAAGTCCCCGGTGGAGAGGAGATGAAGGCAGTATCAGCCTGTTGAAACTCAGTATGCACATCATTGCTAAGGCTCTGCACTGGTCAGGGAACAGAGAGCTTGATAGATGTTGATCTGGGGACTGTCTCTAGCAGTGACAGTGGCAGATACTTTCCTGCTGGCTCAGGCATTGCTCCTGTTGACCCCACACTGTCACTCTCAAAGGAAGACTGACTGCTTATAGCCATGATGGACAGCAATGAACTGCTGATACCACATGATTGATTACACAGTGTTTGTGTGTACAGCTACTTCACATATATACTTAAGAGTGAATTCATTATTGTCACGGCAACACAGTATGTGAACTGAACACACTGGAATGACTTCTCACCTTACACAAACCCCACCCTTATAAAAATTATCATAGTATGAGCATAGCATGTAAGAAAGCATGATAAAGAATAGGTGAGCATTGTAAAGAATAACGAGGTATGGGAAAGCACATTGATAAACATGGCAAACTTAGGTAAACTATGGTAAATGCATAGTATAACCATGAGAAAAGCATGAGAAAAAAATAGCATGGTGAACTTTTATAAGGGCAGATAAAACTAGATTTTTTTTTTTAGTACTAGGCTCTGGATGGAAGCCCTTCTTCTTCCGTAATACAAAAAAAAGACACATTTTTCCAAAACTGTTTTCAGCACTAATACTCCCTTCCCATTGTTCATCTCTATACTGATCCTCAAACTGCATCACATCAACCCAATTAGCTAACACAAATTATGGGTCTTAATTTAAACAAGGGATCTACCCTGGATTAATATAATTACAAGCTGAGAAGGTGATTGGGACTTGTCCTATTTCAGGATTCAAACACAGTCCATACTAAGTGATACTAACTAGTTTTTTCATGAGTTGCCAACATTTGCACCTACAATGGTAGCTTTTTGTGGGTATGTTATGTTACAGCATATTACTGAATTAGAAAGAAGGAATCCTGGCTGTCTTTACCGTACTACATCACATAGGGCATTTTTTAAATATATCTTGAATCCCTGCCAACAAGTAATCATGCTGATGGAGTCATTTGTGTTGAGTGCTCATCCAGGAAGTGCCCAAGTGAGCAATGGTGCTTAATTGCTTGCAAAATAATGATATAATCCCCAATGCCAATTAACTGGTGTTAAAGCTGTACTTTGCTTTAACAATACATAAATGCAATCATGCTACCTTTTACCATGGTAGTATATATTTTAATGCATGCAATGGTGTAAACTTAACTTGCTAAACTGCCTAATTTATTCAAAGCCCTGTCCAATTAGTTATTATTAGTTTATTTAGCAGACGCCTTTATCCAAGGTGACTTACATAGACTAGGGTGTGTGAACTATGCATCAGCTGCAGAGTCACTTACAATTAGGTCTCACTCGAAAGACGGAGCACAAGAAGGTTAAGTGATTTGCTTGGGGTCACACAATGAGTCAGTGGCTGAGGTGGGATTTGAATCGGGGACCTCCTGCTTACAAGCCCTTTTCTTTAACCACTGGACCACACAGTCTCTATCAAACTCTTATTTTATGGTTCTTAGCTCCACCCTATGTCATTTAAGGTAGTTGAATTAGAAAAAGAATGTGGGTGAGTGGCACAAGTAGTTAGGTCCTATAGTAAAACTAATCAGTAAAAGCCTTATTTCAAACACAAACTTTAAATCTGCTTTTTAACAGGACATGCTATTCTTTGTCCATACAGTATGTAACAATTATTTGTGTGCAGACAGGATTTACCTAAAGATATATATAATGAACTACTAGTGGTTTCTATTTTTATCAATTAAACAAGCTCTTTAATTCCTGAAGTGCATCACTGATATATTTTAAAACAAGATTGAATCAATGAGATGGTGCATCTGTTCATCATTGCTAAACGGAAATATCTAACAAGCCAGAGTCTTGAGAATATTCATCATGATGAATGTTCCAGTTGAGGTAAACATTTAGGTGCATTGTGTTTAAGTAAACCTTGCAAATGGATATGCACTCTAGTATTATTTATGACTGTGCCTCACTGCTTGTGTCAGAGGTTACAAGACTGATGTTCCAAATTACTTCTGCAAGATACAGTGTGTTGACGTAAGTACCCTACAACAAAATGATCTGGAAGGTAGTTCATTTTATTTTGTCAGGCTTGGAGAGCTGCATAATCAAATGGCCAGTGTAATTGTTTCACTATCGCAACTATGCTTAAATAGCCCACATATAAGGGCAAATATGTCAAACAACAGTTGTCAATTAAACAAAAACCAAACATTAAATAAATTACAATAAACAGATGAACAGTAGTCAATTAAATTGTCAAACATGGTTTAATTGTTCGATATGGGTGGGCGATCAAGGGCATTTTGATGTTTGGCAATGGCATGAACTGCACCTTGTGGGGGTGAAGATTTCCAGCAATGAAGAGTATGATGGATACAATATTTTGCAACTGTGTGTTAATGCATATTTGTTATGTTCTCCTCTATAGTTCACTTCATCAGAGCTTTTTAAAAGTTTGTTTTATAGTATTAACCAATAATAATAATTATTATTCATTTATTTAGCAGATGCCTTTATCCAAGGTGACTTACAGAGACTAGGCTGTGTGAACTATGCATCAGCTGCAGTCACTTACAATTACATCTCACCCGAAAGACAGAGCACAAGGAGGTTAAGTGACTTGCCCAGGGTCACACAATGAGTCAGTGGCTGAGGTAGGATTTGAACCAGGGACCGTCTTGTTACAATCCCTTTTCTTTAACCACTGGACCACACAGCCTCCTAATAATAACACTGCTAAGTTTTCAATTTAGGCTCCTGTTTGATTGGCTTTCATTCTGAAAGGTAACTAATGAACTCACTTAAGACTAAGAAATTGAACAGTTCAATAGAGAGAAAGAAAGAGAAAGACAGTGAAAGACATCTTTTGAGGTGTTTTTATGTTTTTAAAGTACCAACCTTTTCTATTACAAAGTCCTACTTGGGCTTACTTTAATTTATACCCTGTGGATATATTTTACTCAACAGACAATTGATAGTCTTATTATGCTAAGACTCCTGTTATGCTTGTACATATTCAAGTAACTATTAAGCATGTGTTCCAAAACTATTGGGTATAAAACTGTAAAAACATGATTTGCTGAATATGTATGCTAAATCTCCTGTGTAGGTTATTGAAATCCTCAACCACACCTCACAATTTCAGTTAACCATATTGAAATTTAAATAAATCATTCACCTCCAGAGCCTCTATTGATAAAGATGATATCAGGTTTATATCACATCAATTGAAGCCATTGGCCCAACTGCATGAACCTGTCAGCTCATTTTAGAATTAAGGCCCCTTGGAAACTTCAAACACATTTCTATCAGATACAAAAATGAGGACTTATAAAGTACATGCACCAGTCGCTTCAGTTGGCTTTAATTTGTTTAAACCTTTCTAAAGAACCAATTTTATGTACACCTCATCATAGTACTGTGTGTATTTATAATAATAAAGCTACACCTTTGCATTAAAAAAAAGACACTAACAAATTATACCAGTCCGCACTAGGATTAAAATAATACCCATATATATTAGACAAAAAAGAAGACAATTAATTAATGGTCTGTTAGAGGAGGCATAGTGTCCTGTTCCATTTTGTCCCCTCTATTGTGCCAAAATGATCCAGAAAACAGAACAGTATTTTATGAGCTGCAAGTTGAATTTGTGCCAGAAGACCCATTAGCCATGATTGAAGGTGAAGCTATGAAATTTAAATCCTAAAACGAAGGTGAAGAGTGGCATCCTTCTCCTGTGAACTCATCAGCCACACTGAGTAATGGGACAGAGCTGAAGAGCTAGATGAGAAAATTGTCACAGCAAAATCAACCTAAGACTACAGCAGATTAATTGATAACGCATAGTGTGTCAGAGCCTATAAGCAGTAACATTTTACATGCATCTGTGCTGTCAGTGCTAAAAATACAACATTACTTATGCTGCAAAATAACTTAATCTCAAAATTGGATGGCAGTACCCATGTAATTTAAATTTTAGTCCAGTCTTGCTAATCCATCTATCCTACCAAAACAAGTCAAATGATCAATGAGATGCGTAATATCTACTGTATGCCTTGTGAGCAAACCAATTGATCACATATTATGATAATCAAACCATGCAGTACCGGTAGTGCTAAATTAACGTAGTATCAAAATTATAGAAAATGTTATTTGGATATTTTGAAAATCAGATCATGCAACATCAGGTTGAAGTGCTAATGCCTGGATAATTACTGTGAACTAGGATAATTTACCAGTGTGGCTGAATAATTAAAGAGCAGGCTGTTTCATGGGTGGGTAAATGTTTTGCCTTCATTAAAGTAAAAAAAAGGAAATTATAAATAGGGCTTCTGATTTTCGGTTTTAACTGATAAAAACCGATAAACCCCCCGATACAAGAAATCGGTGTATAGCCAATAAACACCGGAAAAACAGTGGAAATGGTTAATCGATTCATGTTGATCACCCCCTTCCCATTAAAAAATAAAACCCCGCCTTCCTGACTTGTATCTATCCAAATAAAGCTGAAACACTAATGGATAACGATAATGATGAATGGGCTGCAGTGCATAACGTGAACATATTTAATCAAGGGGTTATGTGAGAGATGTGAGAGCAGAACCCCTAGATGTGTGAATGTGTTTATATTTTTTTGTTGACTAGTTCACATGTTGAATTTGTGAGGCAAACATTTTTTGCTTGAGCTAATCTTGATTGACAAAGAAAGACGTATTGCACGGTTAACCATGCAACACGATTTGGTGTCACAAGTGCAATATGACTTCTTTAGCATGTGTCACAGTGTAAATATAGCTCCTATCCATGTAATATATATATATATGGATGTACACATAAGGTTAAATGTATTTCAGGACGTTTTGGACTGCTCAACCAAGCCCTATTTTCATCCCCTATGCACTTAGGTCACACTTTCCATTTTTTTGTATATGGAAAACAGTTTGTTCAGTTGTCATGAAACTTGGTATTAACACTATTAAGCATTCGGTTATTGAGAATATCAGAGACTGGATATATATGGGGTGTCTTCTTTCCATACATCTTTACGTCACATTTATATTTTTGCATATTTCTGGAAAATGCGATTGATCATTTGTATTCTTTAATATTCTGTACCTAGTGTTGATATTTGACTAATTTTGAATTTACAGCCATGGCAGTGGATGTATGTTACTGACATTGAACTCACATGCATTTGTTGAATTGCTGTAAATCTTTGGCGTCAGAAGAGGATACTCTATAGAACAAATGTATTATGTTGACAAGCATGCAAGACAGATTTGTTATCACTATTGACACAGCAGGGTTTATGGGCCTTACTGTAGTAAACGAACCATATTAAACAGCTGTGACCCTCTGCACCTTTGTATGATTAAAGTACACACACTTGTGTCTAAAGGACATGCTTTATGGCTAGTTGCTAAACAGGAGAAGTACTGAAGCATTAAACAAGAAATCTTGTACTGTGAATACAAGTTATAGGTATGTATAAAAGGTAAGGGTGCTGCTGTATATTATGCACTAAAGCCATCCTTAAAAATGACAAAGAATAGTTTGCCACAATAAGAAATACATTTCCAAGTCTGGAAATCTGGAAACAGATTGTATCAACTGGGATCTTGAACCGGGATCTTGACAGTGCAGTAGATTTTGAACAGTGTGCTTATCTATTTATGAGGTTAGCAGTAAGTCTGGTTGGAGGATTGTACCAATTTTCATTTCACTTCACATATGAAAGCAATATTGTTTAAAAATAGGTATTAAAGGGGTATGAAGCATTTGTTTACAGATTTGTACAGACTACCCTGTGATATTGCTCTTGTTTTAACTGAAGGGTAAGTACAATTGTTGTTAACGTACACAGTTATGGATGTCTCCATATCATAATATTAGTCTGGACAATATTACATAGTAAACTAAATATTATGCCTACCTCCGTATGTTAACAGCAGCAGAGGCAGACATTTCACTATTGAACTGTTACAAAGACACCAGCACTCAACGTTTACATCATCATAAACTCTTAGTCCCAGAAAGCACCATATATATTTTTTCTTTTAGTTTTATAGTGTAGCACTGGTTCTGGTTATGTTTGGTTTTAGATTGCATTTGTATTATAGATTTGTTTTGGGCATCTGTTTACATGGATCAGAAAAGTGTGCTAAAATGACATGTCTTTCAAATCGTTTCTCCTGGCTGTCTGGTTTATTGAGTATAGGTAGAAAACAGATTTTGTCTCTGGGCAAAAGGTATTTAAGTTCAGAATAACTGTTTAATAAACGTTCCCTTTCTTTATTAAAATGTACACTCTCTAGGAATGCGGAACATCCATTAAAAAGAAAACACGTTACTTATTATCTAAGCTCCAACTCGACAGCCAACTGAATCCAGAGGGAAAAAAAAGCCAGAGTGAATAAATCACACAGGAAAGTTGAATCACTCCGGAGTTTTCCCTAATCAAGCTTGTATGATAAATGCAGAGGGCTGCAGGTTCTGTCAGCCTTTCTAATAAATAAATGTTTCCCTGCTGACAGCACAGCATCCCTATTTTTACCTCTCACTGACAGTTTTTTAGCATCCCTTGTGGTCATCAGATGTTGTTATTCAGGAGCTGGACACAGAACAGAATTGAACACTATAATCGCACACTTACTTGAACTTGGAATGCACAGAATGCCTACTGGGACAGCCATTTATTTGCACTATACCTGTGGTTTGATAACATTGTTCTCATGCAAAACCTACTTTTTAGCCGAATAGTAAAGTTTGGAGAAAGTTCATAAAATCTAAAATACCAAACTGGCCTTTTTTTTTTATTAAAACAAGTTTTTAGGCATGGACAACAGAACAAGTGCAAATTGACAATGTGTAATTGTAGGCGATTATATATAGGTCAGTAGGCCCCAAATCACAGTGTAAAATAGGATTTTAGGATACATAGAATAGTTGCATTCAATAAATGATCACAAAAACAAATATAGGATCAGACACCTGTTTCCACTTGAACAATGCATCTGGCACTGCAGGCTCCTACCCATTGCTATAAGAAACAAAGTCAAGTAGACAAATGCTTTGGCTAGTGCCTTCATACTTTAAACTGATGAAGTTTTACATTGTATTTAATCTACAGTATTTGTAACACGTTTAGCAATGCAAATGTAATTGTTAAATCCAAACTTTATATCACTCATCCAAAGCCTGGAACCTAGCTGTGTGGTCCAGTGGTTAAAGAAAAGGGCTTGTAACCAGGAAGTTCCGTTCAAATCCCACCTCAACCACTGACTCATTGTGTGACCCTGAGCAAGCCACTTAACCTCCTTGTGCGCCGTCTTTCGAGTGAGACGTAGTTGTAAGTGACTCTGCAGCTGATGCATAGTTCACACACCCTAGTCTCTAAGTCGCCTTGGATAAAGGCGTCTGCTAAATAAACAAATAATAATATTACAGACCATTCTATTTATGGTAGATGGTATGAAGAGATGTCACCATTTTAGATACACTTTCACCATGACAATTTGCTGAAAAATGACAACATCAATGTTGACATATTTTAGTGTCATCTGTGGTTATTTAAGGCTGAAACAATTGCTGGTCGTTATTCTAGAATCGTATTACAGTAAAGTAGGGAGTCATCTTTGTATAAAAAGATTAAAACTTAGCAAGATTATTTGTTAGACCTGTACAAAGAAAAATAAGGGAAAAAACGCAATTATGATATTCTGATAGTTACCCATAAGGACTGATAAGGATGCCCCTTTCTTGTCATAAAATACTTTCTGAGATTACAGCTAAACAGTGTTTTTGGATTTAGACGCTTTAGAGTACTTTTTTCTGACAAAATACATGAATAAACATTCACATTTTCTTGGCTTTTTTAAATGACTTTTATATGATTTTATATTGTATATATAATTTCAATAAAAGTAGAATTGATTTAGTATTAATACTTTGGTATTTATTTAAAAACGTCACATACATTATTTAATTACAGTGGTTTACAAACATTTAGTAAAATACATTAAATGTTTTAAATCTTTACACTGTAGATTGAAAGCAGACCAGACTCTCATTATTATTATTTATTTCTTAGCTGACGCCCTTATCCAGGGCGACTTACAATTGTTACAAGATATCACATTATTTTTACATACAATTACCCATTTATACAGTTGGGTTTTTACTGGAGCAATCTAGGTAAAGTACCTTGCTCAAGGGTACAGCAGCAGTGTCCCCACCGGGATTTGAACCCACGACCCTCCGGTCAAGAGTCCAGAGCCCGAACCACTACTCCACACTGCTGCCCTGCCCTGCCCTGTCATTGTGCAGGGGTCTGGTGATGTCTGGTGATGCCACTAGTTGTACAGCATAGACCCAACTCTCTCCAAAACTGTGGGAATAGAAAATCATATCATTAAAAGGAAATGCATTCAGCCTCAATAGGAGGGTTACAGTTACTGAGGAAAGGAGGTTGAAAGATGAGACCAAAGACAGACATCAAACCAGGACCACAATCTGTTTTCAGTGTTATTTCACGTCACAGAAAAACCAGCACAGTAACAAAAAGACCCATCAATAATTGAGCTAGTGGATTAAGAGACTGACAGCATCAGAGGGGTCTGTCCTCTCAAACCAGCAGGAAGAAGCTATTTTTTGTTATTTGTTTTTTTAATGTCTGCATGTTTTAAGGGATGGCAGCTGGGCAGTCCTACTAAGACAGTTGCAAAAATGCATACTAAGTAGTACACTATGCCATTCCCTTTCATTGGGATTCATAACATAGTGCAGTTTGGATAAATATACTTATAACTTGAGGATATACCTAGTATACCTGGAGACATCAGTCTTCATCCATTCAGATTGCTATACCCTTGTACACTTAATGCACCCTGCAGCTATCAATTTAGTCAGCTTTAACTTACTGTGAACATGTATTTTTATTTTATATAGTTTTTTTTTATTTGGTGCATATGTATAATTACCTATATGGTAACAATATCCTGGGAGACAGTCAGCATGGTTTTAGGAAAGGGAGATCGTGTCTAACTAACCTGCTTGACTTTTTTGAGGATGCAACATTGAAAATGGATAATTGCAAAGCATACAACATGGTTTATTTAGATTTCCAGAAAGCTTTTGACAAAGTCCTGCATAAAAGATTAATTCTCAAACTGAAAGCAGTAGGGATTCAAGGAAATGCATGCACATGGATTAGGGAGTGGTTAACATGTATAAAACAGAAAGTAATGATTAGAGGAGAAACCTCAAAATGGAGCGAGGTAACCAGTGGTGTACCACAGGGATCAGTATTAGGTCCTCTGCTCTTCCCAATCTACATTAATGATTTAGATTCTGGTATAGTAAGCAAACTTGTCAAATTTGCAGACGACACAAAAATAGGAGTGGCGGCAAACACTGTTGCAGCAGCAAAGGTCATTCAAAATGATCTAGACAACATTCAGAACTGGGCAGACACGTGACAAATGACATTTAATAGAGAAAAGTGTAAAGTATTGCATGCAGGCAATAAAAATGTGCATTATAAATATCATATGGGAGATACTGAAATTGAAGAAGGGAACTATGAAAAAGACCTAGGAGTTTATGTTGACTCAGAAATATCTTCATCTAGACAATGTGGGGAAGCTATAAAAAAGGCCAACAAGATGCTCGGATATATTGTGAGAAGTGTTGAATTTAAATCAAGGGAAGTAATGTTAAAACTTTACAATGCATTAGTAAGACCTCACCTAGAATATTGTGTTCAGTTCTGGTCACCTTGTTACAAAAAGGATATTGCTGCTCTAGAAAGAGTGCAAAGAAGAGCAACCAGAATTATCCTGGGTTTAAAAGGCATGTCGTATGCAGACAGGCTAAAATAATTGAATCTATTCAGTCTTGAACAAAGAAGACTACGCAGCGATCTGATTCAAACATTCAAAATCCTAAAAAGTATAGACAATGTCGACCCAGGGGACTTTTTTGACCTGAAAAAAGAAATAAGACCAGGGGTCACAAATGGAGATTAGATAAAGGGGCATTCAGAAGAGAAAATTTTACACAGAGAATTGTGAGGGTCTGGAACCAACTCCCCAGTAATGTTGTTGAAGCTGACACCCTGGGCTCCTTCAAGAAGCTGCTTGATGAGATTCTGGGATCAATAAGCTACTAACAACTAAACAAGCAAGATGGGCTGAATGGCCTCCTCTCGTTTGTAAACTTTCTTATGTTCTTATGTTCTAATATTTGACCTGAAGTACTCTTAAATACCCATTATCTGCATACATATCTTTAAGTTACATTTCTGTAATTACTTATAGCAATATTTGTATTATTTATGATTTATTAAATATTAATTCAGAGTTAATGAAATAATAATAATAATAATAATAATAATAATAATAATATCTATAGTTTTATATAGCGCCTTCCATAGTGGACCACCATCACAAAGCGCTTTACAGAGGTAGGCTGTGAACTGTGCATTATATGCAGAGTCACTTACAATAGGACATGGGACACCTAAAGATCATGAGTACAGAGATTGTTATTATCTAACTGAAATTGTGATTTGTTGCTTTTAAAAAAAACCCAAAAATTGCTTTGAGCCTAACGATTTTTGCCATAGAGGAAGTCCCGACTGGCAGGTTTTACAAGAAAACAAAATGGGTTTCATTACGATTTAATGGGAAGTTATTAAAACATTAAATTAATCTCATGCTGAAGACCAGAAGCAAGTGATCTTGTCATGTCTCCCAAGAGATATATTCATACCATCATACCATCTGTCTGATCTGAGACTTGATTAAGTACAGCAGCTATTGTATCAAAATAGTGGTCACAGAGGTTCATCTCCCTGAGTGTTATATTAAGAATTCCAAAGTCATGACTGATTCATGATTTATGGGCTTAATTGATGTAAAAAAAAAAAAAAAAACCACCAGAAATACTGTCAATCTTTTGTTTACCTTGAAACTGGAAGCCTGTTGTTTCTAGAAGGTCACCATTGGAAATGTCAGTGTTCCAAAGGATATTCAGTATTTTCATTTATTTTTCTTTCTTCTTATGAATAGGACCACAGCCCATTCAAATTCAGGTTCCCTAAGTAGTTTATGGACCTTTGTTAAAAATTACATAATGGGTAACTTGTCTTCCTTCTAAAGGTTAAAGTTGAACATTTAAGTTAATTCAATCAAGTCAAGCATAGTCAAACAATACACTACTTATGAATGAAACTGAAAAAATACAGGTCATACTGTCTCATGTAAATGATGCTATATTCAACCACTCACATGTTTTTAATGTCACACAGGAATGCTCATTGAAAGGCCAGGCTCTATTCCTGATGAGCAGTCAGTTTAATCTTCATGAATATTGATTTATGGTGTTCTTCCAAAACTGGTCAGGTAACGCAGATTTTTCTTAGACAATTGAACCACAATAACTGAAAGTACAGAAAAAACAACAATCAGAAGCAAACTCCAATTATGTATTTGAGTTGAGGAAGATGATAACAAGACTTTAAACCCAAAGCAATTTTAACAATCACACAGCAAGAGGGCAATTATTTTCCTGGATGGCTTCAAAATCCTGATTACTGTCAAAAATTCAAGGAAAATGTCAAGAATCATCCATAATTAATATAGCAGACAGCAATCTTTTTTTTCTGCACCGAAGGCCAAGTCAGGCCAGTTCCCTGACTACCTTCACCACAGACTGGCATTTTTTAAGCCCTAATGAAATAATGAACACAAGATTGTGAAGAACCTTTCTTGTACTACTGAAGAACATGATGGGATAATGGAACATCTCTTTGTATGGATGTATCAACTATATCTTCCACTCAATCAAAATGTATAGCTAAGAAGTTAGCAGAAACAGTAAACATGTGGAACACTGAAATTAGGGATGCACATTTTGACATTGCACTTTGTTGGATGTTCATTATCAGATTAAAGCATTTATTAAAAGAAAATGTATACAGTACTATACACACCTAAGCCTTACATCACTTCACTTCACCAGAAATGTTTTTGCCTGTTGCTGTTTATTCTGAAAAGAGACTTACAATTTAAATTGTAAAGCAATTTAAATTTAGGAAGCATCTTACTAGAAGATGCAAACATATTTCTTGATTAGACATCTGGCTTTAACATGACAGCAGCAAAAATGTGTTTATTGAAGGCAAGAGTAGAGACAGCAGTAAGAAGACCCAAACTTGATCAAGATTGATTGGCATGCCATTGCTATTTGTTATATTTCAGCTGTGTGATATCAGAAGAGCAATTGATTGATGGGTTTTTACAAATGATTACTGAATACACAACACAATCTGAATTGAACCCTTAAAACTTTTTTTTTTCTACTGATGGATGGTCTTATGTAACCCAGGCATGCAAGTTATGGCATCTGGATACCTTTAAGATGAACTTGTGCATACATCCCAGCATCTGTGCTCAGTGGAGCAGCGATGCAGGACCGTAAAACTGCTGTCAAAATAAAAACTGCCAGTTTAGGAAGATCTGTCAGCACGACCTGCCGTTGATGTCAAAGCAGACAAGTTCAATATTCAAGGACTACAGTATAACTGAGTGTGTGATGAATACTGAAGAAGGTTATTGAATATCATTGTTGTTTTTTTGTATTTTGTTCCAGTAAAGTTATCAGCAAATATAACAAATAATATGCTGATATTGCCAAAGTAAATAGTGTTTCACCTGCTTGCAATTAATTTGTATAAACTGCTCCTATCAGTCTTGCAAATGTCATTGCTACATTTGAATTAAACATGCTGTTTATATATTATCATACACTGTAATGTAATCCCTATATTTTGTCAATCTCCATGCGGCAGGAACAGCGTTAACAGCCAAGGCTGTTTATTGGCAGGAAGGCGACCCAGAGGCAGGAAGCTGCAGTATGAACCCTGAACCCTGAACCCTGAACTCACCCAACTAAACAAAGCCTCTGGTTCCCTTTTTATACCATGTGACTGGGGCTTGACTGATTATTGATTTAATTATTTCCTTATCTTAAATATCCCTAGCTTCATACGTGTTTGCAAGAAGAAATATCTAGTTAAGAATGGCAGCTGACAAGGAAGAAAAAAAATGTGCCGATGCAAAAAAAAGATGATTGTGTTATCTTCACTTTAGAGTCTGTTAAATGTGTTATCATTTGTCTTGGCAGACCTCAGCATGCATCCTAATTTTGATCACATTACATCTTCAATTTGCCTTCCTCTAACCAGCTACAGTATATAATTTTTTCCCTGAATGCTGAATTCTGTCCAATTTCGATGTGAAGGTCATTCACTCAAAGTGTGTGTAAACTGATCCACATAGCAACAAAGATGGGCGCTGCCTTGTAGGGTTAGGCTTTTCAACACAAAACAATTATCTGAAAGTATAAATAATATAATAATCTATATTTAAAATGTACTTTTACAAAGACATTTAGGGAGAAACAATAATAATAAAAAAGAGTATTACCTACAAGTATCCAAAAGCCCTCTCAAAAACATTTCATAGCTGCAGAAGCATCATAGGAGAGTGGGAGAACTGAGTACCATGTTAACACATTTTATAAAAATATAAACAGGCCCCGAACTAAAGATGCTAAAGGACAATTTTCTTTCTATGGACCCTCAAATTATGAAACTACAATAACCAATTGTTTGGGTAAACAACATACTGGACGTTACTTTTCTATTCATTTGTGTTTATTTGATGTGTTTATTTGATTACAAATAAGGCTGTTAGATTTATGTAAATGTGTTTGGTTTATTACTAGTAATCCTTTAGAAAATCCATAATTTATTAACTGACATTAGGCAGCTAGCACAAGCAATGTGATTGATCGAACAAGGTTCCAGCTGTCCGTATATATTGGACGGATACGGACAGTTGGGGACTTGTCACATATTCTAAATCACTGCGCTGCCTCACAGAATTTAAAGTATTGGGCGGTAGCCATCTTGCTTTTACAGTTACAGATGTACAGCTGTAGCTATGAAACCGAGTGACCAATTACCTGCAAAAAATCACAAAGTAGTAAGTAGATATGCCGACTTCGATGAAGAACAATGAAATGAACTGGAAGATAGCAACAAAAAAATTAAGTAAAATAAAATAAAAAAAATCGCTGTCTCTATACTCAGTCACCCTGACTTTGTAACTTAAAATATTGTATTTTTAGCGGTCTGTAAATGCTACAGAAAAACACAGAAAGACACTTATGCACATTATCCACCCTTCTCAGACACATACCTTGAAAAATTACTGAAATCCGAGACGTTGTTGTGTTTATTTTTATTCATCCTGTCTGTTCTGCTCAAACAGTGTGTCTGCACTGTCAGTGACAGGAAAAAAAAATAAGTCAGTGCCATCTCAACTCTGCCACCTGGTGCATCTTTTCAATGTCCACAATATCAAAAACACAGCTGTACTTTCTTTTACATGTTCCAATAAAATTAATTTACTCAGCTTAACTTAGTGTGTAATTCAAAGTTATAAATGGGACTACTTTATTGGCGTAAGGATATTTAATAAAAAAAACTAGCCATTTTTTGCTGTTAACATGATTTATGCTTTTTTTCCCCTCAAATCCACTGCTTGATCTGGATTATAAATGCAATAAGGCCCTTCAGGGCATCCGTATACGTTGAATATACAGACTTCTCGGGGGTTGGAGGCACTCGACTTCATCTTGTGCCTCACAACGCCCCGAGGCGTCCGTATATTCGACATCAGACAGCCTGTCGGGCCTTATTGCATACATATACCAACTCTAGTGAAGATTTAAAACAGTTCATTCAGTCAGTAACAAATTTCCACCCAGCCCTGGATTTCACATGGAACATATCAGAAACGGGCAATAGTATATCTTTATTAGACATTTCCATCACTGTTTTGAATTCCACCATTAACACCACTGTCTACTACAAACCAACTGATTCTCATTCTTATATCTGTGTGTGTGTGTCTGTGTGATCAATCAGTGCTATGGAAAAAATGGTGCTCGGAAACAAACGGAAAGCGAGTTTATCTTCAAACTGGGAACTTTGGAACCTCTGGGAATGAAAATTCTATTCTAATAATCATGACACCATCCACAAAATATTTGTATAATTACAAATCTTGAATAAAAACAAGTTTACTGCACTGTGTTTACTTTTCTTTTTAAACAGCTGAAGAAGGGCTTTGGCGCAAAATGTCCTGAAAATATATATTTTTTTAATCTTTTAAACTTTTTGTGTACATTTTTTAAAAACCTTTTCTTTCGCATGCCTTCAATTTTGATATATTGAAATTGCATACTAACTCAATGACATGCCGGTCCATTATTACACCTTGTTTTGCAGCAAAGATGGTCTGTACGTGCATGTTTGGTTAACAAGTCCTTATATGTGCAAGTAAAGGAACTTTAGCATACCCAACTCACCAAGCTCCAGTCACTTCCTGAGAAATAAATAGTGAGATCTAGGGAAAGCTGAGGGAAGTATAATATATTGGATCCTTTAGTATACAACAGGTATTACTGTGTGTTCATTAATGAAAAAAAAAACAATATAATGGGTAATAAAAGCCATTATAGGCTATAATATATATATATATATATATATATATATATATATATATATATATATATATATATATATATATATATATATATGATTTACAACAGTTCAATTCCCTTTAAAAATCTGTGGAATCAAAATATTGCTGTTAGGTAACACTGTACTCCAGAAAAGTGAAAGTACTTCATGTTGAAAGAAATCGAAAGTACTTCATGTTAATCACATTTGGTGTGCTAACTTTTTATACCATGTGACCATGTTTTACACCATGTTTTACAGTGAAACAAGGTGTGGCACTGCGTCAGTGAGAGGTGTAAAAGGCACAGGGTTTCATTTATTGTGGACTACAAATTAATTTTCCTTTCTAGAATAATCTTAACCCTGTTCTTTTTATATATAAAAGAACACTCTTTATTTAAATTGCATATAAAAGTATGTAAATATATAACCAATAACCATTTTTAAATAAATTGTTGTCATTTCTTTAAGCTATGAAGTTATAACACATTACTAAGAACTATTTATCTGATGAAAAGGCTATCTCATTAACCAGTCTTCTAGCAGGAAGTTCCTGAGACTTGGACTGTTTTTTTCATTTTTTTTTTATTTGCCATTTCTACAGCAAACCTATTTTAAGCTAGCAATACATCCGCTGTATCTTTTGTTGTGAGTCATATGCAACAGCCAGAACCAATTTGTGCTCATTCTATTATGGCCATAAAATGAATGCATCAATCTTTAAAAAAAAAACAATGACCTTTTATTCAAAGTCACTGCTGCCACAATAAACCTTGATGCTGCAGTGTTTTCATGCCTGTATTCTTATAAAATCTGTAGAATATATTAGAGAAGCTGGAGAATCTAATTAAGTTCTGCCACCTGACTATTCATGCAAACAGTTACAATGCCTTGTTATGGGATACCTGTGCCTTCCAGAAAAACAGGAAATATTAATAACTTAATCAAAAATAGAGGCACTGTACTGTATTATTGAAAATATCAACTTGCTTGAAGAGAGCAAAATATTTGCCTGCAAGCATAGCATTAAACTGGAAATTGGTGTTCTGCCCAGATTACTTGAATTGATTTGCTACTAAATGTATTTCTATATTAATGGATTCTTTATTAGTCTTCAAGGCTTTTTTTATATATAGTTGCATGATTTTATCACACCAAAAGTCGAGGTGGCCAGCCTCAGGTTCAGGGTATCTAAATTATATACTGTATATGCTGTTGTGACTAGACTAGTGGTGGGTAGTTCTACATACTGGCAGTGGCAAGTCTGTGCTGTGGTCAGCATATTTTTATGTGGTGGCCTGAAGGTTATTAACAAATGGGTAAACAAATTGGCAAGCTGCTGGAGAGCTGCCTACTCCTTCCACTGTAAAAAAGGAAGCGGTTGTGTGTGTAGTAATAACTGTGACTTGTGAGTATGTTGAGGATACTAGAAATACATCCTTGATTGTTTAATTGACTCCAGACATAAAAACTGGTGTAACAGGGACAACGTATAATACCATCACTGGCTTCTTGGACGCATGCATGCATCTGCTGGAAAGAGCAAGGCGCTCCGCTTGTGACGTGCTATCAACTGAGTTTTGTTTACAAGGTAGTGAAGATTCCTGGAGCAGGTCCTTCCTTTTTAGTGGGAACTGTGCTCAACCACCTATAGGCAACTTTACTGTATTAGCTGGGTTTTCCCACTGTGTTTTATTTAACATTTTTGTCTTTCTTATGTTTACACACCAGTTTGTGTATACACGCCCATAAGCTGTACCATCTCTGGTACAGTCACATGGGTTTTACCATTGCTGGTACCCTAGCGGGAGCAACTTATAATTACACCGAGAAATTGTAAATATTGTAAATAAATCTTGGGCACCTGTGTGGCATTGAAAAGGTAGTTCTTTAGTCTCTCCCATTCTGTCAGTGGATACCCACAACCACAGTGGGACACATTCAGGGATGAAGGTAGGCTGTAAGAATTTGCATCGTAAGCTGTTCAAGTACTATCAAGCAATTTACCAGCAAATCTGACAGCCAGGGTAAGGTGGTTAAACATTCCATGTAAATGGTTGTTTACCATTTAAACTATCAGACACATTTTCAATGAAAAAATAGACTTCATTTAGTATTTATAGCCATCCTTATAGTCTACTTTTGTATTATTTCCAATTTTTCATTGAATGCACACAATATTCAATTACACTGGTTTACAATGCATCTGGGTTATAAAATATCCTGTTGCATTCAGCATGTGTTTAAGCATTTTGAAAACAAATTTCGTGTCTATTTGCTCCAGATAAGCAAGCAGCTAAGTACACACCCTTTGAGTAGAAATACAGCAAGGGGTTGAATTCAGTTTTTTGTTCCCATATTACTGACTATAAGAAAAATGCAGAAAATAAAGATGCATATTGTTTAGAAATATTGTAATATTACAATTTACAAATGACTTGCATTAGTAACACAGACTGGCAAAATATAAGATTGGTCTGGTTCTTTATCAGAGACATGGTATCCATTTATCAGTGGCAGATATAGTATATTGAGTGAAGATCATGTAAACAAATGGTGATGACAATCTTATAGGAAAAACTATTTCTGCAGTAAATTCAATTATGAAAACACACATTTGTTTCTGACAAAGATGATTTTACCACAAACACATTTTTCTGATTTATTTTTAATGCAAGATAGCAGTTCCATGTGCTACTTATAGATTTACTTGCAAGAAAACATAACCTTTTTATTTGCAGTACACTGACTGGCCCCAAAAACTGAGAATGGAAGTCAATGTACAGTGGCTCTCAAAAGTATTCACCCCCCTTGGACTTTTCCACATTTTATTGTGTTACAACATGTTATCAAAATGGATTTAATTAGAAGTTTTTGCCTCTGATCAACACAAAAAAGTCCATAATGTCAAAATGAAAAATAAAATCTACAAATTGTTCTAAATTAATTACAAATATAAAACAGAAAATAATTGCTTGCATGGTGGTGGCAGCATCATGCTATGGGGATGCTTCTCTGCGTCAGGGCCTGGAAAGCTCGTGAAGATAGAGGGCAAAATGGATGCAGCAAAGTACAGAGAAATCCTGGTGGAAAACCTGCTGAAGTCTGCAAGAGACCTGGGACTTGGGAGAAGATTCATCTTCCAGCAGGACAATGACCCCAAACATAAAGCCAAAGCCACACTGGAGTGGCTTAAAAACAAAAAGGTCAATGTCCTGGAGTGGCCCAGTCAAAGCCTGGACCTCAATCCAACTGAGAATATGTGGAAAGAGTTGAAAATTGCTGTTCACCAAAGATCCCCATCCAACTTGACGGAGCTTGAGCAATTTTGCAAAGAAGAATGGGCAAAAATTGCAGTGTCCAGATGTGCAAAGCTGGTAGAGACTTATCCAAATAGACTCATGGCTGTAATTGCTGCCAAAGGTGCCTCTACCAAATATTGACTCAAGGTGGTGAATACTTATGCAATCAATTATTTTCTGTTTTGTATTTGTAATTAATTTAGAACAATTTGTAGATTTTATTTTTCACTTTGACATTATGGACTTTTTTGTGTTGATCAGTGGCAAAAACTCCTAATTAAATCCATTTTGATTCCATGTTGTAACACAATAAAATGTGGAAAAGTCCATGGGGGGTGAATACTTTTGAGAGCCACTGTATACAGATGTATGTGGTCCTGTGGCAAGTTATGTGACCCACTAGATCACAAACTGTAGGAGACTTGTGTGACAAGGAACAGACATGCAATTTTCCTATTTAACATAGTACAGTAAGATGTAGCTCAACAACTGTACAAAAAATGATGCATTTGGGAGAAAACATATCTTAAGAATTCCAGAGTTAACAGATCTTCTTGACATCGAACGGCTTCTCTCATTACTTAATGCAAACTCTCCCATCCCTTTGTTTTATTACGCATAGTTATATATTTGAGTGTTACAATTTAATTAGTGCCTGTGACCATCAAAAAAGGTCAACAAACTCATTACAGTCAAGATACCTCTTAGCTGCCCCTCTTTATTGATGTGCGTGAAGATGAGAAGCCTTTATGCTTAAGTGCCATTTTCATTCTCTCTCCAGCACAACAGTGAAAGGCAGTCATGAATTGACCTTAGTATAAGTTATATTATACACAGTGGGGTTTTACAACACATTATCGAGCCTATGATTCTCAGGAGAGTGCCAAAACAACATGTTTAATCCTGTCTTTAAAAAAATACTATTGCCCAGCTTGTCAAATCAACATGCCCTAATCACCAGTAGCACCAATTATTTTCAGGAAGGAAAAAACACCAAATACAATTCTAAAACAAAAAAGAAACAACTTACGTTGTTCATTTCAGGTAACATAAGGGTGTTTTCTTCCTCTCTGGCAAAATTGTTCTAATGACGATTTGGAGTAAAGAGCTTTGAGAATCTAGCCCTATTGAAAAACTGGAGTAAAAACGTAGAATATAAGAACATAAGAACATAAGAAAGTTTACAAATAAGAGGAGGCCATTCAGCCCATCTTGCTCGTTTGGTTGTTAGTAGCTTATTGATCCCAGAATCTCATCAAGCAGCTTCTTGAAGGATCCCAGGGTGTCAGCTTCAACAACTTAAAAATCAGATGCAAGCTTTATTTTACAGTAAATTATTCATATTATACATTGTATTTGAAAATTCAGCATATCTCATATTAAAAAACTATTTTAAAGTATTTTTTTAGAAGCGGGTAAAGTGAAAAAAGGTATTTTTTTACCTGAACCAATGTAAAAATAACAGTCATTGAAAACACACAGACATAAGAATATGTGCTACCAACTGAATACATTATACACAAATTGTATACATTTGAATTTCAACATTTTAATAACAATAGACATGGAATAAATGTGCAATTCTATTCTCTAAAGACACACACATTTTCTGACTGACAGCCGACTCTTTTCTAATGATAAAATATAAAGTCCAGTGGTGCTTCAAATTATGCCTTGATATTCAAATCTAGTTTTCGTAAGCATAATGTGTTGGAATATTGTAAAAGGTTTTGCCCAAAGCACTCTTAAATTAAAGGTGAACTCTGAAGTAAAAAGCCTACAGATTCCCCAAAATACGCATTGCATAAATAATGAATTTCAGATTCATTGTTGTCTTTGCCTATGACCTTTTGATTACAGAAAAAATCAAATCAAATTGGTCTCCTTATTGTGCAAAGGTCTACCATGATATTTCAAAAGGACCGTTTTGCATTACACCACCAAAATTGAAACTGTATCTGGTGAGTTTATAAAGTGCGTGTTAATTATATAAGTAATGAAATACAGTGCTGGGCTTTGGGAATGCTACATTTAAGTGTAACATCAAGCATCTCAAAGTGTCTCAATCAGAAACACTGTTCACTGAAGTTGCCACTTGAAAGACAAATTCTGTAAGTCTCTGAGCAGAAGCTGCAAAGCTGTCTTTTTTAATTTAAAACCATTTTAAAAAGGTTTATGACTAATAATACAATTTATGCCTAATAAATGAGGCCACATAAATCTCAAGTCTTGGATTGTACTCACTACAAAAACGTTACCTCCTTGTAAATGCAACCAACTTAAGCAATACTGAATATATTTGAATGATCATCTAGACAGTGCTATGCCTGTTTCAAATAATATTTTTACCTTTTTGTGCCATGGTTAAGGAAGTATTTTCAGTGTTTTTTTTTATTTTTTGCATGTTTTTAAGCCATGTTTAACTGCATCCAATTAATCACAGAAGCCAATTCTTTACTTTAACCTTTATGATAAGCTGTACATTGTTTAATTTCCCTTGTGTTTTGTGACTTGTCCTTTCCAGCACTTGCAAAATAAGAACGACTGAAACAGAGTAAATTGCAGTACCATAACCTAAAATAAAACTAAGAAAACTATTGTGAAACCTGGATTAGAGGTGTAATAACCACATATCTCCCGCTGACATCACCTGGCTAATTTCCAGTAATTTACGTTTATGTGGACCTCATAAATTAGACAGCTGAAACACAACATCAGTCAGATTAAATACAATGTGTACCATAACTGACATGTTCAGCATAACTGTAAAAATTGAAGTTTGTATGAGCACATACATTTTTTTTTTTTTTTCATATTGCAACAATATTCTGGGGTCTCGAACGCCAGGATAGCTGTTTAACTTTTTGGATAGTTCTCATTTGAAAAAAGGAGCACATTCAGTTTGACCTGTTACTGAAATACAAAAAGACAAACAGGAATACAGCCTGAATTTCGGCTCTTGCTGGTATGCTCACCTGTTTTACCGCTTCTGTCTTTTAGCGTCACCATGGATACCACAGCTTCCTGAAGCCGCCTAACCCCTGAACCAAAAATGTGACGTCTTTATCAACACGACATACGAAGACGGAAGCAATACGAGAAATAGATCTCTGTCTGGTGCTGTTGTTTAGCCGGAGAATGAGGGTTTAACATAACAGAGGTCTACTTTTATATTATCTCAACGTTGTTATATTTAACAGACCAGCGTTGTGAAATATAAAGCAGTGCAGCTATGGAGGTGAGTAGAATTATAGTTATTGTAAATTATCTTGAAACTACCACTGAAGCAAGTGGGCCCTGGTGTATACGGTATATATTGTCTGATATGTATATGTAGAAGCTCATGATAATATTGATAATGTTGTATTTGTAGTGATTGGTTGTTTACTATTATTGTGTTTGTCAGATGGATATCCAGTCAGGTACATTTTTTCCCCTTTGGTCTCTAATAATACAGTAAATTGTCGCTACTCTAAGTTATATTATTATTCAGGAAATGCAATTGCATTGTTTCCACCACAACTATTGAACTACTTTATCCCGTTGCAGCTTTCCTTTGAAACTTTATTAGCTTGTAAACCCATATAGTATGTGATTTATTTAAATACACCGCTCCTTGCACACCCCAAACACAAACAGACGCACACACACACACACACACACACACACACACATTTGCAGATCCATCACAGGTAGAACAGGACTGAAACTTATAGAACATCCTGTTTCTTCCTTAGCTGGAGTTCTACATTAAGTAATTCAGATGTGCCCCTTTGGCAATTGTGGCCTCTTCTACACACTGAGACTGAGATCACAGGGCATTGTTAAATAAACCATAACACCTCAGATCTGACTGTTTTTACTGTGAAATTCTTATCAAAACAAATCATGCATAATAAAACCACCATTAGATTAAAAAATAAGTTAGATTTCCAGTATATAATGGCTCTTTATTTTTGAGTTCTCCTGTAATTTAGGAGCACAGTGAGAGTGACTGGCTGATTAAATAAAGTTGCTCTTGGGAGTACTGCAGCAGTAAGCAGCTTTTCCAAATTTAACAAACCAGTCATTCAAGAACATCGAGAGGCAAGGCATGGCTCCGTGGACAACGTGCAGGTTGCAGAAGAAATAAGGCTATGTGTATGACTCTGTATAAACCACAAGTCCCAGAGAGAAAATAGACTGTAGCCTATATACTTAAACAATCAAGCTCTGTTTTCTAAAAAGCTGGATACATTACTTTTTTTGATGATAGAAATCAAAAAATGACTCCAGTCTTGCAATATGTTTGGCATAAGATGGGTCTGGTTTAAATGTGGTACTCTTGTCCTCTGCATTTATTTGAGGATTTATTGGTTGTTTTTTTTTGGCCTCTCGCCTGCATAAAAATTGCATTTGTACTCATGCCGTTTGACAGTCTTTCTCTCACTCTCTCTGTCAGCGCAAATAGAATCTCATGCAGTCATAAGCCCAATACTGTCCGGGTCAGGTGAGAAGTGGATAGCTTATTCCATTTGAATGTCGCTGATCTGCAGTTCCAATAATGATTAAAATGTAAACACCTTTAATTGTTACCAACCTTAGTTATTGTAGCTAACAAAATAGTTCCGTAAAATGTCTCCACCATACGCATCGGTTTCAAATGTGCAGTTTTGAAAGAAACACATGTTGTAGCAAAGATGAATTTTCATTAGACACCTGGTACTACACTATTATGTTAAAGAAAACTCTCTTTGGAAGCCAGGCTTTTGACTGTCTTGTACTTACTGGGTCATTTCACATGGAGTGTGAAATTGTCCCCATCTCTTCACTGGCATCTTTCCTGTCAATAACCAATCAGCTGCTTCTCCTGTTAACTGGCATACTTTCAGCCAGTAGCATGCTTTGACCCAGAAGACACTGCTGAAGTGAAATGATCCATGGAGTACAAGTGCAAACAGATAAGCCAAATACACAAGACCCTTCTGTAATGTTTGTACTTAGCTGCCCCTGCCCTTAAATCTCAGAGGTACCCATTTTAATTTGTTCAAGGTTGTATAAACATGCTGAATGTATCTGGAACTTGACCTCAGACCTGCAGTATGCTAGTCATGTGACTTTTTAGCAAACTGCAGTATTGTCTTTATATTTGGTACATTGCCAAACTCTATGATTCTCTCAATCCAGTTATTTTATAGGTGGTACAAATTAATCCTTTCACTGCCACAATGTTTTAACTTCTGGATGTATCAAGCATATAGACACTTTTAAATAACCTCTTCACATTTGGTACATTACTGTGTCATATAATCTATAATTAAATTTTGCAACCATTGCAATTCATATTTTACTTCATGTTTACAAACCAAAGATCAGATACCATTCCTCTATATTACTGGCACAGGGATGTTTATTACATATTTCTAGTTCAGTTTAGCTATAAATAAACCATACACGCTTACTGTTGTTTGTATGAAAACTTAATTATAACAACCATTAATACTCTACTTTCTAAAACTTACAAAATCACAATAAAGTTTATTCTATTTTGTGTTGAACAGGATAGTAATCCAGACTCTGCGGCCTCCCCAGCAACTCCAGGGACAGGAAAATCAAAGGTAAATGTGAAGTTTATTCCAACCTGGCCTGCATAGGCTGTGGCTGGAATGAAGCACCATAGGCTACAGTCGGTGATGGTTAGTGGGGATAATTTTCATGCAACGTGACTGCTTCCCTTGTGTGAACTTTTACCATAATTGGCATGCATGAACACCATATTCACAGCTGTGTTGCTGGATCTGAACAGTCAGTGGTGTTTTGAATATTTTTGTTGTGCTTGCTTTTAGGTGCCGTTCAGTGTTTGAAAAACATGCTTTTATTTAATGTAATTTCTGACAGTGTTCTGTTAAGAGTGAACCTTCCAAAATACACATTCCCTGTCAGGAGAAAGCAACAAGATTTTTTTTGCAAATATGGACAATGCTGAATCCAATTCTCTTTAGGCATTTCAATAATCTAAAATTGAAAATTAAAAAGTGATTTGCAAAGTTTGCTTTCAAAGGCCACCACTTATTTACTGTTCTTTAACATATTGTTGCACTAGACACTACTGTGCGGGGTGAGTACAAATGATGGACAATTGACACAATGAGAAAGCTCAGTGCTCGGCTAAATCTTCCTTTTCATGGTAGACATGCAAGTGAGGACACATGTTACGTTTAGACTCTGGTATTCTCACATTACATTTCTGTCACATTCAAGAAAAGGCTTCCCTGTATTACCATATTAATAGTATAATACAGAAACTTAGTATCCCAATTTTTTTTTCTCAAGACCAGAGAACACCAGTGCAGGTCAGCTTGTATTGGCAGAGGCCAAATGATCTGGATATTTTACTGAATACATGTTCTTATGACACTGGATAGAATAACATGACTAATCACCAGCAAAGTAAGTGGGTCCCTGCTGCAAAAAAGCTATTAATGTCCTGCCGCTTTTCACATAGCAGGTGATTTACCGCCTATCCAAGTGGTAAGGTCATATTGCATACAATATATCTGATTTAACAGTGATATCTTAGATTGAAAAGTTTGAATAATCAGGTTAAGGTCACTTTATTAACCCCCCGCCCCTCCCCCCAACAAGGGTATAGTTCCACTTGGGTGTTTGCATGTCACACTTTAATGTTTTATATGTTATGAAATATGGTTAATACATTGTTTAGTACCAATTGTCAAGAGTATACGGAGATCACGACGTAAGGTTGATAAATTGTTATTATCGCCATAAATGTCTTGAATTTGTTTTTAAGCCTTTGGACTAGTTTGTTCACATACTTGTGTAAAGTGATATGTGAACTGTACCATATTATAAGGAAATTGTTTTTGTTTTTGTTTTTTTTTCCATCAACTGTCAGCTTAAAAATCTGTATGTAACATAATGTCTGTTGTAAAAACAATATTAGATTTTTTTCCCTTTTTGTTGATTAACCAAGTAGGACGACCACTAAAATATGGAAATATTTGACATATTATTACACTGGGAGAAGGTGTCAGATTTGTGATCAGGATTATTGCCACAATATTTATGTACTCTTTTATGTCATGATATGCAATGACTGGAAACCTATTTGGAGGAATCCTGACACATCAGCAGAATCTTTAGTGATAAACCTTTCCCTCTTTTGTTTTGACACAGTTGGATACTTTGTCTAAGGAGGACCTCATCAAGTTCACAAAAAAGCAGGTGGTGGTTTTGCAGAAGGTGAAATCAAGATGTGCAGGTAATGGTTCGCTAGTAATGACTGGCGTGGAGGCTCAGCACAATGTGCAAGTGTGTTAACCCAGGGTCGATATGTGATCTCCCCATTCTTACACCATGCATAATTTAGTACAGTGATATTAAAGGAATTGCAGTAAAAAAGGAAACAAAAGACAGATACCCTTAGCTTTTGACCCAGTTCACCATTTTACCATAGAATAAAACAACTTGCAATTCATAGTTTACTAGCGTGTTGTAGTTTCTCCAGTGTTTATGGTTGTGCAAATATAAATGTTAATGGTGACCTTCAAGCCATGTCGCTTTCTTTCAATAATCAATCCATCCATCACTGTCCATATTTTGAAAATCAATAACTTGTAATTGGGTTATTTAGTTAATCAGTCTGTTAAAATGATTGTGAGAGGTCTTTGGCGCCCAGTTTAATGAGCAGGTGCATAGTCTTGCAAGAAAATTGAGTTATTCCCATTGCTGCATGGCAGAGACTGACAAATTAAACAACTTGAAACATAGCCATATACTTTTGCCCATGTTGTAAGTCATGTACTGATATGTATTGCAACTAGCATTCTAGAATTTGTAGATACTTGTTTGTTTTTAGTCATTATTATTTTGATATTATAAAAGGGGTCTTGTAAGTTCCATCATTTGTATAAATGTTCATAAATCTAGAATGAAGGCGAAGAGAACTATTTTAATATAAACAGTGACCGATCTACATACGGCTACACTTTTTACACACTGTTTTATTCCCAGTAGTGTGTATGGAAGTCTAGATAATTGCTTATCCAATTGTGGTGATGATTTACCACACTGGGTATCAAAATATGTCAATATGCTTACATATCTCGCTACATAGTGTGGATGTTTTCATGGTACTGACAACTAATTATGGCTATATGTTGTTAACAGTCTTTGTTTTTCCTCCCTCTCTGAGCATTTGTGCTTTAAGAATTGGTAACCTGTTTTGTCTTTAAGATTTGGAACTGGAAGTTGAAAAACTTAAAAAGAAGTCAAATGGTGGAGCAGATGAGGCTATAATTCAGGTATTTATATATATATATATATATATATATATATATATATATATATATATATATATATATATATAATGTTGTTTATTTTGATATTTAATTTATTTTATACCAGGTATAGTTTTTTGTGATGTTGTTGGCCTACATAAATTGCTGAACGCTGGTTTGACCCTAAATTCAAAAAGACAAAATGGCAAAACTGATATCCCATTTTAATGAGGCAGCTGATCAGAGATCTTTAGTATACAGTTCTGTCAGAAACCATCAGAATAATTTCAAGCTTAGCTTCAGATATTCAGTTTTCATCTTTAGAGATCAGCAGCAAGTTTGAAGGCCTTTATTGTGTGGGTGGTAAGGGGGTTATGTTAAGTAGCTACATTTCAGAATAGAATGCTTTAGGAGAAGCCAGCTAGTTAAAGCAAGTTGCACAGCACTGACTTTGAGAAAGCCCATACCATACCTGCTATTCTGTCTTCAGCTTGCTAAAGTTTGTTGCTCTGTTAAATCAGGCAGTATAATGGAACATCAGGAAAGTGAAGTCCTGTATTAAATGATTGTGTCCTTTTTGTAAACAGGAACTAACAGAAAGGATGGATACAGTACTTCTAGAAAAGGCTGAGACTCAACAGAGATTAGTATTACTTCGAAAAGAAAATGAAAAGGCAAAGCAGGAGGCAAAGGTAATACTGTACATTTAGATTATTTTTTGTATTTTTTTTATATACATTTTTGTGCACCTTTTTATGTTATGGTTTTGGCTAACAGTCAAATAATGAAGAAAAAATAAATAATGAAGAAAAAAATGTTTGAGTTGGATCCTGTCACAGAACGAGTTCTGTCAATTTCTATATGTTTGTGGTGTATACTGTAAGTGTTAAGCACAGAAGCACTGAGTGATTTCTGCATTTTCATTTTTTAGGATGCGTTGGATAAAGTAACAGAACTTCAGAAGCAGTTCGACCTGTCTAATGTTGAGCACCTAAAGAAAATTGAAGATGTACAACATGAATTAGAAACTGTTCTTTCAAAACATAAAGAAGAGGCTGCAGATTTTCAAAAACTTTTGCAGGAGTCCAGCAAAACAGAGCAAATGCTTACTGCTCAATTCAGGCAGCAGATTGGCAATCAAAATGAAGTAAAAGAGTTAGAAGAACAGTTCAAACTAGTCCGGCAGAAATATGAGGATCAGCTGTCTAGCCTGGAGCAGCAGTTAATCTCTTCTGAAGAAGAAAGGAGACGAGAGACAACAATGTTGAAAGAAAACCAAGAAGCAGCAATAGCAGAGTGCCAGAAGGAAATCGAAAGCCTTCATGGAGAGCTCTTGAAAATAAGGACAGCCCACCAGGAAGAAGTAAAAGAGCTTGTGGATCAGCTTGAATCGGCAGCTTTGGAGCATGAGCAAGAGAGGTATAGACTGCTTCAAGTGAACGAAGACCTGGCAGAGCAGCTAGATCAGAAAGAAAACAGCCTTCAGGACGTGGAAGAAGAGGAGGAAACTGGCATTGAGTGGGTTAAAAAACATTCCGAGCCTTTGGCTTCTGGGGAGCAAGGTGAAGATGAGGTCATCAACCTGAAACGCATGTTAAAGGATTTGCAATCCCAGCATAGTATCCTACAGGATGAGCTGACGTACCTGAGTAACGTGAAGACAGAGTTGGAGTTGGAACTCCAACAAGCCAAGGATGAATTCCTTCATGAGAAAGAAGAACTGGAGTTTAATATTAACGAGCTACAACTGTGCAATGAAGACAACGATAGCATTGCCACAAAATGTAAATCTGATCTCCAAACCACAAACGATCACTGGGAGATGGCACTAAACCAGCATGAGCAGGAATTACAAGTTCTGAAGCAACGACATCAGAAGGAGATTGTGGCACTGGAACAAACTTTGCTTTCCGCTGCTGAGAAGGAAAAAGGAAAGGCACTTTTGGAAATCCAGAATCTAAAGGAAGAGTGTGAGAAGCTCTCTATAGAGAAGGATGAGGCAGTTAACAGTTATGAGAAAACAATGGAGATCTTAAGGAATGTGCAGTCTGAGTTGGAGGATACAACAGGAAATTTTGTGAAACAATACAATGCAATGAAGGAAAGCAATGCTGCTGAAATCCACGAGCTGCAACAAAAACTAAGAGTTGCCTTCAATGAGAAGGATAAACTCCTTGAGAGAATCAACAACCTGGAGTCAGAGGCAAAGTCCCAACAAGACACCTTTGAAGAATTAAAATTATCTGAAAGTGACTGGGAGAACAAAAAACAGGAACTATTGTCTATCCAGCATCATAAAGACACTGCTTTACGTGAGCTGGAGGAAAAGTTGGCAGCTTTGAACTTGGAGAAGGATGATGTGCTGACAGCATTAAAGCATTCTGAAGTAGAGGTGAAAAGGCTTAGAGACGCATTTTCTACAGAGCAAGCACAATGTGATGAATTTCAGCAGAAATTGGAGAACCTAACTAAGGACAAAACTCAGATAAAGGCACTAGAGGAGGAACTGACAAACCTAAAGAAAGAAAGAGACAATTTGCAAGAAGAGCTTCATCTCGTCAGGTCGGATAGAGACAGTCTGTCCAAGTTTAAAGATGAAATTGGGGATCTAGAGAAGTCTTCGCAGGCTGTGTCAGAAGAAAAAGAGAGACTAAGAAACGATTTTGAAGAGAAGCTGCAACAGTTAACTGAACTGCAGCATCGATTGGAAGACCTTACCAAGGACAAAGCACAGTTACATCAGAGACTTGATGAAGCAGAAATGCAACTGGGAACCACTTTTGCAGATAAAGAGAATATTACCCACCAGCTAAAAATCCTGGAGAGTAAACTAACAGTGACTTGTTTGGAAAAGGAACAGAAGTGTTCTGATCTGAAGGCACTAGAGGAAGATCTGACTAACCTTAAGAATGAAAGGGACCATTTGCAAGAAGAGCTTAAGCTAGCCAGGTCTGATAGTAATAATCTTTACAAGCTTAAAGGTGAAACTGGGGATCTGGAGAAGTCTTTACAGGCTGTGTCGCAAGAGAAAGAGAGGCTCAGAAAAGACCTTGAAGAGAAGCAACAACAGTTAACTGACTTTCAGTATAGATTGGAATACCTTACCAAGGACAACACACAGCTACAGCAGAGATTGGATGAAGCAGAAATCCAAATGGGAGCTAATGCTGCAGAAAAGGAGAGCATCAGCCACCAGCTAGAAATCCTGGAGAATAAAGTAACAGCATTATGTTTGGAGAAGGAACAGAAGTGTTCTGATCTGAAAGCACTAGAGGAAGATCTGACTAACCTTAAGAAAGAAAGAGATGAAACTGGAAATCTGGAGAAGTCTTTGCAGGCTGTGTCAGAAGAGAAAGAGAGGCTCAGGAAAGACCTTGAAGAGAAGCAACAACAGTTAGCTGAGGTAAGGGTTCACATTTTCAACTATCTGCAACAAGAAGCAGGTGTTGAAGTGTTTGCAAATAACGACCAAGAAGTAGAGGACATTTCTGTCCTGCTCCAGAAGCTGTGGGATAAGGTTATGGAAGGAAAACGCAGTGCGTTGCTGCAAAGTGATGAACGAATTGCACAGCTGCAAGATGGTATTGAAAAGCTAAGAGAGGAAGGCAGACTTCAGGAGGTTGAGCTTCGGTCATTTAATGACGACTTATCAAAAGAGAGGACCCTGCTGAAGGAAAACCTTGAAGAGGTTCTCTCGGACAAAGAGGGATTACAGAGGGACCTGTTAGAGATGAAAAGCAGGAATGAGAATATGAGGGTTGAAAATGAAGCTCTTCTGGCCCAAATTGAGGCTGTGTCTGAAAAGCTAAAGAAAATTGAAAAAGAAAAGAATGATGAGATAGATCAAAGTGTTCAGCAAGTGGTGGGAGATGATGAAAGAGATGAACTCCTACGCTTGCTGGCAGAAAAAGAATCTGAGTTGTCCAATCTGCTGGGAGAGATTGCATCTTTACAGGTTTGTATATTTAACATTGTAAATATCCACATATCCAAATAATTGAATATCCATGCAGATCTTTAAAGAAATTGATGAGGGCTCAGTATACTGTACTGTACTGTTAATGGTGCTCTAAGAAATGCTTTAAAATAGATTTGCTTGCCTTTTATTAAATTATTAACATGCTCACCAAACTCAATCACCATAGTAGGTGGACAGTGTCCACTTGGTAGGATTTGATCAGAGCAGGCTGCCAAATCAGTATAAAATTGATACAATGCAGCAACAACTTTTGACTGGTTACTAACTGAGCAGTCCTGTGGCACGTCTGAGCTTTCTACATGTTCACAATAGCTGTAGGCACACATCTCTGTACATGGCACAGCATTTATCAAAGTGTGGCTTATATTGTTTTATAATAGGGTGCTAAAATGTAAAGCCATTGTTATTGCAGCTGTGTAAATAGTAAGAGCATATTCTTTTAATGTTAAGAGTGGCTTTTGTATTCCAGCTATTTACCAATTTTATTTATATTTTCAATGTAGGAGTCTAAACAGAATTCTTCTCCAGCTGAAGAGGTTATAAGAGAGCTAACTGACAAAATAGGTAATGTTTCACATTAAACTATTGGTTGCTTAGTAAAACCTCTGTACTGGGATGACAGATTTTTGAGTATTTAGATGGGCAAGGGATTTTGACATTTCTGTGCACAAAGCATCATTGTTACTGGCACATTTGATACCTGATAGTCCTATTTCAAACTCTTTGATATTTTATATAAAAAAAAATTAAAGATTTCTAATTATGGGAACTATTTATCTTTTAGCAAAAAGTGTAATGTGCCTTTTGTGAAAGGACAAAAAAATATGTTCATCTTACACAAGTAACCCAAAAAGTTAATGTTTTTCACTGGATCAGAGGCATTAAAAACAGGAGGGATCCACAACCATATTTGTTCAAATATTACACATTAAAGCAAAATATTTGGATACTGGGATACATTTCAACAGGGTTACACTTGATTGTGACTACATTGTTTTTTTTTTTTACTAGTTTTGTAAAAAAAAAAAGAATGGACACATTTATATTCTTAAATGTGTTTTTAACTGATCCAGGTAATCTGGAAAAGGAACACAAAGAAAAACACGAGAAGATGAA
Source organism: Acipenser ruthenus (assembly GCF_902713425.1). NCBI lineage: Eukaryota > Metazoa > Chordata > Actinopteri > Acipenseriformes > Acipenseridae > Acipenser > Acipenser ruthenus. The sequence continues at coordinate 43,517,999 of NC_081196.1, read as the reverse complement.
CAAGATCAAAGCTGTGGCGGTGAAGGCAAAAAAGGAGCTGGATACGACTAGAAAAGAGGTGGCAGAGCGTTCCAGGGTGTTATATATTCCTTTTAACACTTTCTTACCTTTGAAACAGGATTTTAAAACATGTCATTTAAAAAAAAATGAAGCATTTACCTGGAATCACTGAAACCTTACTCCACCATTGGTAGTTGGAACAAGTTAATACCGTATTATTACATGGTTATGTATGCCTTATAATCTAAGATGCCACTGAATACTTAGTTACCTTTTTATGACAGATATAATTTCTTCTATATATCTTTTTTATATGTCAGTGACAAACCTTGTTTAAAACTATTTTTTTTAAAAAAGGTTCAGGCCTTGAAGGAAGAACTGGAGCTGGTGAAAACCGAGAGGGAGCGTCTATCTGGCTCTGTAAAGGATGTAATTCAAGCAGCCGAAAGCTACAAGGTACTGGTTCCATGCAGTGTCCGATTACTGAGTGAGGATTACGATAAACAGAGCCGTACAAAGTGTTTTTGATAATATTATTTCACATTTTACACAATTTTCAGTGGTAATTCATGGCATGGAGAGGATTCTCATTTCTATCTCAATTGTACTGATTCTCATGTGTATGATGAGAATGATGTTACTGCTATCGAGTTAGATGGCTCTGTCGCTTTCAAAATACTTTCTTTATGTCTGAGATGCAACTTGTGAATATGTGCATCCTGTATCCCCAAGGAACCACTTTGGATTGTTAAAAAAGGGCAGTTTGTTCAGTATGTCAAAAGTGAAAGTCTAACAGTCTGACACAATCTATTTTTATTTATTTATTTATTTTTAATTTCTAGAATCTCTTAGCCGAATATGACAAGCAGACTGAACAACTCGACCTGGAAAAGGAGCGAGCAGATAATTGTGATCGTCAGATTGGAGAGCTTACAAAGCATCTGCAGGCTGCAGTCCTACAGGTATAGTGTGCCTCTTCTCTTTGAAAAAGAAACAGCTTCTTCCCTCTCATGAACGAGTAACAACATTGATTTTGATTCCTCACTTAGAAAATGGCTCTTCTCAGTCAGACAGTCCCTTCTTCATAATATGTAGTCTGCCAGGGTAATGAGACAGTGTCAAAATGGTCTCTTACCTTCTGCTGTATTTCTTCATACTAGGCCATGTCTGAGATTTAATAAGTTCCTTTTACTTAAGTTTGCCGACAGGAATATCCCCCAAGAGAACCACAGGCACAGATGGTACTCGCAGCAAATGGACCAGCGACAATTCATGTCTCATTCTTATTGTATTTATTTTACTTGAAGATTTCAAAATAAAAATGCATTTGTTATAACTAAAAGTAGCAAGAAGTAATCAAAGAAAAGGCATAATTGCAAATACTTTAGATAACATGCATTTTCACATATTATCAAATTATTCATGTGTTTATTTTAAACCCCTAGATTATAAACCAGGTCCATACTGTATACACAAACTCCCTGCACAGCATGATTTGTGTGTAAATAGTCAGCATTGTGAGCTCTTGCTAGCCATAGCTGTGAACTTTTCAAGGATTTATTAATTACTAATTTATTAACAATTATTTTTTTTATTTGCACTTTTGTCCATTTGCATGCTTGGTTCCTTACAACAGTTTAGGGAAAGTACAGTACTCAATTACACCCTGTCTAGTGTATAATTAGAAAAAAGATTACAGTGTCTACAGTGCTGTCTGTCCTTTTAATATTACCCTCTATTCACTATATTTTTATTTCAGTAATGACCTGTGCAGTTTTCTGCCAATTGTCTGTTTTTCCTTCTCCACTCATCCCATTAATCACACACTTGTCTTAGTCACTGCTAAAGACAGTGAGCCTCCCCCTCGGAGTACACTTTCAAATTAGCTCACTTCATTTAATTGAAGGAGATCGAAGAATTCAACCCTGTGACCTTCTCTGTTAAAGGATTAGCAACATGGTGCACAGCAGGCGTTTCACAGAAATAATTTAAAATGCCTGTTTTAAAGCCATTCATTTTTTTGAGGGTGGGGAGAAAATACGGGTTTTAGCTAAAACTCAATACAGTAGAATCCTACAACCACCACCCACTGATTTATTTTTTTGTCATGTTATTGAGCCATGTTTTATAGAATTTTTTATTTTTTTTTGTCTGTCCCAGATCTCATACATGTTTTTTTGTTTGATTCACAGAAAGACCAGTTGATCTCTGAAAAGGAAGATCAGTTGACATGCCTTGAAACCCTGCAGATGAATGTTAAGCAGCTGGAGGCTCAGATTTTAGAACTGCAGAAGGGCAAATCAGCAGTGGAAAAGGAACTAGAAGGAGAAAAACTTCTGAAGGAGCGCAAGATAAAGGTAGCAATTATTCATAGGCAGCAACAGTTGCAAACAGCAATGGAAAAGCACAGCTACTTCAGATATTTTCCCACAAACAGTATTCTGGTTTTACCCATTTTACGCTTATTTTATAATACTTTATTTATTTATTTTTATTTAGTTTTTGAATATTGCCTCACAAGAAACAATTACATAAATACCACAGAATTCTAGAATGTTTAATTATGTAACAATGCAGCTGTGGGTTCTAAAGCTTTTTACTGTATTATGATTCTTACAAATCTCTACAAAAAACAACAAAAAAATTAATCTTTAGCAGATAGATTACATAAATACACTCATTTTCCAGTTTAAAGAAATGTATCATAAATCAGAACCGATGTTTGTTTAACTAGCAAGGAGACAGGTTACCATTTTTGTTTTGTTATTCTGTAAAAAAATATATTCACAGGACCACAGTACATCTTTAAAAGAAATAGAAGATCTTCAAAGGCACCTTCAGAAGCAGAATCAGCAACTCCAACAAGCTGTACAAGAACTGGAAATCTTGAGAAAGGTATCCAAACTGTACAAACAGTCAGATGGATAATAAACAGGGCCACATTCACAAAGCGTTTACCCCCCGGTGCTTGGTTTGCTCCATTATTTTGTTGGAAAAACAAAAGCCTAATATTACAGAAGAAATAACTATTGTATATTAAAATTAACCCCCTGAGCTTTTTTCTATAGCCCTTAGCCTTTATGTTTTGATTACCTTTTTATATAAAATTAAGTCATGTCCCTTTTAGACTATACCAGTAGCAGCTACTCCTATTAACAGTAACATAATGCAATTCTAAACATACAATGCATTATATTACCTACCTTCTCTACTGTACAAAGAAAAGACAGCTCTGTAACATCTAATCAGAGATCTTCATACCTAAACCACTAATATAATAATAACAACAAAATAATCTGGGATGCTTAAAAATCTCATATGCAACAGCAAGTTGTAGATACAGCTTGTCTGTTTTTGATTGGTCTGCTTTATGATAAGTTTAATATTGAACATGAAAATGGGACACACTGTGGATTTAAATATTACAAAATATAGTTGTTATTTATGAGATCCAGGAAGCTTATTTTGAAGCAATTAGTACTAGATTTTGTCTTTTTTTAAAATTCTGTAAAGAGCCTCCCATTGGTAGCACTTGAAATTCATATCACTTATTGATCTACAGTGGTGTTGAAACACAAGTCCTTGTAGATTTGTGACACTAGAAACTGAACTAAGAATAACTGAAATCATGAATATCCATCCAATGAAAAAATGACTTTCAGTCATTACCAGCCAAGCCCTTAATGTAATGTGTGACCTCAGGGTAAACCACCTCTCATATTGTAACCAATCCACAGACCCATAGACAGACCCACAGATACATATGTATTACAAAAGGACAGAGTTATTCAATTATGATGATTGAACCACTTGTATACAAGATGTAGGCTGCCTTAAGTGAATCATCCAGGAAATATGTTTAACAGAAGATACAGAGTCTTGTTTGTTTGTTTGTTTGTTTGTTTGTTTTGTATTTGCATGTTTGGTCAAGCCATTTTTTATTTGGTTATACTTTAAAGCACATTTAATCATCAAAAGCATGCATAACAAATATTCAGGACTACTTCCCATCACTATCATTAGAGCTTAACAAGAGTTTATTTACAGGATGCTCAGCAAAGCTCATTGATGGATATGGAGATGGCTGATTATGAACGACTAGTGAAGGAATTAAACCAGAACATCTCTGACAAAGAAAGCAGGATTGAGGAGTATGAGGGGGAGATTAAAATACAGAAACAGAGACAGGAAACACTGCAGGAGGAGATATGTAAGTTACATGTTTCAGACTCCCTAGAATTGTAAGTGTCTTCTTGCCCAGGCCAGTGATTCCACAGGATGCTTATGGCAGGATATAGCAGACAGGGATCAGTCATCTACTCCCTCAGTCGTCAGTGTAATTGGTCTCTGACTGCTTCAGTATAATGGGACACATTTACTAGACTTTTGTTCCAATGTAATGTTTGCACAGTCAGTTAATATAAATGTATAATAATCCATATCCAATATATGTGTAATCCATAAGAAATAAGCCAAGAAAGACACAATTTAAGTCTATGTGATGTTAATTACTATTCTTTTACTGACCTACAGTTGCTGAAAATATATTAATATGTCATGTTCAGTGACTCAGAGTATTCACTTATCCCTGCTGGTTTGTATTGTATGAGGGTTGGACATTTGTTGGCTGTTTTAACTCGCTTAGACCAACTGCTTAATGATGACCTGTCTTGGCAGTCCCCATTGCAGTAAGCTATTTTTTGAGTAAAATATTGAACAAAAATCCCACTCCTCCTGCACTGGTAAGAAATGGATAGCCTTTTGGGTGATGCTGCACGTTTGGGATGTCTTGCTTTTTAAAAGAGGAAAATTGTTTATTCAAGGAGGCCAAGATGTTAAGTAAACAAGGCATCTGAAGGAAATGAATAGGTCATAAATGACTCGAACCCCAAGTCGCTCATCATTCTTAAAAAATGTATAACTTTTTGGGGTTCTTCTAATCTGCAAGACGGGTGGCTCATTAACATTTTTCTATATTGAAAGAGAGGACAATTGGTAAAAGACTTTTCTGAGTGGTGTAAATTGGGCAACAAATGTTCCAAACCCCAAGCATCACAAATCAGCAGGGGTGGTTGAATACCTTTTTGAACCACTGTAGTTGTAATTTCACTTAAAATTAGAAAAGCAACACCAGCATCACAAATTAATATTATAGAAAAATATATGGATATAATTTTGAATTTTAGGTATGGCTTGTTTTCAGTTGCACATGTTGTATAAGAACAGCTTGGAGATATTAGAGAATTGTAGTTAAAAGTAAGAAGGTGTGGTGTAGTGTGGTACCCGCTAAAATTACTTTATGAATTGAAGCAACACCATCTTAAAATGCTTCTGTGCTTCTTTTTTGTTGACACATTATTTAGCATCCCTGAAGTCATGTCTGGATCAGACCGAGGATAAAAACACAAAGATAAAACAGCTGCTGGTTAAAACAAAGAAAGAGCTAGCCGATGCAAAAAAGAGCGTGAGTAATCGCTGCGCCAAGTTGTGCGGAAACCAGTTCATACAGAGTGTTATTTTAAATCAGTAGTGACATTCAAAATGAATCTTATTCCAGAAGCAACTGTCCTTATTCTTTTCATAGGAAGCAAACCAGCTCGCTATTCAGTCATCATTGAAAGGGGAACTGGAGGCAAGCCAGCAGCAACTGGAAGACTACAAGGTACAATCTTAAAGAGAAGCCTTGTGCATTTAAGATACTCACCTTAGTTAGATAAGTATTCTTAATCCCTTTGACTTGATTTAATTATTCAAACACTGTTTACTTTATCAAATGCTTGGTCAGCTTTTGGTTGTTCTAAATTGGCTACAAATGAAGCATTAATTGTTATGTAATTTTGATTTTACTTTTTCAAATCCATTTTCTGCTTCATTTATTTTCACTTAAGCTGGGTATGAGCAGGTGAAAACACTTTGATCCCTACCTCTTGAATCCAGAATTCAGTTGATAGTGAAGTCCTTTTAAAGATCTCCAGACTGCTTTAATGTCATGGTGACTTGTGGGTTTCAGATCCAGTGTGCCGATCTCACAGCAGAGAGGCACAAGCTGCAAGAACAGCTGAGATCAATGACCGATCAGCTCCAGCGTGCAAAAAGTGCATTTCAACAGAAAATTGCAACACTGCAAGAGGAATGCACCGCTGCTAAGGTACACTGCTGCAGAACACCCCCAGTTCTTATTTTCACATTCATATGCCGGTAGATACAATTCCATTTGTATGCAGAATTGGTTTCATCTTTTTTTTTTTTTTTTTTTTTTTGCAAAGGAACATAGCTGTATATTAGGGCTTATAAATAGCAAATATTGATTTTCCATTTTGTAGTTGGCTAACTGACAACAGCTAAATGAGTTAGGGTTAAACAAAACGTAATTATAAACTGACATTTTGACTGATTTTCTTCCAAGGCCTAATGGGCGGTGATAAATTGTGTAGCTTTCCCCAAAAGAAACAGTAGCATTTGATGTGTTTCCTACTTTTGGTCTATTATAGTTAAGGCTGTATTTTCATTACAGTTATCCTGGATTTCGCAGTTGCTGTGTAATATGTAGTTCCCAGTGAAAATCCCAATTTTTGAAAGAATAGTGTAAATATACTTTTTTTTATCCAGTACAAGGGGACATTTCATGTGTCTATTATTATTTTTACTTTTATTTATGTTTTTATTCTGTTTTATAATGAACTAATAGTGCAAATAGAATGTCTTCTAAAAGGTGTACATAAACAAAATATTCTGCAATTTAGCATTTACTGTTTTTCAGGTAAGCATTTAAATATTTAGGAACTTTTGTTGTGTAATAACTCTAGAAAAAATGATCGATTTTGAATGTGACAACGCTATTTTTTATGCTTTAATAAATATTATGTTTAATCAAAAAATATTTTGAAAATTAAGCAATTTTTTACTGTGAAAAAAATCCTGGCATAATTAAATACGTTTGTAATAATGAATTATATTGTTAGGTTGGACTTCATAGAAAGGAACGGTAATTACGGTTATGTAGCAAACATCTGTGCCTCTTGGATGTAAAACAGATTACTTTTCTTCATTGAAGATTTTTTTGGTTTCAATTAGGGGGTATTTTGTTGAGAAAAAATAACATATTCATCTATTGACCCACTTCGTAACATTGACATACAATAAAAATACAATGAAATGAGGTCTGTAAAAAAAATCTGATTATTAAATAGACCCCATTATGATTTTAGTAATTTTGTGTTAGTTTTACATTGTTTAATTAATTTTAATTAATATGAAAGGTGGGGAGCAATAGCATACAGTCAGACCTGAACCTCCCTTTCTCTCCTGCCATTTACTTAGAGACTGCTAACTATGTGGTGATGTTTGAGCTGTGAACTAATATCTAGGAGCTAGGTTGAGAACATTTGTAACAGAGTTAGGCAGGATTATATGCATGCATAACTGCATATAACTGTTTTTGTTTTATTATTGCAGGCAGAACAAGTTTCAACTGCCTCAGAGTTCGAAAGCTATAAAGTACGCGTACACAATGTTTTAAAGCAACAGAAGAACAAGTCTGCATCTCAGAATGAAAAAGATGCAGCTACACAGGAGAGGTAAGACTACAATTTATGCATTTCTGTTGCCATAGTAAGGGACAGAAAATGTTATCTCATACAGTAAATTCATTTTTAGATGTACAGTATTTACAAAAAAAGGCATAATTCCATGGATTTTCAAAAGGGTGCTTAAACAAGCTTTTCTGATTGACCTTCTGAAATATGTATTTGGTTTGTTTGTTAATATTGATACTTACTAATGTAAATAGTTGTGTTGTATGTATTGTCAGTTTAAACATGACGTTTTTACATATACTGTATAGCATGTGCTGTGTCTCAAGAGAATCTTTGTTTTCTCTGCCCTCTAGAGAATCTATGGAAAGGATGATGGACCAGCTGAAAGCCAAGCTCCAGGAGACCCAGCACAGCCTACAGGCGAACATGAACGAGCTGCAGGCCTTGCAGTCTGAGCACGACACTCTCCTCGAGCGACACAATAAGATGCTGCAGGAAACTGTGGCCAAGGAGGCAGAACTCAGGGAGAAGTATGACTTTAAATTCAACAGCAGCAGTTCTACACAAATACTGGTAGTGTCTGCCCTGCTGCAGAACTAATAAAAACAGGGACACCAAGGAAATATTAGTGATGCTGATATGAGGATGGAATTATAAATGATATTTTGCCCAACTAAATATGAGTAGGTGGACCCAAGCCATTGCCACACCTACAGGATCCTAGGCTTGAGTTTGAAGGTAGTTCTATTAAAATTATGATTTTTTTGTGGGGCCAATTTTAATTAAAGCTCACAAGAAAACCTGGAATGGCTTCAATAGCTGGACAATTGTTACCTTCTGCATTCTTTGCAGATCTGATGAAACATGGGGGTTAACCTCTCTAGACCTTTTTATACTAGGCGCTGATAGTCAGTTGGGATAGGCAACCTTTAACACAAGTCCAGTAAAAAATGAATTGCACAGTATCTTGGTCTGTAAGGCATACCAAATTGGCATTGATTTTCAGTGCACGTTGTAGAAATAGTTTTTAGCTGTTCAACAATTAAGAGCATAATAAGACCCCCCTCCTCTTCTGGTTTAGACTCCGCTCAATACAGTCTGAGAACATGGTGCTGAAGTCGGAGCACGGCCAGACCCTGAGTCATCTGACCGACCAGAACGAGGCTCTTCAGAACAGCTTCCGGGAGCAAGTGCGCCACCTGCAGGAGGATCACAGAAAGACTGTGGAGACGCTGCAGCAACAGGTCAGCAAGGTGGAGGCCCAGCTCTTCCAGCTCCAGAAGGAGGCAAGCACAACAAGTAAGTGTCATTTAAACCTAAAACAAAAAAGGTGCTGGAATTCTGACTTTGTTAGTTTGTTAGGCAAAGACCTTAACTGTGTAGTTCTAAAACATGGTGACCTGACAACTATACTTGATTGACACTTTGGAATAGCTTTGGAAAAGTGCCTTTTTAAAATGACAAATCCTTAATGTACAGCAGCTTGTGTTTATTTTTGGCTTCAGAATGTTTTGTGTTTTTTCTGTGATTTTTTGTTTTTGTTTTCCTCTGATTTTGTGATAAACAGAGGCTGGTGAGAAATATACTGTATAATAAAAGGCTAATTCACTGCAGGTCCTTTGGTTTGGGTTTGGTAATCTGCTGCAAGAGATTGAGAGAGACAGAGGGATTATATATGAAACGTTGTAACAGCACCCAGGTTTATTTACCCCAATTCCCTGTACGGTGGTTGGGTAGTTGTCTTGATTACACACAGGTAGATTAAAAAATGTCGTTTTGCAGTCCATTATTCTCTGGCTCTTCAGCCTTGAAGGTTTGTCTGCAGCCCTCTTTTTTGGCCAATCCCCAGCTGCCATTCCCAATAAACACACGCAGCCGGCAACACATCTTTGCAAAGCGTCTGGCATTTTTTAGTTTCTTTTCTTTTTTTATTTTTCAAAAACTAAGTAAAAAAAACAACCAAAATACAAAAAATGCACTATTTGCATGTGATGGGCCTTAGCCCTACCACAGTGGTATATTAAACTACAGTGCCTTCATGTGGTTTAAATTGTAGAATTGCAACCTACAATAATATATTTCCTCTTAAAGTAAGTAGCTTTAAATTTAATTTAATGTAATGTGTTTTTTTAATCTATCTATCTATATCTATCTATCTATCTATCTATCTATTTACAGTACTGTGCAAAAGTTTTAGGCAGGTGTGAAAAAATGCTATAAAGTAAGAATGCTTTCAAAAATAGACATGTTAATAGTTTATATTTATCAATTAACAAAATGCAAAGTGAGTGAACGAAGAAAAATCTACATCAAAACAATATTTGGTGTGACCACCCTTTGCCTTCAAAACAGCATCAATTCTTCTAGGTACACTTGCACGCAGTTTTTGAAGGAACTCGGCAGGTAGGTTGGCCCAAACATCTTGGAGAACTAACCACAGTTCTTCTGTGGATTTAGGCAGCCTCAGTTGCTTCTCTCTCTTCATGTAATCCCAGACAGACTCGATGATGTTGAGATCAGGGCTCTGTGGGGGCCATACCATCACTTCCAGGACTCCTTGTTCTTCTTTACGCTGAAGATAGTTCTTAATGACTTTCGCTGTATGTTTGGGGTCGTTGTCATGCTGCAGAATAAATTTGGGGCCAATCAGATGCCTCCCTGATGGTATTGCATGATGGATAAGTATCTGCCTGTACTTCTCAGCATTGAGGAGACCATTAATTCTGACCAAATCCCCAACTCCATTTGCAGAAATGCAGCCCCAAACTTGCAAGGAACCTCCACCATGCTTCACTGTTGCCTGCAGACACTCATTCGTGTACCGCTGTCCAGCCCTTCGGCGAACAAACTGCCTTCTGCTACAGCCAAATATTTCAAATTTTGACTCATCAGTCCAGAGCACCTGCTGCCATTTTTCTGCACCCCAGTTCCTGTGTTTTCGTGCATAGTTGAGTCGCTTGGCCTTGTTTCCACGTTGGAGGTATGGCTTTTTGGCCACAAGTCTTCCATGAAGGCCACTTCTGACCAGACTTCTCCGGACAGTAGATGGGTGTACCATGGTCCCACTGTTTTCTGCCAATTCTGAGCTGATGGCACTGCTGGACATCTTCCGATTGTGAAGGGAAGTAAGCATGATGTGTCTTTCATCTGCTGCAGTAAGTTTCCTTGGCCGACCACTGCGTCTACGGCCCTCAACGTTGCCCGTTTCTTTGTGCTTCAAAAGAGCTTGGACAGCACATCTGGAAACCCCTGTCTGCCTGGGAGAGACCTTGCTGATGCAGTATAACTACCTTGTGTCTTGTTGCTGTGCTCAGTCTTGCCATGGTGTATGACTTTTGCCAGTAAACTGTCTTCAGCAACCTCACCTTGTTAGCTGAGTTTGGTTGTTCCTCACCCAGTTGTATTCCTCCTACACAGCTGTTTCTGTTTCAGTTAATGATTGTGTTTCAACCTACATATTGAATTGATGATCATTAGCACCTGTTTGGTATAATTGTTTAATCATACACCTGACTATATGCCTACAAAATCCCTGACTTTGTGCAAGTGTACCTAGAAGAATTGATGCTGTTTTGAAGGCAAAGGGTGGTCACACCAAATATGGATTTGATTTAGATTTTTCTTCTGTTCACTCACTTTGCATTTAGTTAATTGATAAATATAATCTATTAACATGTCTATTTTTGAAAGCATTCTTACTTTACAGCATTTTTTCACACCTGCCTAAAACTTTTGCACAGTACTGTATATACATTTTCCTTGGTTGTTTTATGATACTTGCAATCCGTCTGAGTAGTTCTGGGTTCCGTAACTTCAATATTGACCTTACCTGGTTTTCAGCTTACTTTGAGTTTTACTTGACAATCCAAACTGCCTGGCATTTATCAAACCTCTTTTGTCACGTTACTTGAATGACATGATTAAGTTTGTTCAATGATTAAGGCAGCTCAAGGTAAGGACAGATCTAGAGAAAAAGTAAGAAGACTCTGTATTGGAGCAACAGAACCCAGAACCACTTTGAATGATTACTTGCATTCATCATGAAAAGTATTAGAAAATAACTGCGTTATCTTTGTTGTGTCATGTCATACTCCTGTGATATTTGTATTCATGAGAAATACAAATATCTATCCTTAAATAGATGGAAAGGAATGTAAAATAAAGAAAGTATTTATGTAAAAACTATTTCATTTTCTGTTGTACTTTTTAATTAGATTAGAGAATGTTATGATTTTGTTTATTACGTTAAGTAATTTAAGCGACTGCATTTGATTGTCACAGAATTTAACTGTAACATTTGCTGATGGGCCAAGTATTGTTTATAGATAAAACGCACATCTCAAATCTATCTCTGTCCTATACATCAGAGCTGTTGTTTTTTTAAATCTCTTTGTTAAATGTGTATTATGCTGATTCTATGTGTGTTGACTTTTGCTTGTGATTTTAATCCAGGTCCTGTTCCAGTTCAGCAAACGAGGAAGATATTGCACGAGCGGAAGAACGCAGATCTTCCGCTGTTTGACTTGCAATCAATGGCTAGAGAGGAGGGAGAGGGAATGGAAACAACTGAGACTGAGTCAGTGTCCTCCTCTGGCACCCACATCCCTTCACTGGAACTACTTCTGAACTCTCCTGAACCAAAGATGGGTAAGTAGTAGTAAGGCTGCCATGCTTACTTTTTTTGTAATGTGTAAACTACCTGCAGTAAATGTTAAAAAAAAAAAAAAAAAAAAAAAAAAACTGTAGTGAGTCGTACGTAATAAACTCTTCCAGTAAAAAAACAAGTTAGGTTGAGTGAAAACTTGACCATTTTGGACATGTTTTTCTTTGGTGGTGTATACAACATTTGTAAAAACACATGGATAAAAAAAGAGGGGAAAAATACACCACCATATTTTAAATTTTACATTTTATTTTTCAGAGCCTCTAGTGTGGCAAGCCGAGCCAACCAAAGAGGAATTGGCACAGGAATTAAACACAGCAACCAAGAGTATTGAACACATGAATGGGCTGCTCCATGACACAGAAGCCACCAACGCTATCCTAATGGAACAGATCACAGTAAGCGAACAAAACCGTGACTTCAGTGGCTGTATACAACTGCAAAGACACATATCCATTAGAAGATACACCATGTTTAAATTTCATTTCAAAGGTGTTTGTTTTGTTTTACTTGTAGGGTATATTTGTCTACCAGAAGTATCATTAAAAATGTCTGATTCTTAATGACCTTCTTATACTTAAAGGATTACAGAACACAATGCAGTGTTTACAATAAATGCATGGGTTTGCTGCAATACAGTATACCTTTGTTGTGCATATTCTAATACATTTTTCATCATAAATTGCCTCATTGTACCGTGTTATTAATTGATTGAGGGTGTTTAAGTAAAAAAATGCAAGGGCTTTAATTGGGATTCTTGTCCACTTGAATGTAGGATGTACAGGATGCACTGTAAGTCAGGGGTTCCCAAACTGAGTGTCGAGGCCCACCTTGACGCAGTCCCGAGTGGGCCGCTGTGCAACGGCATTCTATGTATTTTTCATATATATAATGACGCAACAATAAAATACTAATGAAGAAAAAATAAGATTCAAATGAAAAAAGAACAATTTAGATAGTTTATTTTATGTGTTACAGGTTGAAAAATGTTTTTAATATGACATTTTTCTTGAGTGCTAATGGTGGGCTGCAGTGCCTAATGCAGCTGAACAGGTGGGCCTCGGGTAAAAAAAAAAAACAAAACACTAGTTTGGAAACCCCTGCTCTAGGTCATGACACTGATACCTGTAATGTGGTGTTCATAGGAGTATGTTATTTACTTGCTTGCTTACTTGCCTTCTACTAAGTTTGTTATTCAATGTATGCATGATTCTGTGATCCCAGTTACAAAGTGTTGTTGTAATGTAGCTTCTGAAGAGCGAGGTGAGAAGACTGGAGAGGAACCAGGAGCGAGAGAAGTCAGTAGCTAATCTAGAGTACCTGAAGAACGTCCTGCTGCAGTTTATATTCCTGAAGTCAGGCAGCGAGAGACAGGCCCTCCTGCCGGTAATCCACACCATGTTACAGCTCAGCCCAGAGGAGAGGAGCAAACTGTCTGCAATAGCACAAGGTAAGCCGTGACCTTCTGTGGGGTTTTCATTTGCAGAATGACATTAAGGGGGATCTAATAACAGAAACTACCAATCTGAAAACTTTGGCCAATTTGCATGTATATAGGTTGACTTCAGAAATGTTGATTCCTTTGCCACCATATCTTTAGGAAGGTTACATATACAGTAGCTTGCTGAGAATAATGCAGTTCCCAGCAGTTGTTCAAGCTAGTAAAATTGTTGATACAGGTTTTCACCTTTTGCTTAGACAAGGCAAGCATTATAGCCCCATCTTGTGGACATTCTATTGTTTTTTTTTTTTGTTGTAAGCAAGACTATATTTTGACAAGCCTTGGTATAATTGGGGCTTCTGTTTTTCGGTTTTTATTAATTGTATTTTTCGGTGCTTATTTTTAGCTATGTTCAACTTTTATGTAAATCGTTTTTTTTCGGGGCTTTCATTTTTGATATACTGTATGAAATTAGAGTGTTCGGTTACTTTCCAAAATGCTTGAGCATTTTTTTTCTGTCAAAATATGTATAGTAACTCGACAGTACTTGCACACTTAAGTTGTACCTTCTTTCCTATGCTGTCTTCCACAACTAAATCCCTATGGTCACGGGCACATTCTTCTGGGTTTTTTTTGTTTAGGCATTTTTTTACATTTTGCCACAATTCTGTTTTAAATCCTCTGCATCTTAACTGTAATACAGGTTTAAATCCCGCTACCAAGCCTCCATTGCAGATTGTAATCTCATTTTAAATCTCGCAAGCGGAGTCTCCAATAGAAATGTAGGAATGCGCTGTCACTCAGTAATTGGGGCAGGTTTAAAGTATTCAGAACGAATCAATAATCGATACAAGTCAGGAAGGCGGGACATTTCCCAGCAGCACTAGGAAATGTATTTATTATTATTTGTGTAGTAGGTTTTATTTTTTAATGGGAAAAGGGTAAAGTCAACGTGAATTAATTAACCATTTCCACAGTTTTTTTCTGTGTTTTCCGGTGTTTATTGGCTGTCCACCGAAAATCAGAAGCCCTAGGTATAATTAAGCTAACACACCAGGGTAATTGTCTCCCTATTACATATTATTATTATTATTATTATTATTATTATTATTATTATTTAGTCATTTACCAGATGCTTTTATCCAAAGCAACTTAGAGACTTGGGGGTGAACTGCTGTTGCAGAGTCACTTACAATAGGACCTTGGTTTTAAGTCTCATCCAAAGGATGGAACACAAGGGGTTAAGTGACTTGCACAGGGTCACACACAGTGAGTCAGTGGCTGGGATTGAGCCTGGAACCTCCAGGTAGCAAGCCCTTTTCTTTAACCACTGGACCACCAAGCCTCCAGCAACCTGTACAGAATCATTGGATACGCTATACATGACTGCATATACTACCGCTCATAGAATTTGAACCACTGATATATTAACAATGTAACACTCTTAGGAGAGATGTCCAAATGGTGCAGTGGAAGAATGTCCACAACCAAGACAATGGTCATCATCCTGCCACCACAATAAGTGAATTGAGTTCTCTTGGTTTGTCAAGAGAACTCAAATAAAAAATAATCAGATTTGAAAAACATAATCCAAAATCAAGCATTGCTTTGTAAAGTGATGTGAGATTCTTCCAAGCATAAAAAGCTTTAAATGGAAATATTGTCATTGTTATAAAGAAAATCTTTTATTTAAGGTGAAGAAGAAGCAGCTGTGGCCTCCAGATCATCCGGCTGGACTTCATATCTTCACAGCTGGTCAGGAATAAGATGAGAAACTAAACAAGCTGGGAATCCCTATACATTCCAAGACTACAATACAGAAGAGTGCATCTCCAATTGAATTGTGCTTTTTTAACATTCTGTTTTTTGTTGCTTTAGCTTTTTGTCTTTTTTTTTTTTTGATAAATTTGGTTGGAGTATTTCACTTTTTTCTAAAAATACGTAGATCTCAAAGTGTGTGATACTGTATCTACACAACAAATAATGAGTAACATTTGAAGTCCCAGGAATGTGAAGGTCATGCACTGCTGGTTCATGGTAGAATTACTCTGACTTTTACAATATATACTTGTTTTAATTTATTACAAAATACATTGTTAAATAGTGTTGCCTGGGGACTGTCTTTGTTTTGTCAAGAGTTGTGTCTTTAAAAACTTGGCGGCTAGTGTTGTAGTTTCATTTAATTAGTCAAGTTAAAACTTATTTAATGACTAAGGGCTGTTTTATATTAAATTTAGCAACTTGACAGTTTTAGGAATGTTTTCGTGTATGCAGTATACAATTAATTATTTAAGTTGTTTAAATTTATGAAGGAATCATTTTAGTAAGTTTTTTTGTTTGTTTGTTTTTAACAAATTGCTTCACAAGCTGCTAAAATCCTCAGATGAAAGAAGAAAATTATAGAAAAGTTCTATAAATGTATCCTTATGTATATTTAAAAAGAAAAAATCCAATGATTTCCTTTTGAAGTTCTCTGCTAAAGTGCTGTATTGCTGCTTATCCTTTTCAAGATCATAAAGAAGACTTTAAATTATAAATATGTGCAATATGTACATTAAGTTCTTACATAGGCAACTATAATGGTTAATGCTCCCAAACAAAACAAGCTAAAATATAAAATAAAGACTGCAAACAGGTGAATGTATTTTTTATTAATATTATTTATAGATTAGTGATTAAACACTATTAAGCGTTTTCCTATGTACTAGGTTTCTAAAAATTATTAGCTTTTAATAAGTAACTCATGGGGGTGTTCATTACTTTTTTTTTCTTCTTTTTTGACAGTCCTTTGAATATTATTTCTTTGAAATGACACCATGAACAGTTTCTGGACTATGTAACTCAAACAGTAACACAGCATAGCTATCCGTTTAAAGGTTATTGTCTTGTGAAGCTGTGTTTGTGCTTTTGCAACATTCCCACGTAAACCTAGCTAGGCTGAGGGTCCAGAAACGTGGAATGTTCAGTCTTTTACAATTCTCAGTTGTTAATGCTTACTGAAACTGTTAATAAATAAACGAAGTGCAAGTTACAGTACCTGTCCAGATTGTGTATGTATACATTGTGGTGGTGGAGTACATGTCAATACATCATTAAATGCAGTGATGCAAAACACTGGGAAATAAATTACCATTCATGTGTTGTTTAATCTTGTATCTATTATGGTTAGTATGATGTGATTATGTTTGAACACATATTTTTCCCTCACACAGGCAAGTTGTATCCTAGAAAGCAGCAAGAGCTGAATCTACCTTTTAGTATATTGCTGTTGTAAAAGGCAAAAAAAGAAACCAGTTGGTCTAACAAGATAAATATGCAACTGTATCTATCTGTGTTGTAAATAATCACAAGTTGACTGATTGATTTGCCATTTTTAAGCTGTGACTTGCAACCCGACGTGTCTGCAGATGTGCCTTCTTAAGCCATATGCTGCATCTTGGTATGACTCGTCTAGGCTGGCCTGGGTAGATTCCAATCTCATGAGTTACAGGTGAACACCTGTTGGGAGTAGTTGTTTCGTTTGCTTACTAGAGAGATTTTAAAAGTGATTGTAGCTAACAAAATAATTTCCAAACATTTTACATGCCATGCACATCCATTCACTATATACAACTGTGGCCAAAAGTTTTTTTGGGGATTGAGACATCATTTAAAAAAAAAAAAAAACACAACATAATTTAGATCATTTATTTAACATTGTGTAATCAAAGAAACTGCAAAATTATATCACAAAAGTCTACTAGAAGCCATAATAATGGGGCATGAGTTGCACAGCTCTTCTTTTGAATGCACACAACACCTTTTCTTCATCACTGGCTTATATATTGTCAAATACGAATGGAAGAAACACCTGTACAGAATGCTGTCAACTTGAGCAGTACTCAACTATGTGGTGGATGGCATTTAGTTATAGTATAAAAAGTGGGCACTTGACCAGTTCAGTCCCCAGACTGATTCCACAATTACAACACGTTATTTAAAGAGTAAGTCGTTTTGAATTACTGTGTTACGTTGCTTTGATTAGTTCAGGAGCTACTCTTAATTGTAGTTGCCTTCCTTAGACATCTGTAATGTAGGCTGGATCAGCCAAAGTGTCTTTATATTAGTAAGTGCCAGCACCACCACAGCAGTGTATTGCCAACAAAACAAAATCAAAAGTGATCCAAAGTGGCAGCAGATCACTGTATGGCATTGACTGTTACTTAGATCTATGGCAGAGAACTAGAAGAGAAGAGCAGTTCCTGAAATGTGAAACTTTTACTCTGTAAGAAAACTTCAGGTCACAGATTAGACAAGTACATGGATAGGTGTGAGATAAGGTTGTTACACAAACTAAGGAGACAGTTGTCTTTAAGTACCCTCGGTGTATTTTGACTTAATCAGTCATTCTATTGTACATGGAAGCATTTGTGGCATTTGTTTATTGAAACATTACCATGTCCTGGTATTATTGGATAATGGTATTTGAAACCCGAGTGACAGTGAATGCACAGATATTCCATTTATCAAATACTGGAAATACAACCTCCCTTTAACTTGTTACAATAAGCTTTATAGGCTTAAAGACAAGTGTCATCAAGAATTCCTACTAATACTACACTTAAAAAGTCTATTGAAAAGCAAAAAACAAACCAACCAGTGGCTTTCTATTTGACCCTGCACTGTGGGAATGTCGGAACCAGTGTATTGCAACCTGCAAATCTGCTATAATGAGTTCACAGAAAGGTGAATTAGTCAGTGTGGGTGGGCGATCTATAATGGTTAATTCTCTGGAAATTTAAATGTGTGGACACTTAGTCATTAATGCAATTAACAGCTCTGCAGGAAAGGTATGGACAATCAGTCCTGCCTGGATTGGCGGTCTCCTAGTTGCATTAGATAATATACTGTGTGAACAGAGTAAATACTGTAATTAGATATACATGCCTAGGAATCACATAGATTTCCATACAAGGAAAACAATTCCTTTCACCGTACAAAGCTAGATGTACAGTCAACTAAATAATGACTAAGCAGTCCAGCCTGAACTAATGCTTTGGTTACATTTTAAGTTTATATAAATACTTTAGCATACTATGATCTGTTGTTTATATATTATGTTATCATGTTGTAAAATATGAATTGGCCCCTCAGTGACTCATAATAAAAATAAAATATGCAATTTGTATTCCATTTAAAATAACAGCAGATTTCAACTTTTCCATTTGGTGTTTAGCGAATAGAAACATTTTGTTCTCTTATTATTATTTATTTCTTAGCAGACACCCTTATCCAGGGCAACTTACAATTGTTACAAGATATCACATTATTTTTTTACATACAATTACCCATTCATACAGTTGGGTTTTTACTGGAGCAATCTAGGTAAAGTACCTTGCTCAAGCATACAGTAGCAGTGTCCCCTGCCTGGGATTGAACCCATGACCCTCCAGTCAAGAGTCCAGAGCCCTAACCACTACTCCACACTGCTGCCCAGCCTAAGGTATTTAAATGAAGTCATTTAAATACCTTAGATATTGTATAGCCCATATGCAGTAAGTTTCCCCTGGATTTTACTTCTCTGTACTAAACTTGCTTAGATTAAAATGTCATTTGATTTTCTTTTTTCACATTCCCCTTGCTATTTAATTGTGTTTGCAATCATTCTTACTGGTTCTGGTGCGCCAGTATTGAGTTATCATGTTGTATCTACGCTATATCAGTCTTTACGTGGCGCTGGACTTGCTGTGAGCTTGTCTGGAGACACTTAAGTGCGGGGACAGAACAGCCTTCCTCATTAAATTCAAGTGACAATGCGACCTTTCAACTCTGCCAATCCCACGCACTCTACATTTATATAGAAAGAGAGTAGGTGGGGCTGGCAGAGTTGAAAGGTCACATTGTCACATGATCTGAATGGCATGCGGAAGGTGGTTCATTCAGAGCATTTAGGATTCTCCAGACAAGTTCAAAGCCAGGTACAGCGGATTTAGAGAAAAATTATAATAACTGCATTGCACCTCAATTTAGTAAGCCAAATGTAAAAAAGCAATATTATTCAATTTTCTGCTTTGTAATACCAGTAGTTTGATTTTACCCAGTGGGAGGACCTTTATTATGAGAACACACAACTGATGGTATCACAGTGCTGACTTCAAATACTGTACCTGTCAACATTGAGCCAACAAAAGTCCTACCTCCGAACAGTATTATGGACAAAACCCCCTTTCTATTATATTAGAGGGGGTGTATTTTAATGATCTAAACAGTTGCAGATCTAAATTCAGCTGCTGCTTAATATCATTCCGAGTTTCCCCCAGGATGATATTATATCCATTTATAAACATAACTACATAAAAAAAACAATATAGTGAAATGAGAAAAATCAAGTTTATAAATTTTAGGGTTAATATGCTACTGTTTCGATCATTAAAACAAACCAGGGTGATTTAAAAATTGGAGGTTTAGCAAGTGGTAGTGTGACACTGGTAATGTGTGGAAGCAAATATGAGTAGTTACAAAGTGTAGGCATAGGAGTTTAAATAAATGTGATTCTATATGCTTCTTTATACATTTAAAAATGTATTAACCGTTTGTAATTAGTTTACTCAGATACACAACATTGTAGAATATTGCCTAAGGGATCATTAAAGCTTTCGTGAAAATTTACAGATGGCCCTTGCCTTTATAGTGTATGAGTTGCACTCGAAAAGAATATTAAACATGTAACTGTGTGGGCTCTGAGGTCATGTTTTCAAACATTCTTTTAAACTTACCAATACCTGCGAATATGGTTTCCAGTGGTTGAGTAGACGTAACTGTATTGCTTGTGTTTTCTCTAAGTTGGTGGAAGTTTGTTAACGACCCCTTACGTGTGCTTGTGTGGATAGGGAGGCTCCCGGCCTGACAGAGGCTGAGAGTGCTACAGAAGAGATTTTAGTTCAGCAGCAAGCTTCGCCATTACGGGGATTTACTGAGTTTATACTCTTCCCGAAAACACCTGGAGCACGCAGCAGATCCACAAAACTGAGTCTAAAAGGTGATGATGGGGGTTGCAGGAATGACCGGCAGGTAAGAAAAAAATAAACCTTAACTTTCGCTGTGTAGTTTCGTCATTCAAAAGCATTTCCAAATGAAAAAAAAAATAAATAAATACAAATGCTTCATTCAGGGCGCCACTTCAATGAAACAATGAAAAATGTATACTGGCTGTTTAGAATGTAATTCATACTGGTAGTTAAATAAATAGCAACACTTTAAACGTAATATTTTTATTTTTTGTATATCTATTTTTTTTAATTATACGATTTCCTTAGCCTGAGGTTAAGATTATGCCCGCAGTTGCAGTAAACATTGGCCACCGCACCCCTTAATAAAATACGTATTCTGTAAACTTTGTTTTAACGTTTGGAAATATGTTGTTGTTTTTTTTTATTTTTTTATCAGGAGAATAGGTGTAGTTAATCAAATGAATAAAGTTAGCTTCACCATAAAACATAGTCTGTAAATGTATGAGACTGAAATAAAGGAAATAACAATAACATAGGAGACCAGAATGAGAAGCAATGGATGTCACTGAAACATTAAATGCAAGAGTATTACAGACGCTTTATATTGTGTCACTTTTAAAAGACCAAGTACTGGTCCTGGAAAGCTTCTAAATAAGGTCCGAGAAAGCAGCTTGTGAGTCATGACATAATAAAGGATGGTGTGGCCAAAAAAAAATCCCTGATGAAATGCCATTTTTATATTCTTAATTATATTTAATAACTTGCAGAAGCTCATTTACAATTTATGTAGTCTTTGTTGCTGTCCTTGATATGTAGTCGACAGGGACACACAAAAAGCAGCTGTTTAGGGACTTATTTGCCTTTTGATTTCTTTGCCTTTTAATTTCATGAAGGTGGCAAATTTAATCGATGTTACCTTAGTAGAATACTGAATGAGTAAGAAGTTCCATAAATCTATGAACAAACAATTCTCTTTTAAATAAAAACCCACATCAAGGCTTCGTCCTTAAGTGCATTAATATACATGCTACTCTAAAATAAACACCCGATTATGTAAATGGAATCATGCATGAACTAGACTTGCCAACCACATATGGGTTGTAGGATCACTAAAGCCCCGTTCACACTGGCACTTCTACCCGGGTTCTGGCTACCTGGGTCACAATCCCGTGTAGTGTGAAACCATGTACCTGGGTCGTACCCAACGACCCACCCGAGGATGCAGTTTGACACGCTTTTTGTTTATTCCGTTTAGCCATATTTTTGTTGCTTGAGACACACCATGAGCCAGATTGCAGCAGGGATGACGGTTCAATCCAGAGAAGCTTGGATGGAAGCGTCTGTAACAAGCTGCTTCCAGGGCATTGATACACGCATTGTTTACTTGCGTCCGTCAGCCAGGTCAACCCTGCTTTATGAAAAGCAGTGTGAAATCGCGTGCTGACCCGCATGACACCGGGTCCTGACCCGGGTAGGTTCCGACCCGGGTGGAGCATGCAAGTGTGAAAGGGGCTTGAGTTATACAACCATATTTACATATTGGTTAAATGCTTTTAACTTGTTTTTCTCATTCCAAGAAATACTACAAGGAAGTTATGGAGTAGTGCATGTTGCCAAAGAGGAAATGCCAGATACACTTTAAAGCGTGTAGTTCAGCATCCTGTGCTGGGCTGAACCCTGCCAATCAGTGCAGTACTAGGCCTACATCTGGAGAAGCTTAAATTCCAGGGCTGCCATTCAGGTTTTTCACACATAGATGCTTAAACACTCACTCTGTTTACAAGTAGCACTGTGAAGAAACAAATGACAGCTGCAGAGGAAGCATGTTCTGTGTCTACCAGTGTAAATAGTAAATAATTAATGTCAAAGCTGCAGCCGAGTTTAGATTTTGCACTCATTGAAGTTGTTTGTAAATATCGTAGGGATCTTTTTATTAGAATTACTGTAGCTCCTTCTATTTGTGCTGTAAGTCCCAATTTAATATTATTGGTTATAATTCAAGTAATTAAATAATGCTTGTAGATTGTAAGGTACATGTATTGTTGCTGATGCTAGGCCTAAATGTTATTAGTGATATTTCTTCTTTCATTGGTCCTGTAAAGTGCAATCTGTACAAAGTAAGGATAAGTGATATCCATCTCCACTCATCGCAAGCATGTTAAAGGGGGCATGAAGTAGGTCAAACTGCAGGCGGAACACATTGTTTGAGTACTCTGAAGTTCCTTTGCTGTGGGGAAATTCTGCGTTAAACAAAACAAGCTGTGTGTGGATGTGCATCAACCGATTGCAAGATTTTGCCAGTCTTATGTGTCGCCAAAAACTAACATTGGCTAGCAGCTAGAGATCTGTTCATGACTCTGCAAAGGTGTGGTGGCTGACCCTGGGATTGTGTAGTCACTCTAGATCTGAAGAAAATCTGATAACAAATTAGCAATAACTGCAATCTTTGGAAGTTGTAACATGCCAAATATAAAGATTAAGATACAATTCACATCTCATTAAAGTAATTCTCAAGTTACCACACCTTAAAAAACAAACACAAAATACAGTTGAATCCAACATGGCTAAAACTAGTCAACTGTTTATTTCTTTGATTAGGAAAATGTATGCTGTACAATTGTAGTGCACTTTTTTGCTGCTATGAAACAATTGTAGGCGGCCATGGTCATTGATCTTCAGCAGTTTACACACCTGCTGAAGTGGCATGACTCATACTTTGATAAGATGTAACCAAGTAAAAAGTAACAACATATTGTTACCTCCTGCCCGTCCATCTTGGTGGGCTTACTCCCTGGCTTACCCTGGGCACGTCGCTGCCCGAGTCTCGCAGATTGTCGGAGGGTGGCTGGAGACCAAAGGATGGCTTTATTCAGTGGCGGGAAATAATGCACTCTCAGCCAGTTTAAATGAAATGAGTATTGTGGTTTATTATCAGAATGAAACATAAATAATACAGAGGTTGTAGTCAGCACTGCAGTGCCTGTCCCTGTGACTCGGGCTCTCTGTGTAGTACACTCAAACGGTAGCACAGTCCAGCAGTACCTCTCCTTACCGCAACTGGGGAATCAGAGTGTGCAAACACTCCCGCTTCGGGTTTTTATAGCAGGGCTCCTTCCCACCAAAAGAATGTAACAATTTCAGAAACTCTGAGGAGGAGGGCGTGCTTGGAGTTCTCGACACACAACCAATACATAAATCGACAATACAAACACAGGAGAATATTTACATACACTAGACCCCACTAGTATAACACTATTAACTGTAGTATACATGAGCGTTAGATTAAAATTGATTTATACACTAATGGTACTAAAAGTACCAGTTCAATTTGTTTGGCTGAGCAACAGACCATACAGTATCTTCACAGCTTCATGGAAGTGGTTTTGGTTTCATTCTTTTAAACTGACATCCAACTTAAATGCGTTTTTGGGTTTGTTTTTTTTTAAATCACAGTAAACCTTGTTAAAATCGTTCTAGTCTGTGGAATATTGAACAGTCAAGGGATTTCTTGATTGGACAGCATTGCTGGGAGGGGGAACCAAGCCTAAGCACAACTTCAGAATCATTTGTTGTGCATGTGGTTTTAACTTTAGTTTTGTTCCTCTCTTCCTCAATACAACCTCCTTGTCAACAGAGATATTCTGGGTAGATATTCTGTTAAATACTATCCAAGTAACCTTATTGGGCAAGTGAAAAATACTTTATTTTGTGGGTGAAAGCGGTACTAAGACATTATTTTAAAAAGACAGCATGGAAAAACTAGACAGGATTGGGTTTAGGGGGGATATTGGATAGTGGAGAGAAAAAAAAATACTTTGGCTGCTAAACTTCTAATGAAGGAGAAAGTTGATAATGGGAGTAAAAAAAATAAACCCGGAGGGGGGATTGTAAGCTACTGAACTTCAGAGCTAAGAGTTAATATACTTGAAGAAAGATAATAGTTTCAATTATTGAAGAAACCATTTGTCCAGTGGCAATTTCACTGTTTAGCACACCCTTAAACATTTCATGACCAACTAAAGTAGGTTGGGTATCGTCGTCATTACTGTGCCCGCTTCTTTGGCTAAAGAGATATTATCAGCTCATGATCTAACTATGGAATCTTGTGCAATTAAATCACTTAAACTAATGACGGTAAACAATGTAACTAAATCTATTATATCTGGGATGCAAGACGCCAGACGAAAAAAATTCATTCGTATTGACTCAAAACTTTATTTAGGCATTCTACGATTTAACTGGTGAAAGATAACGTTGATTTTTTGGAGTTCACAAAGATAACTTTTTTCAGCTTGGTACGGTAACCTTTTCACATCCTTGTTTGTTTAATTCTTGCTTTTTTGCTGCATTACAGCCCTTCATTAATTTGTTTCTTTATTTTAAGTTTCCAGGGCATTTTGTTAATGGCACGTGTGCAAGACACAAACTTAAGTGTATTTGTTGCTGTTCATGTTTCTTAAATGCAACTGTTAATTTTAAGCTACTTTTTTACACAACAGTACTCATATGTTTGGTCACCATCACAACTTTTTCCAAGAAACTGGGGTTACCATATTCTGCTGGTGTTAATATAGCACCTCTCTGCACTTACAAGCATTTTTATTTGATCAAATTGTTACCGTCTTTCTCGCATTTCAGTTTATTAAAACATGTGGTATGCGGTTCTTGTTTTTATACAGACCGACGTCATGTCGCATTCGTAAATATTGGCACTTGCTTTTAAAGGGAGATGCAGCATTTTTGTGCCTAACCCCGAAAAAACAGCTGTTTTTTTATTTTTGTATTTGTAACCATTTTAGTCGCAGTCTGGAGCCCTACATCATAATTTCTCATTTCTCTGTGATTCAGTGGTACAAACAAATGGATACATTACGATGGTGTGACTGAGGGAGCATTGTTTTTTGAGGAATCATATTGTCATAAAGAACTGTCGCCGTGTACCAGTGGCAAGCCTGTCGCGTACCAGTAAAAGTACGCTTACCACAGGTTGAAAACCACTGGTCTAGGCTAAATGTTTGTCATTGGATTTATTAGGTTTCTTTTAGTATTTTTAAATTCATAACTATCGCGTGTTTAAATAGTTCTAGATGATTTTATAGTCATGGATGTATTAGTAATCCTCCTTTTTAAATGCACAGGAAATAGGTATTTTGATTGCACATTGTAATATGTAGAAATGCAGTATTGCCTTGACCTCCACCTGGTGGTGAGAAATGGTGTAACAAGCGTTTTGTGTGCATATTTTCCAGTGAACTAGGGTTATTTTTTACATAAAGAAAAAAAAATCAACCAAAGGAAAGGGTTAAATAAACAGTGGAAACTTAAACTCTCCATCAAGTAGTCAGTCACTTGTGCCTTAAAATCACCAAAATACGATTGGGCGTCTAAAACAGCTGGAAGAGTTGCATCCCTAATTTAAAAATAAATGTATTTAAATCAGTAGTAAATGAGTTTCAAATCACAACTTTCAATAGGTACAGCTTTGGATACATGAAAACGCAACACACTTTGAGAGTCCAGCTTATCTAAATGTTAAGGATGGGGTGAGGGTCATGTACTGTAGTCTTCAGATACCACTTCTGTTTTTTTTTTATTATAGGGTGCATGCAACAGCATACTTTCATGTTAAGGAAAACTACAATTAAAAGTAGAGGAGCTTATTTTCACCATTCGAAAAACAGCTACGCTGTTACAGTTGTGAGTCACTGCACAGAAAAGGGGTCACGTAATAATGCTTAGGTCTACAAAAAGAAGTCTCGCAAGTCTAGACTCCTATATATGTGTGTGTTCCCTCTGCTGGCTGGCTGAGATGCTACGATGAGTAAGAGTGAATGGGTGTGGATCGGGTTGTGTGGGAGACCAGACTTATCCCAGAGAGACCACAGAATGCATTATGCATGCATGTCTCTCCGGATAGCACCTCCATATCAGACTCCTGCTTCTTTGCATCGGTTTATGGGAACTCAACAGGATTACCTCCACCCCTTCAAGCTTAGTCTAGGCTAGCTTGGCTTGCCTTCAGTACATGAAAGACAATAGACCATAGAGTACAGTATATAACAGTACCGTGTTACTGGGATTCCTGGTACTGGCTGTCTATTAGAACACCCTAGTGCTGTAGCAGGTAGGTGGGTGCTATTTTCCTGCTTTATATTAAAAACACTCATGAAATTAAGACATATGTTAATACTTGGAACCATACACTTAATATAAAAGTTAATATAAAAGTTTGTTGCCAAGGGGTTCCTGGTAACCCTTTCTAGAAACAGTAGTTGTAGTAGTGTAATTAAATACTGACATTACTTATTCAATTTAAATACATATGACTTAATAACCTAAACATTTATCATGCATAAGCATTTCATTTTTAATGTTCATAAAAATGTCTCTATTTGCTGTTTATAGTAATATGATATGAAATTCATTGTAAACCACAAGTAATTGCATTTAAAGTACTGACGTGTTATCCAATGTACAGTGACATGAACTAGAATAGAAATCATTAAGTTTGTGCATTTCTTTTTTCCTTTCTCTGTTGAGTTGCACACATGACAATCCCGTCTGTGTGCCTGCTGACTGACTATAGTGTAAAGTGTGGCCAAAACTGCTTTAAAATGGCACTGGCACCGGAATGTATCTGAAGCAGTTTAAATCCAGAAATAAAATGCTAAATGACTTATAAAAGTGTTGTTCATACTTAAAACAACGAGGCTTGTATGTTCTGTTCATTGTCTTAACAGTTCAGTACAAGACGTGTATTGTGAATGTTCACAGTGTGCCTATAGATTGCACTGGGCTAGATCAGATTTAGATCCCAAGGTTAATGCTATTTTCTTCCTCGCTTTTTTATGATGCTTCCTTGGCAGAGAAATGAGAAATTGAACTCTCTGCTGACTTGGCACCATTGGGAAGCAGCCCAGCTATTTATCTTTTCAGTCTATTTATCTTGAATTTTTGGAGCATTGAGTCATCTTGGTTAGTTATAATGGGTTTCTTTACTGCACCAGAGTGGTGGTAGCTATTAGTGCATTCTTTATGTTCAGCTCTACAGTTGTTTTTAAAGTCCTTAAATATTAGGAAGTACCATAGATCCACT
Source organism: Acipenser ruthenus (assembly GCF_902713425.1). Classification (NCBI taxonomy): domain Eukaryota; kingdom Metazoa; phylum Chordata; class Actinopteri; order Acipenseriformes; family Acipenseridae; genus Acipenser; species Acipenser ruthenus. The sequence goes on along the minus strand of NC_081196.1, from coordinate 43,490,275 downwards.
GCTGCAGCCTTGAGGGTTCAACATTGATGAATTATTTTAAAAAGCTGTGCATGCATTCAGCTAAATCTTTTTAGGAACTATTAGGAAAATGGAGACCCGTCAAGCAATGTAGTGGCTAAAAAACACGTGTAGCATGATCGACTGGTTTATATAAGCCCTAATATAGTTAGCTTGGCCATACAGTGGGAAGAACCGATTTTAGCCAGTTCAAAACTAATAATATAAACTGCACTGTGTTTGTTATTATTTTGCAACAGTACAAGCAAAATAAGAGATGTCAAATGCCAAATCTATGCTTTATGAATTCATTCAGTACTACAGATGCATTGCATCTGAAGCCAGAGAATGCACCAAGACTCCACCTGCTGGTGTCATAAAGAAATGCATCAATGTCCTGCCATGGCAGTGGGGCCTCACAGGGACAAAAGAATAGAGTCCTGCAACCCGCTTCTGACCCGGACCCGCTACCCGCTGCAACACTGTCTTCTTACCCGCGACCCGCTTTAATATGACCTGTAACCTGATCCAAACCTGCAAGTGTTTGTCATTTACCTACTGCCTGCGTCAGCTGACTCTCTCACGCTCTCACACAGATATCTCTCCTATTCTCCACAGATTGAGTTTACACAATAGGCTATACAGCGTGGTAGCTTTCTCTAATGGTCTGGGTGTATTTTAACATCGTAACATGTTCACTATCTCCTACTTACTTTACTATAAAATACCTGTCTAATCCTTTCATGCCACCAGTTGAAAGGGAGCTACACCTGTGCTTTCAGAGATGTACCAGTTTTGTGGCTGTCGTACACAAAAACATAGACAGGTTTTACAAGCACCGAATCCAGTCTCATGTTTATTATTTTCATTCGCTGTGATTCCAAAATAATTCCACACATTTGATTTATCTCTCGAACTACATGATATGAACCCTGCGCTATCTTTTGTTTCACCTCGTTCACAAACATTTTTAATATCACCAAGCAGACGTTATAAAAAAATATCTTGCGACATATCAAACAAGTGAGAACACTGCTTAGTCAGCTGACTCCTCCCTAATCGCCTCCTGCTTTACTGCAGGAAATGCTGGTACATTTACCTTCTAATAAGGGTCACAGACATGTATGCTGAAAGGACAGAAAATGTTTTTGGTGATTCAAATTCAGACCCGAAAATTATTTTGACCCGCAGATACCTGACACAATGCAGAGCTCTCTATGCCTGGGAATGGAGAGGAATGTTCTGGAGAAACATACTTTTAGGTCACACTAGGAATGAGATCCAAACAAGGTCACCAATAGTGGGAACTGGAAAATTACGTCTTTCTCTTTTGACGTTAGATGTTTTAACAAGCTATTTTATAAAGGAAACAATTTAATTTTGAACAATATTGAAAGCCAGGTGTACTTTTCGACTTGCAGTACATTATTACTTAGTTGAGTTTTATGTGCATTATGAGAAATAAGACAGTCTGGTTAATTTACGCTGTCCAAATATATCTATGTAAATGTAGTTTATGTATATGCAGTTTTAAAATACAAAAATAAAAATTCTGGAAACTTCTGTAGAGAGCATATTTTTTACATTTTAATCATGAAGAGTAATGCTTTCTTTGACTGCAACCTAACAAGGGAACAGTGTGTGAAATGCCTAATAAATTGGCCAAATGGGTGGCTTAAAATGGTAGGATTTATGTGAACAAACTTTGACGGCATCAACAGCATGTGTGTGTGATTCAGTCAGCCCCTGTCTTGGTGGAAATGAGCATTATTCATCCATAGCCACTGTGTATCATCTGCTTTTTAATTATTCTGGCACACAACCACACCCACTTCTGGCCTTGTGTGCACTTTTCACAGCAGTGGTTGCAGTGAGGAGGTTGTTTTTTTAATAGGGATGTTCACTGACTAATAGGGTTTGGTCTGGTAATGATTTAGGCTAGCTTGACAAAACTTCTGAACTCATCTGGCCTAGTTTCAGGCTGGGCAGATTAGTTCACTTCTGTCAAAGTGATTTGGAGAGCCCCATTTCTAACTGGGACTGATATATAGTTATATTTTTGTAACCACGGTTTTAAAAGTTGGGTAGGAGATGTGAAACAGTTTACTGGTATGAAGAATGTTTTCTTTTTTGGGTTTATGTATTGAGAACTGTTCTGGTAGAAACCGGGAGGGGGGGGGTTGGTTGCAGCAAACCAGCATATTACTTTATTATATATATTTTTTTAATGTGGGAAGCAAACACCTTTGTTCATGCACAAAAGTCCAGGGTGGTGGTTCAGGTTAGGACAGAGATGTGTTAGTATTGGAGCTTATTCATGCTGTGCTTGATTAATACCATAGCGTAGTCCCTTCCCTTTCTTTAAAAAAATAAAATAAAAATGACATTATACCGTGGTACGACAATAAACGTGGTATATTTTTTGACGGTTACCATACCTGTGTCAAAATGTGATACTGTGACATCCCTAGAACCTGGTATATGAAAAAGGGGAGAGGATCAACAATTATGCTATTTTAAACTCTCTTGGAGAGTTTTTTTTTATTTTTTAACTGATGTTGACTTCTGAATATGGCATGACAAAAAAAGCTGTTGACACTGCTGTGTAAAAATAGGAAGTGCTGAACAGGAAGCAGGTGTGAAAAAGGATAAGAGTGTCATAGTAACGGCCAAAGACACATGACAAACTGATAGAGATGAGTTTAAACAAATATATATATATATATATATATATATATATATATATATATATATATATATATATAATATACAAGTTTGGTTATTTGTATGTAGATTAGGAACTGCAGAGGCCTGCAAAAAAAGGCAGAGATGAACTTCAGTTTTGACTTCAGGATGAAAGGTTCAGCCCAATTCAGGAAGTGGTTAGTCTGGGTAACCATGAAAAGCACAGTTAAAATTAACCAACACACCAGAAGCTATTTTTTTTTTAAAGAATCATCATCCAGCTGTCCTGTGTAAAGAAGAGACTGTAAGTATCAAAACATCTACTTTCGTAGGGATGAGGAGACTGTGCCCAGCACTCTCTGATACTCGGGTCAAACTCAAACTCTGGTCTTTTTTTCTACCTAATAGATTGTAAACTTTTGATGCTTTGTCACCGTTTTGTTTCAAAATCTAAAACTTAGTATGCATTTTCACTGTCTCTACCTCCTGTTGCAATATGTTTCAGATATAAACAATAAAACTATCTTCGGCTCCTATGGTGTGCTGTCATAAGGCGGCATATCCATTGAAGCAAAGCATTTCAATTCTTTATTATTTTATTTATGGGACTGTTAATTGGAGGTATTTTCCTAGGAGGGGGTTTTCCTATATAGGCCTTTACTGTAAATATATATTATTTTACCCTGTGGATAGTAAATGTATTTCTGTTTTGTGTAAACTAGTTCCCAAGCTTATGTTGTGTAGTAGTTAACAGAAACAAGGGGGAAGAAATGGTATTTATTGTTCATTCAGTTTGGTAAACAAAGACTTTAAAATATTTATTAACAGAGACATATCATGTACGCTGAGGTCACAGCATTAGGAATAGGAAATAAAAAAAAAAAAAATCTGAAAGCTTGTCTTGCTGTTCTATCTGTGTTGCTGTTGGCACCAGTGCTCCATTTGGTTTCTGCTTAAGTAATTTGGTTCTAAACGGGAAACATCCACACTGCATGTACATTAATGTTTTGCCAACCATTGTCTTTATTATTTTGAAGAAAATGTGCTTACATTTAATACATATTGGCCTGGGTGAGTCTTCATGACTGGGTAATTAGGGAAGAGAGCTTTGAGTGATAGGCCTGACTACAGGGTGTGTCAGGTCAATGTATGTTTGTTACACATCCTCTGTTATAGTTTTTATGGGAGAAGTGTTTAAAACCTTTTTCTAAGGTCTTAGATTTCAACAAAATTGGTCATTCAGCAGAACACTGTTCTGTGCTGGGAATGGGAGCGTTTACGTTTGTGTATCCAAACTGTACCGTCTCATTGAATCCCAATGAAAGACACACCCTGCCCAATGCAGAATAACTGCAAGTGCAAAAACTAGCCATTTTTAAAAATGCTTTTAAACATTTAAAGTTGAAGTCCATCATATGTTTTGTCTTTATTTTTCCCCAAAGATTTTGTTTAAAGCTATTTTTTAATTCCTGTACTTTGAATTAATTTTTTATTTTATTTTTTTGGGGGGAGGGCATTAAAAATATATACTGTATTACTTCAATTTGGCGCCGCAGTGTTTATTTTAAATTGATCAAAATGACTGCGGCCCTTAAACGAAGACGGCGATTATACGAGGGCTGCCTTTATTAATAATACTGTGCTTTACAAACACTGCAATATTTTACTAAATGATTTAAGGCATTTTAGAAACGGTGCCATGAGAGGCTCCGATCTGCAGCACTATACTCTTGTGCGTTTTTGGAGCTTGAATACAGTACATTTACTGACAGTTAACAAGAGCCTATTAGGTGGGAGTTGGGAGGTCAGGGGAGTACTGTACCACCGAATCAAGAGTGTGTATTGGTTGCTATGGGGAGGGACAAGAAGAGGAGAGAGAACGGTAGTTGAGTGTGATGCAGTTGTTTTTCTTAAGGAAAAATATTACCTCTGAATATCGGTTTGATTTCTGTTAAAATATATCCTACTCGGTTATTTTTTTTCTCACTGTAATTTACCTGCTTGTTTGTAATTTCTCTGTAAGAGAAACCGAAACAAAATCTTCTCGCAGATAGTAAGCAAGTTTTATTTATTTATTTATATATATATTTTTATATATAATTGTACAGGACTGAGTAAAATTCCAATTGAATAAAAAACAAAACAACTAACCTCCCTATAAGAAGATATCTTCAGTCAGCTTTCGGATAGCGCTTAGAGTGACCGGCAAAGCTCTTAAGTTTTCACCATCCAAGCTGACGATGAGGTAAACAGACAGCCCTTGTTTTATCCCCTGCTGTGCTGTAAGTAGTTCATCTTGGGTTGTCTGTCGGACTGTACTATTAAATAACATTTGCTTACTAAGGTGGGTGTACATTAGTTTGTATTACATGCTGGATTGAGGTTGCAGTCTCTTTGGGGGTGTCATGTACATAGCCAGAGTTGCGTGTTTCTTTCTTTATTTTTTGAGCAGGGGTAAAAAAAAATACCTTTCCGTTTCTTTATTGAGAGCAGCGTTTATTCGAGGGCGGCGTCTATTAAAAAGCTGATATCTGAGTGAGGCGTTAATTCGAAGTAATTCGGTATCTATAGCACAATACGTGGCCCTTGAGCAAAGAAGTTCAGCTTTAAGACTGATTTAAAAAGTTGCATTTCCTGTGGATGTACAAATTACTCATAAACGGGTTTGAAAAAAGGAAGACAAATGTTCTTTAAAACTATTAATTTGAAAAATGTTGGCACCACAAACTTGTTATACTGAAATTATAATGAATGACTGTCATGTTAAAAGCTGTTTTTAATAAAATGATTACAGAAACCTTAAAACTCAGACAAAGGTCTGGAGAGTATATCCTTGTGCTAAACTAATCCCAGTAAAGCAATTATGTATTTAGAGTAGCCTTATACAGCCCTTACTTCTCTTACCTACAGGCATTTTAAAATGTCTTTTATTTATATATATATATATATATATATATATATATATATATATATATATATATATATATATATATAAATAAATTAATAAATGTGTATTTTTAGTAGAAATAAAGTATTCTGTTACTAATACTATTTGTACACCAGCTACTATAGAGACTGGGGTTATTTGTCTACATGCTGCCTACTGTTGATAAGATAGAATTACTATAATAAGTACTTGGCTTCTTATTGGACGATATGTATTACCAAGTTCTAGAGTAGAATATTCTCTAAAGAAACAGTTCTTACAGAGTGCCACTAGATGGCACTGTACTAAAGTTAGCGAAATTGCCTTGTAGGGTTTTTTTTTTTGTTTGTTTTTTAATGTAGCTGGGCTAGTCCTAAAACATTCCAACATATGAATACATGTTGAGAGAGATCTGAGATACATGTCCAAAATCATATTGAATGGGCTTCAATGTGATGTGTTTTTAAAAATTCACTTTGTTTTGTAAAAATTGTCTATATGAAATAAAAGTAAAACAAATATTATTAAAAAAAACACTTATACGCTGTATTCCCCACAGAAAATGCAGGATCATTGACTGATGCAGCATTTTGTTTTTTAAATTCACCATTTACACACAACACTATTGCCAGTTCAGTGTCTGCAATTTGCCGGCTTACCCCCCCACCTTGAACGCAAAATGCGGTAGCAGTGACAGCATTGCAGTTTACACTGAAAGTAATTCACTTCAGTACCTGCACCTGCATTTTACCGGCATTTCCCAATTACACTTAAAGTGATACCGCATCGGTGCCGCCACAAACACAGCAAATTGCTTCAGTGTACATATAGTGTAGCTAAAGCTGTCATTGAATAACTTACCTAAACATGACGTATTATAAATGAAACATTACTGTGTTCAAGTGTAATGAAACATAAAGAAAAGAAATCTGCAGGTTTACATTAAATAAGTTGATTGGCTTGTGAGGTTTGAGTGAAGAAGAAAGCCTGGAGACCCTGGGGTGTGACACTCTTGACCTTTGCCTGTCCATTGACCTCTGGACAGAACTGATGTAGGAACTATGTGTTGCATTTCCACAGACCTCTCCTTCAGATGAGACGTAAAATCGAGGTCCTATTGTAAGTGACTGCAGCAGTTGTGATGCATAGTTCACCCCCTAGTCTCTCATTTGCTAAATGACCAGTTGTTATTATTTTTTATTAATAATATGTTATTATTGTTGTTATTATTGTTGTTATTATTGTTAATAATAATAATAATAATAATAATAATAATAATAATAATAATAATAATAATAATAATGCATGTTTTTTAAATGTTGTTTTTCCAGATTTCTTAACTAAAAGGCTAAATGGAAGAAAATGCAGTAATACTAAATGTGTTAATTTTTTTTTATTTGAAGTCTTGAGAGACTGCTCTGTAAACTTTTGTCAAAGAATTGTTTCTTTTTGTATTGCTACATAAAGACTTGCATTAAAGATTTAAATCAATAAAAAATGGAGTTTGTCCATCTTGTGGCATGTTTGCTGGAACATGTTAGCCATGGTATTTATGCAAACAGTGTATATATATATATATATATGTATATGTATGTATGTTTGTACAGGAACGTTTACCACATTTTAGCCCTTTATATCTTGTAATGATTGCAGTGTGATACCCTGGAGTGCAACAAGTTTAGGCAAATGGTGTTGTGTGTTGTCAGTCAATGAGAACCTGATTTCAGCAATCTCCTGCAGATTGCAGTCAAAAGCCAAGAGATTGGAATAGCCTTGGGGTACCTCCTTTCATTAGGATGGCTGGCTGGGTGGGGGGAGAAGTTCTACAGCATTAAAAAAAAAAAAAAAAAAAAAAAAAAAGCTGATTTTATCTGACACGTTATTTAATCAAATTAGTACAATGTGAACTTAATTTGGATGAAGCACAGTATAGCAATAAGACCCCCCACAAGCAGGCGTTTTGTTAATTATGGTTCAGTTTGCAGTAAAATCTTGCTAATCAAAGCCCCTGGTAATACGAACAATGCTATCATAATGAAATGCATGCTGATAGCAGCACTAGAAACCCAATTTCAAAATCATAATCGGTAATTATGTAAAACATTTACAACTGTATCTGTATTTAATTTTTATTTAAAGGGCCATTACTTACATTTTACACTTTTGATGAATTATGCTTTTAGAAAATATGAAACAGACAAACATTTTTAGCAGGTTACAGATTACAATCAGTACTCCGAACAAATCCCTAATCTGAAAAGGGCATAGGCCACAATTGGTTCTGATAAGCAAGATACTGTATTTCTCCATTGGGGCTGAAGGCTTTCCAAACACCCCTTTAACATATATAAAGACCTGACTCTCCCAAGTTGATGTTCAAGAGTAAAGAATATCATGGCTAAAGAAGAATATGGTATAGAGGTGTGAAAGGGGAACTATGGGTCATGGCTGTCCTAATCTGTAGCATAAGTGATACATTTTCTCATTAAAATATGGGTACAGCTGGAGTGAATAATGACCACCCTTTTGGACTGGTGAAAAAAAAAATATTTTCTGAAAGTCTTTTTTCAGCCTGTCTCTCTAGATAAACTCTTGTGTTCAAAGCTCCTTGAGATTATAAAGGAGATTTGAGATAAGTGAAGTTGAAATTATACTTATCTGGAACAGGCATTGGCTGTGTTGGCACGGCATTGAAAGTTGTTTTTCTGGACGAGGTTCAAGATAAATCCAGTACCGGTCTCCTTACTGTTTGAATCCTTCCATTAATGCCACAGGCTGCTTAATAACAGATTTGCAATATTCTGTAGCGCACTGACTGCAAGTATTTACTCCACCCCCCAGCCCCACCCCCCCCTGCAGTCAGTCAGCGATAACTGATTGACAAAGTCAACTCTTGTACCTGCATTCCACTGGTTTTGTAAGGCAGTCCTCTCATAGGTGTGCGTGTTAAACAGGGAAAACACTTCACTGTGTCATTCCAGAGGGTGTGTGCCTAGGCGGGAAACAGGAAGCTGGAATGTAACAGCTTGCAGTGTAGACAGAGATTGCAGTCCTGCACTTCACAGGTATAGGTTGAGTGAGTGTGTGGATGATTTTCAGCCCAGAAGCCATTTGACAGCCTCTGTGGTGAGTTGGGATTGGGTTTGTCCCCTTGGTCTGGTCGGTCTTCTTGTGGAGGGGCTGAAACAGACACAGAAATGAATGCTCTACGGTTGAAGGAGCTCTCCAATTCTGACCTGTACAGGAGGAGGCAGGACCGTCCGGACAGTCTCGGACCTGGAGGCTTGCTGAAGAACAGGTTTAGGTGAGTATGGATCACTGGTTAATAGTTTACAGTGAGCCACTATGGGAAATTTAACTTCTTCCTCTTCTGTTTTATTGGTCTTGCTGTTTATTTTATATATATATATATATATATATATATATATATATATATATATATATATATATATATATATATATATATATATATGTATATATATAGTAGTTTAATACAATGCCTGTCTGTACAGGAGTGTTTACTGTAGGTGAGATGGGTAACCTTTAAATGGTACATTCTTACTGCTAATGTAAACATTTATGTTTAATGATTTCAGATGTTTTTGTGTGTGTGTGTGTGAAGTTGTACTTTGTATTTATTAGTAGTTAGGCTAGTTGTGTTGGAAGGTGCTAGTTTTAGTAACTTATATAATGAAGGTGAACTGTGTCGAGCAAGTTATTTTTATAGCCCTGTTTTAAACTGTAAAGTGTACAATTATTCTTTTGTTCTTTTATATAGTATACAATGATAAAAAACAGAGTTTTTGAACAAGTGTATTATATGCAGTTGTTATGCAAAATCCATTTATTCTATCTTTTATCTTCTATGTCTGGTTTTATCCACACTGGCACTTGTTAAATCCAGTCCTCCAGCCAGTGTTTTATCTCCCCTGGTTTTGAAGCCCAGCCAGTTCGATTGATCCAGCTTGTTACTTGTCTGCCCATGTTATTCACAGTTGATCCCTCGTGTGGTTACTAGAGCTAAGAAGAATGTTGTGGAACTGTTTTATTATTAAACAAATTAAACTACAGCTGTTACATTTGTGAAATAATTTTCATCTCCTTTTATCATAGTATGTTTTGATCCCTAGTCTAATTTTAAAATATGTATCTGTGAAACACAAAGCATTGATCTTTACATTTATTCCAAGTACTGGTATAAAGGTTTTACTTTTGTGGAAGCATTTCTTTTGTATGATTTTTGGTGGCTTCAGGCTAAAACTTTGAATTGTGCGAGACAAGTAGCCCAAGTGTATTAAAGATGAGCAAGCACATAATTCACAGGCAGGTGTTACACAATACTTGGTTTACTGTACTTGCTTTAGGCCATTGATTTTTGCAATGCAATGCAAAAAAGTACATTTTTTAGGTTTCATTATCAGTGGAAATGGAAAATGTGAATTTAGATTGTATCTAGTGATGTCTGCTTGCTAGGTGTGGGCTCCTGACAGAGAGAAAAGCAGTGCTGTTTGCTCAGACTCAGTGACTGGGAGTGTTGCTTGTTGGCACGGATCCTTCATTATTTCCTATTATTATGTGTATTCAACACAATTGGGAGGCCATTCCAGTGATATTGCCCACACCCTGCTGGGAAGCTGCTTAATGGAATATGCCTTCCCACAGGGCTCAAACCTGTGACCTTCTGTGTCGCATGAAGCTGTCTGTCCCAGCAGCTGTGCCATTCCATCAGGACAGGTATTCGTTTCAGGGAGTGGTATTGAGCTGTAGTAACAACTCGCCTGTTGAAATTACTGGCCTGAATAGCCCATAATAGGTAGTTCCCAGCATGTTGTTCAAGTGGAAACCAGTGTTTTTTTCTGTTGTTAAAAGTTTCTGTTATTTGGGCCAAAGTAGCATGACTCTTGCCTGTCACAATGCATTGCACATATCAGTGGGCTCAATCCGTCATGATCTACTTGCACCTTGAGACCACGATCATGCCCCTTATGAAGTCTCTGGGGCCCTTTCCCATGTTGCTTATAAATAGTTGCACACAGCTTTCGCGCTGCTTATTTAGGTTTAGTGGATGATGTGGCATGTCTCAGCCACATAAATTTACATACATTGCACAGAAGTGGATTTTCCCATTTTTGAGCCAGCAGTGAGCTTAAAATACCATTCTGCATACAAAAAAGCCATTTTATAAGACGTACTATCAGGGTTCTCTCCAGGAATTCTGTACAGCCGGGTGGCAGAACATTATAGACGGGAGCAAAATGAAGTTGCCTTACCTTAAATATATGATATGACAAAGAATTTGAATAATGTGTCTTTCATTGACTATATCTGGTTGTGCTTTTTTATGTTCTACATTTTCTTTTTAAATTTTTTTTATTACCGTGCTTATTTAGACACTCTACGAATTGTTTTCTTTATGTTAAGTTTTCAGGGCATTTTCGTTAATGCACGTCTATTTTTGTTTTTCGCTGTTCTATGTTTTTTGAATGCAACTGTTCATTTTAACCATTTTTTTTTTTTAGCACATCAGTACTCGCACACGTTTGGTCACCATCATAACTGTTGTATGAAACTGGAGTGTAATAATCCAGCACCGCTGCAATTAAGCTTTTGTATGTAAGATGACAAGTGTTCAGCTGATATCCCATCACGACTTTCTTCTTAAAGGCGTACAGCCTCTATATGAACCCCCAATATCTCTCACAAACACCTGGGTACATATTGTTACGATATCACAACAAAAGGAATACGCCTTTTTTATGGTGCATATGTATAGCTGTTATGTACTATATATCACCTTACAGTACAATAATATGACAAAAAATGGACTGAATGATAATACCCGAAAATAATAATAATATTTTTAATAAAGTAGCCGGTGCAAATACAGTATTAGGTGGTGGATTGCGGCGATCACCGGCTTATTTTGACCCCCTGCATTCATTGTCACCTTTTTGCTTTGAAAATAGTTGTCATTTTTAACGTTTTAGCCTCTCGAAGTGCTTAACACAGAAAACCCGCCCCTTCAAATCTCTGATTTGGTTAAATGTTGTGTCAAGACGTCAACACAGCTGTCATGTGGTTCAAAGAATTTTTTTTTTTTCACGCAGCGACGGTCTGCTAGAAGCTAAATCAATCCTTATTGTTAAAGGCACAGTAGCATCTGCAAGACGGGCAGCGACATCCACTTTGCCGGGTGGCCTGTCTGGCTGAAAAGGCCTGGGGAGAACCCTGACTATATAGGCTATATATTAAGAAATAAAACATGGTTCCAAAACAAATTCACAGTATTGAAAATAGAAAGCAAACTTACTGTGAAACTGTAACGGTTACTGTAGACACTGATCATTATAGGGGACTAGGAGTATTTATCATGAAGTTATGTTGTTACATTTAAAAGCCGATTTTATTATAGCTGTCAATGCATTTGCTGTACTGCAAGTGTAATTGAAAGCCAGGGATTTGAACTGCAAATACTCTTCAGATATTTTGTTACCTTAGGGGAGGCTGAGCTCATTCTACTGTGCTCTTGTGTTCACATGCACCTCTCTAACTGCACGTGCCATACAGAACAGTCCTATTGTATGTTTGAGCCATTTGAACACTTATGAGCTTGATTTAAATTATCGGAACTTTTTCCCAATAAACCAGTTAGACTGAAAGGAATTTAACTTCTATAGTATGCAAAGGTTTCTAATTTCCATCCCTGTTGTCAAATATGCACTAAAATAGAAAGTTGTTGGATACATGCACAATTTATAGTCATTCCTAGTAGACGGCATAGGGTTAACCTTTCCCTAATATGGTCTGAATTATGCACTACTCGACTCCCTTTTGTTATGATCATTTTTGGCAGATGTCGGTCAGTGGGGATGTCAGTTTCAAGGTTGTTTGAGGACACCACAGAGTTTTCTCGCAAACTGGTTCAAGTAATTGTTCCCAACGCTTGTGAGTTCAGGATTCGGTGGAATGGGGGATGACTTGGCTGTTTTTATGAAAATATAAATATTTCTTACCGCAATCATTTCAAGTATTTATCTATTTCAAATATTTATTACTCGGAAGAGCAGACTTGAGATGCATCACTTGGTTTATGTGATCGTGCTGGTGATGACGACAATAAGGAATTAGTCACAAAGGTCAATGTGAAAAAGAACATTGTAAAAAAACAACTGGTCCTCTGTTTTTGAAGCAACACCATTCTGGGCACCAAATCCATGGTCAGCCTCCCTGAATTTGATGCATCATCTATAGAAGGATATTTTGAATTATTCCATACAGAGGTCGGATTTCCACTTTAACGTCTGCATTGTGTACAATTTGTTTTTATATGAAGAGTATTTTCATTTCAATCATTAAATTGTATGTTTCTCAACAATATGAATTCTGTGTTTTGTCCAATATACTCTGACCTTCAACAAGAAAAAAATAATTACTCTCAAATGAATTTTTTGAGAGTGTTCGTTTCTCAGACTTATTTGATTTTTCTTGTGGTTCACAACACTGAAACATGGGTCTTTGATGACTTAACGCTTGGCAGATGACTTTGAAGTGTGTTTAAAGGCTAGTTTGTGCAGTTATGGTTATATCGATGAGAGTCCATATACAGTAGCCATCACTTTGGCAAACACCTGTCATCTGTTTACTACCAATGGCCTTGCTGCTATAACTTGAGTACATTTTGAATCATATTCAGGGCTTGAATTTTAGCGTGGGATTGCGGGAATCGCGCATTTTCCAAGTTGCTAGTTATTGTTCTATATAAAGTATTAAACTACATGTGAATTGTTTTATTCCATTTAATATAGATTGCCTGTAAAATAATAGGATTTTCAATAAAATATAAACAAGTAGTATGGTGACGTCATCAATAAATTATGCAAATGAGTACCATCGAAGGTTCGAACCTTCCTTCGGTAACGTGTTCCGAACCTTCGAAGGTTAAAATGTACCCTTCGTTGCAGCCCTAAACCATACAGAATAGTCACCAAATAGACCATCCGGTTTTACAGACTTCTTGATATCTGATAGGGACTTGTTCTGCCAAGAGATGTCAAGAGATTTGTCAGTTATGGTTTTAAACCGTCAATTACCCAACATTATGTAACTGTGGAATAATTCGCTCCCAGGCATAAGCTGAAGACCGCAAGCCATCATAACCTCTATAAAAATACTTTTTTGCATGTAGCATCAATATCTTTAGAACCGCTCACCAAAAATGTATGAAGCTTTGCTTGGACTGTGGATGTACAGTACATCATACTGACTTGCTTTTTCTGAATGGTCCCAACTACAGTTTTTGTCCTTGGTGGTGTATGTTTAGGCTGCTGGTATCGAAAGGTATAGCTGTACGCTGTGACAGACAGACAACTGATCTATTTGAGATAGTGATGATGAGCCACATAGTCATGTACATAACAATGGGTTTGAACCGCTGCATCATTTTGTGAGTATTGCATAACAGAGTGAATCACTTTCAGTATTGGTATAAATTTGGGAATAGGGCAACCATTGCAGAAAGATAGACCAGCACCCCCCCCTGCCCCCCCCCCCCCCCATTCCCCTTACCAAGTAGGGAAACCTTAGTTAATGATGGAATAATTACTTTTTTTTATTTCAGTATGTTTAAGTTAATGTTTTGGTGAGAGGAAAGAGAGATATTTATGGGGTCTTTTTAACACAACCTTTTGTTACCGCCTTTATTCTTCAATTGATGTCCTTGTCAACACTTGGAATTCCAAATCTGCGTCAGTGAGCTGGTGAGAGCAGTTCAGCACAGTTACACGGGAGCTTGAGTTATTCCAGCAGCAGCAGCCCCTCTCAGGCATTTCAAGTCCACCCTTTCAAAAAAAAACAAAAAAACACCGGCAGCTGCCATTGCCAAGTACCTAGTTTGGAGATGTGACTACCCTGGATATCTATTTGTGGAATGACGGGAAACATTCATTAGTCCGGACTAGAGGAAGAATCCTTCTACTGTTTAAAAGTCCTCTTTTAAAATGTATACAGACAGACCTGGACAAAAATGTATGCTTATAGTCTAGTGCATTTGTACAGTTCCTTGTAAGGTAAATCAAGTAGACGCACAAGCTGCAAGTTTTGTATGTGCCCTAAAAGCACATTTTAAAAGCAGAGGTCACAATTAAGAGTATATTCCTATAATCCTGTATGCAGGGTATTTTTTTTAAAGTGATAAATGGTGTTTCTAAATGTGTGTACATTTTTATATGTATGCTAAAGTAAACCAACCTCAAATCATAATTCTATATGCATGGTTGGTTGATTTTGTTGGTTTGATGACCCAGCTGTGAAATAACTAAGCCAGAACACTGAAGGGGAGCATTAAATGTTTGTTTTGCTACTAACCCAGCTGGCCTGTCCTTGTATGTTAAAGGGTTTATTTTTTAAATACTTGGACAATGTTATTGTTAGACATTTAAACATTGATCATGGAATGGCCGAACTCCATAAACTGAAATCTGGGGGTGTTGCTGTTTCATCTGTTTCCAGGATCTCCATAAATCACACCCAGTGACATTGTGACCTTACTCTGCTGTGCTGTGCTTTTAATTTGAAACTGTAACCAAACCTCCGAGTAAGCCTGGCTGAGTGATCTGGGACTGAACTTTTTTTTCTTTGGGATTTGGGAAGTCTCTGGCATATTGTTTGGGCTTCGTAGTGCAAAGCTGTGTTTGCCGAGGCTGAAGTTCCTGTGGATTACAGCGTGTTGTGTGTCCCGGTTTAAGGATGGAAGTGCAGAACAGAGCGCTGACCTGTGTGATCCCAGAGGAACGGGAGGTTCAGCATTCGGTGGTTAATGGGGTTCAACTTGTTGACGGCGGGGAGGATGAAGTGCCCGTCTCCAAATCCCAGAGGAGACGCAGTGACATAAAAGTGTACAAGGAGTTCTGTGACTTTTATGCACGATTGTAAGTCTATCTAGCAGTTTGAGATGGGTATTGTTTGATTAGATGAATTAGAACTGTAGACGGCAATCCGACTCGCATACCTGCGTACTTATCTAATAAACCTTTGTTTTTAGAAAAACTTTGTTCAAATGTGTGAATTTTTGGGTTTTTTGTATTTTTTTCTCCATTGCCTTTCCCTCTGTAGAAACTTTGGCATAGAAATATTTTTCTTAGCAAAGGTCTGATTTACATTTTGGAAGCGACTGTAATTCGAAGGGAATTGTCTGGACACTGCCCTGAGCTTTAAATATTTGAATAGCAGTTTCATTTGCGAGTTGTTAAAATTTGTGACAATATCAGAAGGCATAGGGCCGGTGAAGCCAGTCAAGAGGACAATACTGCTGAAATGGCCGTTTTACTTTTGTGAATAAACTTCCTGAACCTGAAATGTCGTTCTGATGTTAACTTGTATTGAAATTCCTGGTAAAAGCTTTTGCTCAAAGACATGCTATCCAAATGTACTTTCTTGTAACTAGGAAGGATTGTGTGTATTGCAGAAACATTCAATTCAGCAGTAGAGTGGTTTCTAAGGTGACATTGACTGCTATTCCAGTATCAGACTGTGAATGCTTTGTTCCCCTTGTGATTGTAAGCTGCTGTTAAAAGACCTGTATATGTGTGTGTGTGTATATATATGTATGTATGTATATATGTCAGACTGTCACATTTGATAATAATAATACAAAAAGTAAAGTTTTTGTTATGATTTTGATTGTCTTTATTACAAAATGGCAAAAGTTGTTTTTGCATTTTGGTGCTTGTGAATTATTTAGTGCCCAATAGTGTTTTGTGTGGTTTTGAACCAAGCTCCCCTGTAGTGAATTGCCAGTGAAGCTGCTACCATCTAACTCCTTTTTTGTTTTGTAAAATGGTACTGTTGCCGTGTGTGTGTGTGTGTGTGTGTGTGTGTGTGTGTTTTTTTCAAAGAGCCAGCTGTCCAACGTTTCGATATGTTGTACATATCTTTCTCAAGGGAGCATGTGTTTGAATCAAAACATTGGCGGTATTTATAGGTTTTTGACGGCAACTACTTGTTATTGTTTATAGTGTGTGTGTGTGTGTGTATATGTGTATATATATATATATATATATATATATATATATATATATATATATATATATATATATATAATGTCCATGGTGATCCTGCAGTCTGAAATCATAAATCTTTATGATAAACTCTAAATATAGTACAAACATCATTGATCTTTTTTTTCTGCAGATACTTTAGGGTGCACCAGAAGCTGCTTTTTAAGGTGTGTAGTATCTCCTGAAAAGCCTTTTTAAATTTCTGGATATCTGAAAGGAACGCCGTCAAGAAAGACCTAGGGATGTCATGGTATACTCGTTTTACGATAAACTGCAATCATTTTTTCTGAGTTCAAACGGTTTAAGGTGATATGGCCGTGTTTTTGTATCACCGTTTGTCCATCGGTGTTCATTATACAATAATAATACAAAAAGTAAAGTTTTTGTTATGATTTTGATTGTCTTTATTATTACAAAATGGCAAAAGTTGTTTTTGTATTTTGGTGCTTGTGAATTATTTAGTGCCCAATAGTGTTTTGTGTGGTTTTGAACCAAGCTCTCCTGTAGTGAATTGCCAGTGAAGCTGCTACCATCTAACTCCTTGTTTGCTTCTCTTAACTAATAGGATGCCGTCCAAACTGATAAAGATGAAGAGGGTATTCAGTTACAGTGGTCACATCCTTACCCTCTATCGTTTCAGACTGAGCCCAGAAAATCTTAATATTTTGGTGTTTCTCCACAGTAATTTTAAATAAAAAAGCAGCATTATTTTGCCGAGCCTGAGTCTGCTTTAATTTTTCAGGGGAAAGGGAGCATCATTGTTTTGTAACCTGTGTTGAAATACATGTAGCTGTTTTTCACCATTTAAATTCATGGGTTTTTCGTGACTGGGCTTTGCACCATACAACTGGTTGCAAAGATTAAAAAGTTTACTCCTTTTGGTCTCTTGGAAGGGGGTGAAGTTGTTTAGCGATCAGTGCAAATGTTTTCTATCTTTTCCACATTGTTTTTTCTTGGGAGTTTCAGAAATATACACATTCTTCTGGTTAATGGCCAAGGTCAGTAACCAAATTGGACAGTAATCTGTTCAAGCAATACTATATGAGAACAACTGGGAACCGCTTTCTACTCGTTCTCCAAGAAAGTTGTTTATTATAAAAAGAACTCCATGTACTCTCAAAAGCCTGATGTTCCTCTTTGTTTACTAGGTTCTATTGCGTCTCACTAAGGAAACATCTGGAAGTGTTACATTCACCCCGAACCTCTAAATGGGATGGCTCCAGATTATTTGACAGAGATGTTGACTCCCTATGAGCCTCAACGGGTATTGAGGTCTGCTAGTTGTGATCTTCTCTGTTTTCCAAGGGTGAGGCTAAAGAGGAAGGGAGCAGTAGCCTTGTGTGTTCAAGCCCCTCGTCTCTGGAACTCCCTGCCTGAGTCAGTTATTGTTATTTTGTTTATTTAGCATACGCCTTTATCCAAGGCGACTTACAGAGACTAGGGTGTGTGAACTATGCATCAGCTGCAGAGTCACTTACAGTTACGTCTCGCCCGAAAGACGGAGCACAAGGAGGTTAAGTGACTTGCTCAGGGTCACACAATGAATTAGTGGCTGAGGTGGGATTTGAACCAGGGACCTCCTGGTTACAAGCCCTTATCTTTAACCACTGGACCACACAGCCTCCCAGTTCAAAGTGCTCCCTCCCTGGAAATGTTTAAGTCCTGGCTCAAGACACATCTTTATAACTTAGCTTTTTTAATTTCCATTTTTTAAGCTTATTTGTATTTGTATTTTATTCTAAGTTTTATTGTACTTTTAAAATTGTACTGCTCTGTTTTTAACTGTCTGTAAAGCGCTTTAAATCACTGTGTATGAAAGGCGGTATATAAATAAAGATTGTTATTATTATTGTTATTGTTATTATTATTATTATTATTATTAGCAGTTTATAATAAGCTGGTATCGACGACAATGTAACAATAAAAAGTGACATAACCTAACAAAATGTGCGCTTGAGACCACACAAAGTACATTAAAAACACTGTTTTATGATATATTAGCATTCCCATTATATAATCACTTTCTTCTGTTTTAAGATCTTTACCTTTTTTGGTTGTATTTCAGTCTTCAGTTTGCTATATGCAAATATTTAAAAGACACTGTTACAGATGAAAACACTTCCTGGTCACTAATCACTTGATAGTTCAAACTTGCTTCAATGATAATCTATATAGGGTTGTTTTTGAAATATTTGAATGTCAAATTACAACAAAAAAAAAAGTGGAGAAACAAAACATTCATTCTTTGTGACCAATGATACTGTTACCATAATAAAACTAATATGAACACCTTAATAGATTTTAATGAAAGGGTATTTCTGGTCTGGTTTTACTGTTCATATCAGAAATACCCTTTATTTGTTTGACTCTGTATGACATTATTTATTTTTATTTATTTATTTATTTTTATTTTATTTTTTTTTAAACAGCAACATGGCAAATGCTCTGGCAAATGCCATCTGTGAGCGCTGCAAGAGTGGCTTTGAACCGGCTGAGAAGATTGTGAACAGTAACGGCGAGCTGTACCATGAGCAGTGCTTCGTGTGCGCACAGTGTTTCCAGCAGTTCCCAGAGGGTCTCTTCTACGAGGTGAGGATCTGCCACACTCATTAGCCTGGTCCCCAGAGGACAGTAAATGGCTTTTCCAGCGACCTTTATACTTCAAGTACCACTTTTATTTTTTATATTGCCATAGACATCATTCTGTGAGGGGGGGGGGGGGATAAAAATTAAGAGGTCCTTTCCAACATATATAGAAAAACATGTTCCAATTTTCAGGAACCATTTTTTCTTTAGCTCCAGTTAAAATGTGTCTCTTATTTTGATTACTCAAATACTGTGTTTATTCTTATGTGTTAAATCTGTGTTTTAGAAGTTGCTCTTCTGTTCTAGTTGCTAGCCATAGACATGTTAGTGAGTGCCATCTAGTCAACACCTTCTCTGTGTTGCCAGTATTACAAAACAAAACGCAGCCCACGGTTCACTAGATAGTGCTTGCAAAGGTAAAGACCCTCTGGCTAATTTAGCCTCTGAAAAATGTCTAGAACGCAAGAGCAGCTTCTGAACTCTGGGCTAAGCACCTTCAACGCAGATCACAAAAAGTAACTGCAATAAGAACCACACAGAATGATTGCTAAAACCATAAAAGGGCCAGAGTATAGTAAGCAAACAAAGATAAACTATAAAAACTATAAAAAAAAGTAATTTAAAGCAACTAGCTCTAATCTAAAACAGGGGTGTACAATCACGGTCCTAGAAGGCTATTCCACTCCAGGTTTAACAGGTAAAATGAACTGCTTAACTACTTCAGGGTCTGGATGGATATTTAAATGGTTTAATTAAACAATTTAGAACAGGGTTGGAACAAAGACCAGGAGTGGAAGGGCCGAGTTTGGGCCCCCCTGATCTCAATACAGCCATAAACCTGCTCTGTTGCTAACCTCTTCCAACCATATTTTAATTGTATTTTGTGATGCTAACAAGAATAGTGGGAACCACCAGCGGGATTACTGTACAGATAAACAAACTCTAAAAAGCTGCAATATTTTAGATGTGTAGACATGTATAACTGGTTCCTCAAGGCAGATAATTATGTATTTCAAAGAAAGTATATACTAGTCCCTATCCTTTGATATTGCTTGGCTGACTTTAATATATTTTAAACTACAAAACAGCCTTTCATGTCTTATTAAAAAAAAACAGATATATAGATCATAATTTAAATTATAGCTTTAGAATGGATACCTTTTATAAAAAAAGACCAACCTCCTTGACTCCCTTGGAGATTAATTATTATTTAAATATTTAAAACATCCATAAAACTCACACAAGTTTAATTTGGAACATAGTTGTCGATTTTTTTTTATATAGTTGAGTAATTTTTTTTTATTCTATACAATTATAAAACTTGCTTAATTAAGTATTTGTCAATGGCTTTTTTTTAGAACAGGAAAATTGTCAGTTACAATAGAGCAAATGGCAGGTTTAAGTTGCACCTCTGTAAATTTTATTATCTTATAAACTGTGGAATAAAATGAAACACTAATGTAGCAGGAATTACTTGCTAGATAATTTAAAGATAATGGCCAGTTTAATTTCCTTTTTATTTCCAGTTTGAAGGGAGAAAATACTGTGAGCATGATTTCCAGATGCTGTTTGCCCCCTGTTGCCATCAGTGTGGTGAGTATGCTTAAGTAAAGCACCCAAGAGGGTTCTAGGTAGTGCAGCAGGTTAATTCACAAGCATGTCTTTCACTTATTTGAGTGGTATTCGTTAAGACCGCAGCAGACATTGAATCATAACACAATTGACAGTTCCTGCTTGAGAGAGGCCCTTGACTGAACAGGCTTTACTTTAGGAGGTCTCTCACAGCTGTGAGAGGTAGCATTCATGGCTCCTGTCAGCATTGTCAGATTGTAACTTGTAGTTGCTTTTCTAAAGACGGGTGGAATGGTCAGTCATGATAAACGTCATTGCTGCTGCATTATAAGTCTCTGTGGCCCAAAATGTGCATTTCAGCTATATTTAAACATAAATGTGTTTAACAAAGGTTTTAAAATCCATGTAATACCCTTTTCACTGCTTTGTTTAGTTCAGTACTCATTTCTAATATATTTTCTCTACTTTAAAACATTCTTAAAAGAACACCACAATAGGACAAGCAGACCTATCCTCCTGTTCCAGGTTACAGAAGCTAATGGAGTAGGGAAGGTCATTTTTAATAGTACTATTTTTGCACCAGACAGTACTCAATCAGTAAACAAAACAAAACAAAATATATATATATACTTAATTACATAGTGCTCCAGCTTTAAAACAGCATTGAACTGTGGTGAAGTGTATTTTGTGCCCAGACATGTGTAATGCCTCCATACGCTGGCCGACAGCTGTCTGTTTCAGTTAATGTCAGTTATGTGTACAGCATCCCTGAGGGTACCTGTTTGTGTTTTAGGCGAGTTCATCATTGGTCGTGTGATAAAGGCGATGAACAATAGTTGGCATCCTGACTGCTTCTGCTGTGACATCTGCCAACAAGTCCTTGCTGATGTGGGCTTTGTGAAGAATGCTGGCAGGTGAGTGCAGTCATTCCTCCCGTCTGCCCTGCAGGAATAAACATGCCTGATCCCACTGTTCCAGGCAGTGTTTGTATCACAAGTATGACTGGAGCTTTCCAAAGAATGAGGATGTACAGAACATGTATCATAGTGGCGGGACGTACATGTTTTTTTTTTTTATGTTCGGATATTCGTCCAAGAGAAATATATTCGTTCGGATATTCATTTGGAAATTTAGAAAAAGCCATTAAATGAAAAATGTTATTTTAAGTAGAGAGATACTCAGGGAGTATATTTATTGTGTATGACATTTAAACAAAAAAATCTGAAAAACACAGCACTTGCGTATACTATTGACATTACGGCAGTACTTCAGGCCTTTTCGTAACTAACAAATACCAACCAATAAAGAAATTGAAATGTATTAACATTTCGATCGCAATACGTGTTTAAGTGCCTTTATAGAATTTAAATAAACTCACCCTTGCTTTGTTCACTTTACAGTCCAACGGAAAATAATTTAAAAACAAAATCAGAATTTTTTTTTTTTTTTTTAAAGTTCTGGTTTTTTTTAAGAAATAGAATTGTGTCCACGACTTCTTCACTTAGGCGGGCCCGCTTAAACCCTCTGGTGGAGTCGATGTTGCCGGTATGCATAACATTTCCCTTGCAAATTGGGACAGTGTTGGAAAAAGCGAGGCATGCTGCTTCCACCATAAGAACGGGTCTTCTGTGACAGATCGTTTGGGTTCTTGCAAAAAAATGTCGTACTTGGATCGGTCATCCATGGTGTCCAGTTCCTCATCAACGTCCCCAAATAAACTGCTGTAGTCGTGTTTTGCTTTCTTTTGGCCACGGCGGGTATTTTCTGTGGTAATTGCATCAGTGTTGCTGACGGAAGCCAATGCCGATGTTTCGTTTCGCTTCCCATTTCTAAAACAGCACCTGAAACCCCAGGTAGAGCAGTATTTGCCAGCTCTGGGTTGCGTGCGTGTAATCTGGACTCCATTTCTCTTTTGGTTTCTTTTTTTTGGACATCAGAAAGAAACTTAAGCATTTTAAATCGGGGATCGAGACCAACTGTTAGCACTTGCACAGAGGTTGGATTGATATTATTAAGGAAACGTTTAGTTTTTGATCAAAGCTTTTGTCTGACAGCAGGTGAATCACTCCCTTCTGGTTTAATTTTGTCAACCAAGTTTGTGATCACAGTAAAACTGCTGAAAGTGTAAGACTGTGTTTGCTGCTGAGATAACATGTAGTGTTTTCCATTGGGGACAATACTTTAAGCAGAGTTTTTTAAAATATCCCATTGCTCTGGTTTGAGATCAAGGTAGCACTTCTTTGCAGAGACCAAACTGCTCTTGTCGCCAGTGTAGTTCCGTCTGTGCTGTGGAGCTCATTCTAAAGTGGCCAACCAACTTTTGAGACGCACCAATAGCCAGATCAATCTCCGGTACTGCCAGACCTTTCCAAACTGAAAGTTGTAAACTGTCCCCCCCACACCTCACAGCAGTTAAGCCCATCCTTTCTGTCACAAGCAACATATTGGCGGCATTATCTGTAACTACTGCAAGAGGGGGGATTGCAAAGTCTGACAGTATTTCCTCTAAGTGGTGCTGTAGAGTCACAGCAGTGTGGCTCTCTGCAATTGGTTTTGTAGCTAGAATTTTAGTTTGTAAATTCCACTCACCATCCATGTAGTGGCAAGTTACAATCAATGACTCGTTTGCCACACTTGTCCATGTATCTGTTGTCAGGGCAAGAGAACTCACATTTTCCAGTTCGGACCTAAATGCTTTCTGTCCATCATTGTGTTGCTGTTTAATCAGTTCTTTTACGGTGTTGCGACATGGCATCTTATACCTTGTACTGCAACTCGATGAAAGGTTCGTCTTCAACAATACTGAGTGGAAGCATTTCCTGTACTAAGAAGTTGACCATCTTGCTTGTTATTTCATCTTTACACGATTGTGTTAGCTAAGTTGGTTTCTTTGCAAAGTCGGTGATGGTTGTCTGGCCTCCGGGCTTTATCTAGGTCTTTGTAAAGTACAGCATGCACCCGTTTAATATGTTCTCGCAAATTAGTAATACCACCATGGGAACTCATTTGTTTTTCGCAAAGCTTGCATTGTACAGCATTTCGTTCATTTATTTTGTCAAAATAATTCCACACGTCACACTGATGCCACTTGCCATATTTATTGCAACGCCTGAATGAAGCGGGAGAGCAAACACACACAATGCTTATTTCCGGCTGTTTTCAACAATGTCATTTCTCGCAGCAGACACTAACATTTTATTACAGTAGCCTATTACTAAAATAAACCCTGCTTTATGTACATAAACGATGTATTATGTACTTTTGTTTTTGTAAAAAAACAATAATATTTTATTTTCGTGTTCGAATGCATGGAAAAAATATTTGTTTGGATATTTTTCCCACCCCTAATGTATCAGTTTCTTTGTTTTTGTTTCCATAGTTTGCAAAGTTTTTTTATGTTGGTACCCTAAATTAAGTGGAATTATAAGCGCATTTTTGTTTTCGTAAAGAGGATTGGTTTTAGAAGGTGAAGGGGGGGGGGGGGGGGGTTGTTTTACATGATTTTATTTATATCAAATACAACTTTTGTATAATTAGGGGAGAGGGGAAGAGGGCTTTTGGATTTTAAAGCAAGCTTGATTTCCGTTATCTAGACACCTTTGTCGCCCTTGTCACAACCGTGAGAAAGCTAGAGGTCTGGGGAAGTACATCTGTCAGAAGTGTCACGCCATCATTGACGAGCTGCCTTTGATTTTCAAGAATGACCCGTACCACCCGGATCACTTCAACTGTACCAACTGCGGGTAGGTAGCAAGAACGGCGACAGTAGGAGTTGTTTTACCAGCATGTTGTATTCCAAGATTTATAAAATGCAATACAAATGTAATTTATACATTGATCAGGATAGTCCCTTTATGTGCATCCTTCGCACCATGATGTCAGTGACTCCCAGACGATGTCCGCAGCATGTATTGGTAGTCAGGTAAACTGGTCATCACCTTTGAGTGTAACAGGAGATTCAATTGTCACCCAGATGTCCTACCATGAACATATTTCATCTTATGCAAAGTATACTGCTGATATTTGGAATTATCAATGTACATGAATCTTTCTACATGGAATGTTTTTAATGACCATGCTTTTTACTTCTGTCTGTCCCCTTGGCATTTGCCAGTAAGGAGCTGACTGCTGATGCTCGTGAACTAAAAGGGGAGTTGTATTGCCTGCCCTGCCATGACAAGATGGGAGTTCCCATTTGTGGTGCCTGCCGAAGACCCATTGAAGGGCGTGTGGTCAACGCCATGGGCAAGCAGTGGCACGTGGAGGTACGTCCGGCTTGAATAATGACTGAGCGTTTAAAGTTATGGATAATGTTATGGATATCACAAATTGCACACCAAAATAATTAGAAAATATATTTTATCTGATGTCTTTCTTCTTTTTGGCCACTAGTGGTCAGTAATGAATTGGTCTTCCATTATGTCTATTTTATTTTTATATATATATATATATATATATATATATATATATATATATTCAAATAAATTGTTTACTTGTGCTTTTTCAGTACATCTTCTTCACTGCTCTCTTTTGTGTACCTTTTTATCTCAATTCATTTCCACACACTGTGTTCCTGTTTCAGCACTTTGTGTGCTCTGTCTGTGAAAGGCCCTTTCAAGGGCATCCTTACTATGAGCGGGGGGGGCACGTCTATTGCGAAAGGCACTTTGACATGGTGAGAGGGATTTGGACACCCATGCACCTTGTGCAACTTCACCTCCCTGCCTCGCAACGATTAAAACTGTTCAGATAAGGGGTTTCTCGGAATATCAGAATTGGATACTTAGCTACGATCTCAAGGCTTGTTACCTGAGACGGTAAAAAAAAAAAAAGTTTTAATTGGGTGTTAGACAGATATAGTTTTGCAGGGAAATCTACAATATTGGCAAGTAGCAGCTAAAGGCTCTTCATCCACTGACTTAACTAATCATTTGAAAGCTCATAGTTCACCTCAAATCGGAATGCAAGTAACTATTGTTAGCAAGATATTTAGCCTTGTTAACATTTAAAATTTAAATCTAAATAAAATTTTACCAAGTTTCTTTTTAGTACCTATAGATGACATTGAGGATGTTCTATGGACGCACAGCACCAGAAATGGAGCCTTGTTAACGTTTAAAATTTAAATCTAAATAGAATTTTACCAAGTTTATTTTTAGTACCTATAGATGACATTGGGGATGTTCTATGGACGCTCCCCCTTATGGCACACAACCGCTGACTAACGTTTCTGCAAAGCTCTAAATAGGCCAGTGTGACTTTAGAATCGTTCTGTACTTCACAAATCAACCATAATGGTTGTAACGGGAGATATATTAAAATAGGAAAGAGCAAGAGTTGAGACATGTTTGAACCTGTTTGTGAACCCTCCTATCTGAAAAGTTTTCTGTTGCACAATTCAGTGAGGTAAAAAGATTGGTGTGTACCTGCAGTGACTAGGCCTGTGCTATTGTTTGTCTGGCTCCTTCTCTTTTCTTGTGTACTCTCTGCAGTGAAGTCCTGACTAAACTATGACTAACCTGTTTGGCCGATAAACGTTTTTTGCAGCATTTTGTGTGTGCTAAGTGTGAAAAGCCATTCCTTGGCCACCGTCACTATGAAAGGAAGGGATTGGCTTATTGTGAAACTCACTACAATCAGGTACATGTAACATTTTGTTATTGCATCTACAAAATAAATTAGATTTCTGTACATACCAATACCACTGCACACAAACCTCTGGATAAAAACCAAGTGGAAAGGAATGTATTGTATAGTCTGTCATATTTACTTAATAAAAAAAATCTAAATCCTACTTTAAGTGCAACCTTGATATTTTGCTATCTGTCTTCCACATAAAAAATAGTGTAATATTGAAAACAGTGAATTGGTGAAGGGTCCCTATACAATAAAGTGTAGTACAGGTATAATTTATTGACAACATAGTCTAACCACATATTAACAGAACTTGTGAAATAGGATTGAGCACTGTATACAGCCGCAAATTCTATTATACATAGTGTATGTTATACATAGTGTATAATAGAATTACATTTCTGTGACCCAGCTTGAATTAAAGAAACAAATGCTTTTACTTAATTGTAACAGGTTTTATCAAATGTTTAGCAGATTTCACTATGATTCAGTATCTCAATAAGCATTTCCAGTGAATGCAGTTATTTCAAGATATTTGGAAGCAGAATGTTGTGATAAGTTACATTTCTGTTTGTTGATTGCAGAATTAAACATTGCAGTGTGCAGCTAGGACATGCATGCCTTGTAACTACACAAAAGGTCTAATTCTTTTCTGGTAATTTTACAGCTGTTTGGTGACGTTTGCTACCACTGCAACCGTGTGATTGAAGGAGATGGTAATATTCTGAATTACTATTATGTTTTGATTTAAAAAAAAAAAAAGTGGATGAATTTTTTAAAATTAATTTATAATCAGTGTTTCATATAAACTAGTAGCTTTTCTTGTATCTGTTTAATTGAAGATGTTGAGAGACGACTTTTCAAAGTTTGTAATATAATTTTAAAACTTTCTTGTAGTATTACCGCAGCTTTTGTATTAACCGGACAGCCATAGACATCCCACTTTTTAGTTTATTTGTATTGATTACATTTGTTTGTAGATTTATTTATTTTACAGTTGTAGTACTAGCGCAGCAACGGTTTCATTCTCATTGTGATTCTCTTTTTTTTCTCTCTAGTTGTATCTGCACTGAACAAGGCTTGGTGTGTAAACTGCTTTGCCTGTTCTACTTGCAACACCAAGCTGACACTCAAGTAAGTATAATTCCTGTTGCTTTTTAGCTCATTGTTCTGTAAAAAAAACTTTTTCTGAAACATGCCAGTCATTTTAAATATACTGTATATTTTGTATTTTTATATTTTGATGATATTATTATTATTATTATTATTATTATTATTATTATTATTATTATTATTATTATTATTATCCCTAAGCCTAATAATTCCTAGAATGACCCAAACTCTACTTTCTCAGGGTTAGATTGCTGGGTTGACTGAAGCAAGGGAAAGGGTATTGTATCTCTGAAACTGTCTTTCACAGTCTCATTCCTGTTATCTAGGTGAACTCCCACATTTATTGTTCTGCTTCCCCTGTTGAGCACCATTCCTTTATGCGGGAGCTAACCAAAAATCAAATTTCCTAGCTTTAATGTTATATCTGGTCACCATTTGTATTGCCTTTTATCTTGCCTTAAAAATAAGTTAATATTTCATATACAGTGCATAAAGTAATTAGATACCAGGAAGCATCATCAACCTTTTCATCTGTAGTGTTGTCTTTTGAAATATGCTTATCCCAAAAATGGAGATAATATTGCTAGTTCTATGAAAAGCTTGGTAAGCACTACCATTTCCCACCTAGGACAATGTCTCCCTCCATATTGCTCTTCCCTCTGCCTTTTGATTTCTTTCTTAATCGGCTCTTCTTTCCTGTACTTGTCTGCCGATCCCTCTTCTAAAGGGACAAATTCGTTGAGATTGATCTAAAGCCGGTCTGCAAGCCCTGCTATGAGAGAATGCCTGAGGAGCTAAAGCGTCGGCTGGCCAAACGCGAAAGAGACTCCAAAGAAAAGAAAAAGAAAATGCCAATCTGTTTGTAAACATTTCTTTCTCTTTTTCATCACTTCTCCTTTCTTTCCATTGGTTAGTGTCAAGGATATTCTTTTTTTCTGAGACTGTATTCATCACGCTAACTGTGCCTGCTGGCTTGGTTGGTTTGTTTGTCAACTCTAACGCTCTTTTTCTGCTTGTCGTCTGCAGCTTGGCCTCTTGCCATTCATTTTAATGGTTGTTGGATCAAAGGTGTTTTTTCCCCCACTTTACAAGTTTTTAAAAAATGTAGGGACATTTATGGGGTGATTTTATAATGCAAGAAATATAGGATAGTTATGCATGCTGCTGTAACACAAGTATTCATGAGAGAATGGGCACCATAGCCAAGCAAGTACCAGCCATTCCAAACTATGGGTTACCTGGAATGCAGCACTGGCACCCCCTATACTCTCACATGGTATTGTAACTCCTTTTGTATTTTACATCAAATTTCACTGTGCTGCCATGAGCCTTAATGCAACATCTTGCTGTGTTTCCCAATTAGTTTCTTTGTTAATTATACTTTATATTGAGCTTTTCATAATAATTGTGCATGGATTTTCTAACTGAAGTTTTGGAGGAGGAGGGGCACCCTGAGAGCCACACCCAATGGGGAGCAGTGAGGCAAACTGCAGTGTGTGCAGTTACACAATGTTATCCCACACTCTGGATTACCTGATGAATTTACTATTTAAATGAATCATTTAAACCGCATAAATATTTGAAAAACAAGACCTTCTACTGGAATACATTGGTAGTGGAGTTGCTGTCAATTTATATAGCCAAATAGAAAATAAAAACTTTTTTAGAGTCTGTATTTAAGTGCATCAAAAGATTAGCAGTTCTGTTCCTTGGTGGTTGCATCAGGGAAACTAAAAAAATAAATTAAAATATTACACACTTTGAAAATTATGTGATGTCTCGATTCAGACAAGGGTCTCTACTGAAGAATTTATAAGTACATTTCCAGTTGCTTACGTTTTAAGGTGACATCCTGTCTAGGTTTGTTCTGTGTGTTTTGGTGTAGTTTGCACATTTTGCATTTTCCTGCATGTTACGTACATACATTTCCAGTTTGTGGTGTACCCAGAACAATATCTATCTAAAAATAAAATGCTCAAACCTTATTATTTTACTTCTGCTTAGGAACAAGTTTGTGGAATTTGACATGAAACCGGTCTGCAAGAAATGCTATGAGAAGTTCCCGCTGGAGCTGAAGAAAAGACTAAAGAAGCTGGCTGAAACTGTTGGACGTAAATAAACTGCAAGCTGTGCACTTTGCACAGTTCAGACGAGAACGCTAGACATACTAAGCTTGATTAGAACCAAAATGTGTTTAATACACACAGAATCTGAAGGTTTGGAAATGCAAAACTATATATTCATTGGAAATAAAACTGATGGATTTAGTTTTAAAATAATTTTGAAAACATCAATGTCTGAAAAGATAAGGATAATAGATTTTCTCACAATATGATCTTGTCATTTATACTGTACCTTTTTAGGATTTTGTATTTCACACCAATGTATTAACAAAAAAACACTTCGATCTTATCTAAGCCAAATGTGTTACTTTACGTCTTTCTATACTTTTTTTTTAATGACAATTCTACTCCAATGCATGATTTGCAAAGTTAATATTAATCCCTTTAGGGTTGTGGAGAAACGAAAACTTGTGCAACTAACAAGAACATGGGAACTTGCGTTCTTCTAAATTTATGGAATGCATTTATTAATAGACATTTAGTTTGTAAAACGCCCAAAGAAACTATATTTAATGCTTTTTGTCCAATTTGTAATGTAGGTCTCGCTCCATTTATAAAACATTTGTTAATGTGGTTGACTACTATTAACAAGGAATACCTGTTTATTACAATCACATTTTAATGATTCATTACTAGTATAGAGAGCAATGCTTGGTTATGTATAAATACCTTACATTTTCTTGTAACATTATATTGCTATAGCCTCTTATTATGAAGAAATGGCTAATGTTTATAACACTTTCAGGACACAGAACTAGATGCATTATGGATGGTTTATAACAGATTTGTAAACTTAGATGTTACTGATTTTAATGCAGCGGTGCTTCCTTAATTGTGCAATAGTCAAGCCTATTGGAAACTCACTAGCCCCCACACAGTGTATGGGCAGCATAGAAAGTGAGTGGGTGGGTCCGAATACATGACAATTTTGACTCGAAAATCTCATGATAAGAAACAAGCAAAAAAGTGAAGTTGTTAGAAAATGGATTTTCAAAGGCTTGATTTTAATATGGCTTTTAAAATGGACTGTTTCTATTGGTACTGTTGTATAGCCTGCTATTTTCCCTGCATGTTTATTATAAATATCTATATATATATATATATATTTATCTGTTATATCCTTTGTTTCTTGTTCCTTATTTTTATAATAGCTGTCCAATTAGCAATAATCTTTAACTATGTAGTCCAAATGCTATGTTTTGACATGTACCTTTGCGAGTTAGATTTGTATTTGGTGTTTTTTTTGTTGTTAAAATCACACTGCCTTAAATGTTAAACAACCTGAAGTGTCAGATAATTAGAAAACTATGGTTATTTTTGAAGTCAGCATTTATACAAGAATTAAGAAAATATGTCAAGCAAGGGATGGGATGAATAAATAAATGGAGATGGCGTACACCTGTAGTGAAAACGGTGCTGAGGACTTCAAAAAATCATCTATATCAACTATTGTTTACGTACTATGGAACAATGTTACATTTCTAGAACATTTCAAATGGATTTATTTATCAGAACAAATCATGAAAAAATATGGCACAGCCTATTTCTTTGGTAGTAGTAAATGGCATTGTTAATTACAAAAAGAAATGCTGCATAATGTTGGTTTAAAGAAAAGTGTCACTCAAAGCCATCCAACTTAAAATTGTATGTAAACTAATCATTGAATCAATTTTCTAGTATCTTATGTTATTCACAGTGACATATTCCAGTATTTAATAAAATCTATACCATCGAACTCTTGTGTTCATTTCTCAAATGTTACATGCCTTGTAGTCAATGTTACAATAAAATGTGCAGTATGGATTGTGTGATCTGTATTGATTGCTAAAACTATGACTGCAAACACATGGAATTGGGGGGAGGTTAAACATTTGGGTAATGTGAGCCTATTGTAATTTTCACATGCCTTACTGTTCAGAAGCCTACTGGGTTTCACACATAACTGGCACAGGTCTCTCCCAAGCAACACCACAAAACAAAAGGATTGACCCCTCTTGAATGTTGAGTGTTTAGAGTTGCATATTCTGGTGACCTATACTTTTGTTTGATCATTTATAGTACTAATGTTAGGTCACAACAATGGATAATCTCATGG
The DNA here is from genome assembly GCF_902713425.1 of Acipenser ruthenus. NCBI lineage: Eukaryota > Metazoa > Chordata > Actinopteri > Acipenseriformes > Acipenseridae > Acipenser > Acipenser ruthenus. The sequence continues at coordinate 43,458,490 of NC_081196.1, read as the reverse complement.
GCTAAATACTGTAACACTGGGGAACTTATTGGGGATTTGAAGATGATGCATTAAAGAGTAAAGGTGTTAAACTCCCAACAGTAAGGAATAGATACTCTTGATGACAATATCCTTCATAGAGTAGGTTCCAAATCGGAGAAGGGAGAATGTGCTACACTGACTGGACAAAACATTAGAATAGCCTTAACAGTATGTAATTGACTGTGGTAATGTGCACGCAGGAGCTCATTGCCCTGCAGGGCTGGTGTTGCTGCTGGCCAGACTGAACCAACAAAGGCGCAGCCCCAGCATCTTCTTGGACAGCACGGCGCCGTTAAAGCTGCTGTTTCTCAAAATTACGTTCTAAATGAAACTAACGTTGAATGCCCTGGTGTCTATTTACTGCGTCCTATCCGCAG